>NC_090442.1:31637468-31946675 GCF_031143425.1 Pleurodeles waltl
CCTGGAACAATGGACCAAGTGCTCCCTAAAGCTAGGGGTAGCAAGGGTAAATCCCTACCCACTATCCCTCCCTCTACAGATGATTCTCCTTCTGAGGAAGAAGAATTTCCTCCCTTTGCAGAACCTTCACCACATGAGCTGGCAGCAGACACTGCTGAGCTATTGGGTGGAGGGGGACCTGCCAGGGAAGAGCTGAGTGTGGCACAGCAATCCTGTCCCACATTAGAGGGTCTCAGACAGCAAGCTGTCAAGCAGCAAAATCGGGGTGTCAGTGACACACTTAGAGTTTACTGGGAGAGCAACCTCTTGTACACAGAGGCAAGGGACCCAAAACCTGAAGCAGCCAGGAGATTGGTCATTCCCCTGCAGTACAGAGAGTTCCTCCTAACTCTGGCACATGACATTCCTGTGGCTGGGCATTTGGGCCAGATCAAAACATGGGAAAGGCTTGTTCCCCTGTTTCACTGGCCTAGGATGTGAGAGGACACTAAAGATTTTTGCAAGTCTTGTGTGACCTGCCAAGCCAGTGGCAAGACTGGTGGCACACCAAAGGCTCCCCTTATCCCACTACCTGTGGTTGGGGTCCCCTTTGAAAGGGTAGGGGTGGACATAGTTGGCCCCCTTGACCCTCCTACTGCTTCAGGCAATAGGTTTATCTTGGTGGTTGTGGACCATGCCACAAGATATACTGAAGCAATTCCTCTAAAGGCCACTACAGCTCCTGCAGTGGCAAAAGCCCTTCTGGGAATCTTTTCCAGGGTGGGTTTCCCAAAAGAGGTTGTATCAGACAAGGGTAGCAACTTTATGTCTGCATACTTGAAAGCTATGTGGAAGGAATGTGGTGTAACATACAAATTCACCACTCCTTATCATCCACAAACTAATGGACTGGTAGAGAGATTTAATACAACTCTAAAAAGGTATGATAATGGGACTACCTGAAAAACTCAGGAGGAGATGGGATGTCCTGTTACCTTGCCTCCTTTTTGCTTACAGGGAGGTACCCCAGAAAGGAGTGGGCTTCAGCCCCTTTGAACTCCTCTTTGGACACCCTGTAAGAGGTCCACTAAAACTTGTGAAGGAGGGTTGGGAACAACCTTTAAAAGCTCCCAAACAGGACATAGTGGACTATGTACTTGGCCTAAGATCCAGAATGGCTGAGTACATAAAAAAGGCCAGTAAAAGCCTTCAGGCCAGCCAAGAGCTCCAGAAGCAATGCATGACCAGAAGGCTGTTCTGATCCAGTACCAACCAGGACAGAAGGTGTGGGTATTGGAGCCTGTGGCCCCAAGAGCACTCCAAGACAAATGGAGTGGACCCCATCTAATTGTTGAGAAAAAGGGTGAGGTTACCGATCTGGTAGACCTGGGCACTTCCAGGAGTCCCCTTAGGGTGATTCATGTCAACCGCCTAAAACCCTACTATGACAGGGCTGATCTCACCCTGCTCATGGCAACAGATGAAGGACAGGAAGAAGAGAGTGACCCTCTCCCTGATCTCTTCTCCTCCACTGAAGAGGATGCTTTAATGGAGGGCGTAGTTTTAGCAGATTGTCTGACTGCAGTACAGAAAGACAACTGCATGAATCTCTTTGGACAATTTTCTGAACTCTTTTCAACTGTGTCAGGCACCACATCTTGGTGTGAACACACAATTGATACTGGAGACAGCTTGCCTGTCAAAGTAAAATCTATAGGCATCCTGACCATGTCAGGGTCTGCATAAAACAACAGGTTCAGAAAATGCTTGATCTAGGAGTGGATGAGCACTCTGAAAGTCCATGGGCTTCTCCTGTGGTACTTGTACCAAAACCTCATTCCAAAGATGGAAAGAAGGAAATGTGGTTTTGTGTAGACTAGAGAGGTCTCAACCAGGTAACCAAAACTGATGCTCACCCTATACCCAGGGCAGATGAGCTCATAGATACACTGGCATCTGCCAAGTATCTAAGCACTTTTGATTTGACTGCAGGGTATTGGTAGATCAAATTATCAGAAGATGCTAAAGCTAAAACGGCATTTTCAACCATTGGAGGCCATTACCAATTCACAGTAATGCCTTTTGGATTGAAAAATGCACCTGCCACTTTTCAGAGGTCGGTGAACACAGTCATGCAAGGGCTGGAAGCTTTCAGTGCAGCATATTTGGACGATATAGCTGTCTTTAGCTCCAGCTGGGATGATCACCTGGTCCACCTATGGAAAGTTTTGGAGGCCCTGCAAAAGGCAGGCCTCACTATCAAGGCTTCAAAGTGCCAGATAGGGCAGGGGAAGGTGGTTTATCTGGGACACCTGGTTGGTGGAGAACAGTTAGCACCACTTCAGGGGAAAATCCAGACTATCATAGACTGGGTTCCCCCTACTACTCAGACTCAGGTGAGAGCCTTTTTAGGCCTCACTGGGTACTATAGGAGGTTCATTAAGAACTATGGCTCCATTGCAGCCCCTCTTAATGACCTCACATCCAAGAAAATGCCTAAGAAGGTATTATGGACAGCAAACTGTCAGAAAGCTTTTGAGGAGCTGAAGCAGGCCATGTGCTCTGCACCTGTCCTGAAAAGCCCTTGTTACTCTAAAAAATTCTATGTCCAAACTGATGCATCTGAATTAGGATTAGGGGCAGTCCTATCACAACTTAATTCTGAGGGCCAGGATCAACCTGTTGCTTTTATTAGTAGGAGGTTGACCCCTAGAGAAAAGCGTTGGTCTGCCATTGAGAGGGAGGCCTTTGCTGTGGTCTGGGCACTGAAGAAGTTGAGGCCATACCTGTTTGGCACTCACTTCATTGTTCAGACAGACCACAAACCTCTACTTTGGCTAAAACAAATGAAAGGTGAAAATCCTAAATTGTTGAGGTGGTCCATATCCCTACAGGGAATGGACTATACAGTGGAACATAGACCTGGGAGTACCCACTCCAATGCAGATGGACTCTCCAGATATTTCCACTTAGACAATGAAGACCCATCAGGAAATGACTAGTCTTATTGTCCTTTGTTGGGGGGTGGGGGGGGGGGGGTTGTGTAGGAAAGTACCATCTTGCCTGGCATGTTACCCCCATTTTTCACTGTATATATGTTGTTTTAGTTGTATGTGTCACTGGGACCCTGCCAGCCAGGGCCCCAGTGCTCATAAGTGTGCCTGACTGTGTTACCTGTGTTATGACTAACTGTCTCACTGAGGCTCTGCTATCCAGAACCTCAGTGGTTATGCTCTCTCATTTCTTTCCAAATTGTCACTAACAGACTAGTGACCAATTTTACCAATTCACATTGGCATACTGGAACACCCTTATAGTTCCCTAGTATATGGTACTGAGGTACACAGGGTATTGGGGTTCCAGGAGATCCCTATGGGCTGCAGCATTTCTTTTGCCACCCATAGGGAGCTCTGACAAATACTACACAGGCCTGCCACTGCAGCCTGAGTGAAATAATGCACACATTATTTCACAGCCATTTTCACTGCACTTAAGTAACTTATAAGTCACCTATATGTCTAACCTTTACCTGGTAAAGGTTAGGTGCAAAGTTACTTAGTGTGTGGGCACCCTGGCACTAGCCAAGGTGCTCCCACATTGTTCAGAGCAAATTCCCCGGACTTTGTGAGTGCGGGGACACCATTACACGCGTGCACTACACATAGGTCAATACCTATGTGTAGCTTCACAATGGTAACTCTGAATATGGCCATGTAACATGTCTAAGATCATGGAATTGTCCCCTCTATGCCATCCTGGCATTGTTGGCACAATCCCATGATCCCACGGGTCTGTAACTCAGACCCGGGTACTGCCAAACTGCCTTTTCAGGGGTTTCACTGCAGCTGCTGCTGCTGCCAACCCCTCAGACAGGTTTCTGCCCTCCTGGGGTCCAGCCAGGCTTGGCCCAGGATGGCAGAACAAAGGACTTCCTCAGAGAGAGGGTGTTACACCCTCTCCCTTTGGAAAAAGGTGTTAAGGCAGGGGAGGAGTAGCCTCCCCCAGCCTCTGGAAATGCTTTCATGGGCACAGATGGTGCCCATTTCTGCATAAGCCAGTCTACACCGGTTCAGGGACCCCTCAGCCCTGCTCTGGCGTGAAACTGGACAAAGGAAAGGGGAGTGACCACTCCCCTGACCTGCACCTCCCCTGGGAGGTGCCCAGAGCTCCTCCAGTGTGCTCCAGACCTCTGCCATCTTGGAAACAGAGGTGCTGCTGGCACACTGGACTGCTCGGAGTGGCCAGGGCCAGCAGGTGATGTCAGAGACTCCTTCTGATAGGCTCCTTCAGGTGTTGCTAGCCTATCCTCTCTCCTAAGTAGCCAAACCCTCTTTTCTGGCTATTTAGGGTCTCTGCTTCGGGGAATTCCTTAGATAACGAATGCAAGAGCTCATCAGAGTTCCTCTGCATCTCTCTCTTCACCTTCTGCCAAGGAATCGACTGCTGACCGCGCTGGAAGCCTGCAAAACTGCAACAAAGTAGCAAAGACGACTACTGCAACTCTGTAACGCCGATCCTGCCGCCTTCTCGACTGTTTTCTTGGTGGTGCATGCTGTGGGGGTAGTCTGCCTCCTCTCTGCACTAAAAGCTCCGAAGAAATCTCCCGTGGGTTGACGGAATCTTCCCCCTGCTACCGCAGGCATCAAAGAACTGCATCACCGGTCCCCTGGGTCTCCTCTCAGCACGACGAGCGAGGTCCCTTGAATCCAGCAGCTCTGTCCAAGTGACTCCCACATTCCAGTGACTCTTCAGTCCAAGTTTGGTGGAGGTAAGTCCTTGTCTCCCCACACCAGACTGCATTGCTGGGAACCACGTCTTTTGCAGCTACTCTGGCCTCTGTGCACTTCCGGCGGAAATCCTTTGTGCACAGCCAAGCCTGGGTCCACGGCACTCTAACCTGCATTGCACGACTTTCTAAGTTGTCCTCCGGCGGCGTGGGACTCCTTTGTGCAACTTCGGGTGAGCACCGTTTCACTCCTCTTCATAGTGCCTGTTCCGGCACTTCTGCGGGTGCTGCCTGCTTCTGAGAGGGCTCCTTGTCTTGCTCGACGCCCCCTCTGTCCTCAAACGCAATTGGCAACATCCTGGTCCCTCCTGGGCCACAGCAGCATTCAAAAACCCTAACCGCACGATTTGCAGCTAGCAAGGCTTTTTGGCGGTCTTTCTTCAGGAAAGCACTTCTGCACGACTCTCCACGGCGTGGGGGATCCATCCTCCAAAGGGGAAGTCTCTAGCCCTTGTCGTTCCTGCAGAATCCTCAGTTTCTACTGTCCAGTAGCAACTTCTTTGCACCCACAGCTGGCATTTCCTGGGCACCTGCCCATCTCCGACTTGCTTGTGACTTTTGGACTTGGTCCCCTTGTTCCACAGGTACTCTCGACTGGAAATCCATCGTTGTTGCATTGCTGGTTTGTGTCTTTCCTGCAGAATTCCCCTATCAATACTTCTGTGCTCTTTGGGGAACTTTAGTGCACTTTGCACTCACTTTTCAGGGTCTTGGGGTAGGTTATTTTTCTAACCCTTACTATTTTCTAATAGTCCCAGCGACCCTCTACAAGGTCACATAGGTTTGGGGTCCATTCGTGGTTCGCATTCCACTTTTGGAGTATATGGTTTGTGTTGCCCCTATCCCTATGTGTCCCCATTGCATCCTATTGTAACTATACATTGTTTGCACTGTTTTCTAAGACTATACTGCATATTTTTTGTATTGTGTACATATATCTTGTGTATATTTGCTATCCTCATACTGAGGGTACACTCTGAGATACTTTGGCATATTGTCATAAAAATAAAGTACCTTTATTTTTAGTATATCTGTGTATTGTGTTTTCTTATGATATTGTGCAAGTGACACTAGTGGTACTGTAGGAGCTTCACTCGTCTCCTAGTTCAGCCTAAGCTGCTCTGCTAAGGTACCATTATCTATCAGCCTAAGCTGCTAGACACCCTATACACTAATAAGGGATACCTGGGCCTGGTGCAAGGTGTAAGTACCCCTTGGTACTCACTACAAGCCAGTCCAGCCTCCTACAAGGGTTTACTACCAGTGAGAGGTGGATGGAAGGACAAGTTCAACTGCTGATTGTGACATAAAATGAGGATCTTTTGGACCTTGTTAGAATTGCTAGCCAGGGTGTGCAGTTATTGGTTATTTTTTTAAATCTGAAAAGCATATTGAGCTTGATGGGTAGAACTAGAGTCCTGTAACCTGTCAAGAAGAATAAAATCCTCTTTATGACACATGATTCACTTACTTTAGCTCAGTCTGGAAACTTGAGTGTCTGAAGTTGTGCCGCCGTCTCTCCCTTGTCTGTCTCAGAGCCCTCTTGGTACAGCTCTTAAGAGAATCTCATGTTTCGGTGTTTGAGCTGATATCTCTTTGGAAACTAGATTGTCTGACACTCTGCCTTCCTCTGTATCATTTCTACCTCACTGTCGTCCTGGTACAGATCTTAAAAGAATCTCACATCTGTCTTTCTGAGCCTGTGTGTACGATGCCGGATCACTAATAATGGTTTAAGTTTTGCTCTGTTATGTTCTGGTTTTCTCTACTTATTTGAGCACTGAAAATATTTTCTAAGACTTCCTCTCAGGTTTGTTTAATGCAGTGAACATTAAGGGTTCATCAGCGAACACACACAGGAGCAAAACATTCCTGTGCCGTGAATGTGCGAAGTGCTTTAGTTGGTTATGACGGCTACAAACTCATCAGCTAACACACAGTGGGGAAAGCCATTTAAGTGCAGTGAATGTGTGAAGAGCTTTATTCCATTAGCAAATCTACAAAGACATCAGCAAACACATAATGGGGAAAAAGCACATCATTGCAGTGCATGTGGAAGTAGTTTTAGTGACCCTCAGCGTTAAGAATTCATCAGCGAACTCACACTGAGGAGAAGCCATTCAAATGCAGTGAATGTGGGAAGAGCTTTAATGATTTGTCAGTCCTACAAAGACATCAACAAACACACAGGAGAAAAAACAATCAGGTGCAATCAATGTGGCAAAAGCTTTAGTGAATCCGCACATCCAAAAGTACATCTGCGAACACACACAGGGGAAAAACCATACAGGTGTAGTGAATCTGTGAAGAGCTTTAGTCAATTATCAAACCTAAAAAGACATCAATGAACACACACTGGGGAAAAACCATACCACTGCAATGAATGTGGAAGTAGTTTAAGTGAATCTTCAGAGGCTCGGGAGGGAGTACACTGCCCCCCATTAAAGTAGAAAACAGCCCCGGGGATGGGGTACCGCAGAGGTGCATGCTCCCTTCCCTAAATAAATGAGTTTGGCCCCGGGGATGGAGTCCCTGGTGCCTGTAAAGGCTCGTGGAGTGGAGCTGCATGAAACACCTGTAGTGATATTTGTGTGTTGACCACTGACTTTGTGTCGCACCACTTTGCACTTGGCTTAGCTGCCTACTGTCACTTAAGTGGTCACTAGTTATAGACTCCATTTTGTATTCAGCTCAGACTCCATTTTGTGTTCAGCTTAGCCTCACTGCCACGTTAGAGGTGTGAGTAGTTTTCCTTACAAACATGTTATGCAACGTGTTTTCTATTTCTGCGTGTTCTCTTTCTCACTGAAGAGCTAGGACATATTATCACCAAAGAGCTAGTACATAATATGGAGGGGTTAGTCAGTCAGCATGATAAGGATGTACCAGACTGGTTTTTATGGTACAGCAGGGAACGGTTTGACTTTGGGAGGGACGCCTTGGGATTTAGTCCAATTCCCAACGTGTTTCTTTCACAGCTTACCTAAACTAGCCAGCATTTTTTAATATTTCTTCTTGATGGGAGAGGTTTTTCCAGAAAGCCCCTTCTCCTGTTCTTTAAGATATAAAAGATGACCCTGATCAGCAGTTGCAGATTCCGAGACCTCAGTCGGGATTTTAGACGTTGAATGCCTGATACATTTCCCATGAGGGTGGAGATCTCTTTGTCACAGTCAAACAGGGTCATTGTCTTGCTGGCATGAGAAAGATGAAGCCTCTGGCAGGCCCTACAGTTATGCATTTTTATTAATTATTTGGTTTGCATTGTGTATGAATATATATCCATACATCAATATAAGTGTTTGTATCCTTGCATGTATATATTTGCTGTTTATAGATTGAAGAGTCTTTATACATGTACTTACTTCATTTTTGCACAATTTAAAAGTACATTTTTTACTATTCAAGCCTTCTTTCACGAACCTTGCAAAAAGCTATAATAAATGTCTTCTTCAGATTAAGAAGTGCATTCCAGAGAATCTTTTCGACTCCTTCCAGTGTGTATATTTTGGCTCAGTCAAAAGTAAAGCAAAACAACACCCAAAATAAAAAGGAAAAGAATAATGAATGAGAGACACGAGCCACAGACTGGTTATTCACTGCTCCTTGAAAGAATGCCTCATAATGCCCTGTAAGGGCTTTTTAAGCATACTTATTACAGCTTGGTGGTGCTCCTAGGAGGCACAGGGGATATCAAGCATTTTATTTCATGTTGTGGGGGAGCTGGATGGAGTGCAACAGCTTTCCAGCAACATTTTTAAAAAAAAGCAGTAAACTCCTGGGGTCTTTGAATCGATGACTCTAGGAGAACAGACCATATTTTTCAAAAACAATCCTAGCAGGAGCTCTATGGTCTGGAGTGTAAGGCCCTTTTGTGTTTTTTTTCTGATCCCCTTTTGTGAGCTGAACAAATGCCAAAAGAGAGATACATGTTGGTTTTATAAAATAAAAAATGTCTTCAGGTCTTTTTAACATTTTGCAGACCACAAACTGGTTTGATAATAAACTGTGTTAAACAAAAGACCCACAGACATGATGATTCTTTTAATTAAAACTTTATTTACCATTTTTCTAATAATTGCTATTATTAAACATTGCATTGTATGAATTACTGAAAAATACATTTCATTTTTCAAGAGAGATGATATTACATATATATATATACATATATATATATATATATATATATATATATATATATATATATATATATATATATATAGTCTTCCTGACTGCGACCACGACCTGCAAGACCAACTGCACCCTGCGCCAGACCTGCGGCCAACCTCATGATGTACACGGCCAACGTTCATGTGTGGCTTGGAGTTGCTTTTGTGCGAGAGGTTGGACGCAGGCCCTGGCCGCAAAACCTTTAACATAATGACGGTGATGACCGGCATGACAGGGGTTGGCTTCCTTCTGGTAGTTGGAGGCAGACCCTGGCAGCAGGTTAGTCCTGTGAGTAACTCCATGCTGCGCACGGACAAATGCTTAGTGCAGCAGGGGTTGGCTTTACGTATGGTAATAAAATATAAGCCTTTATGTTAAAAAAAAACTAGAAATTCTCTGAAATAAACAAGGTTAAAGTGAGGTTATAGTTATGAGTTATTATATCTTGCTTTACATGAAAAAACACCTTAGAAATTCACTGAAAAAAATAGTTTAAAGCGGTGTTATAGTTAGGTAAAAATTTCAGTGACAACGAAACGTTTTACATTAAAAAAATCACTGAAATCCACCAGTTATAATTATCTCTAGTAACCATACCTCATGCTCTAGAGTAACTACAACTCACACTCTCATCATGCACAGCCAATTACCGCACATATTAAATCACTCATTACATGTTCTATAGCATCATTGATACCATCACTGCAACATTTGAAAGGACAACATTGATAACAGAACGATGCATGGCAGGGCATGAGTTGCTAATAAATTATTAACCCATCATACAGTGATGCACTGTAATTTACTAAATTTGCATACATACAGCTTTACTGATAAAGGTATATAGCATGGAAATGATAATGTATGGAAATCAGGTTTCAGTGAATATCCTTTGTGCATCACCCAGTAAAACTGTCCTGATTTGTTTTGATCCTTTTGAAATCTTTGTTTCCATCACAATTTAGAATTACAAAAAAACTGGTTTCATTTTTGCTTTCCTTACTGTTGATATATTCTGAAATATATCTGCAGTTGAGAAAGTTACAGGTATTTAAATGTTGTTGTGTTACAAATATGACATCTTACAACCTTCCTTTGACACTGCATGTGCACCAGTGAGATTGCCACATAGTTCAGTTAAAAAACTCCTCTTGCTTTGCAGCCAGAATAAGAAAAGTAAAAACCAATTCCCATGTTAACAGAATAAACAGGAATTTGTCAGAAGACATATCCTAACATTAGACCTCTGCCTTTAAAGCACAGCAAATGTGACAAGATAACTACAAAATGTAAAGGCACCGTTATTTATTACTCTTTCGTGATCCACTAGAAATTGGCTGGCGGCCACCAGTGGGTTGTGGCCCACAGTTTGGGAAATGCTGTCCTATAATATTCTAATGTGTCAATTTAATGGAATATAAATTAATTCTAAAATAAATGTTAATTCAGTCATTCACTCACATTCTGTCAACTCTTCTGTGATTTTCTTATTTATGGACAGAGTGCTTGAAATGTATGTCTAGGGTCTTCTTCATCAGGGAGGTGTGAGGGGCCCGATCTAACACTGTTGGTCCGTCAAAGCTTAAAGTGGAGGCACAGAGACTCACACCCAGAGGATTTCAGTCTCAGACCTGTTTATCATTACTTACTCATCCTAACTGACTGAAGTAAGTGACTCGATCTTGCAACCTCCTCCCTTGTCCAGATGGACGGCTAGCTGGGTGAGTTCAGCATACATTGAAAAATCAGGATTTCATGATGTGAAGAATAAAGGCAAGAGGATCATGTAAGCATTAAAAAGGAGAGGGGGCAACACCACTTCCTGTGTGCCCCCCCGTAATCAAGTACTGCAAACAGGAGTGCAAACATTTATACCCTGGCAGTGCCATTTTATGAAATAGGCTAGATGCACCTTAAATCTCTGCATCTCTCTCCGTCAAACCCACCCTAATTGATCCCCTTTCCAGCAGCACCTGTATAAGACTGGTAGGCGAACACTAGACACTCTTTCAGCCAAACACACCCTATTCTACAACCTCCCCATCAGTAGGAGACTGCTGGGTGACCATGAGGCACTCTCTAATAAACCAACCTCTTTTACACATTCCCCTGCAGCACCTGTAGGAGACAAGCACAGAGTGGCTTGACCTAGAGATCTGCTAGGGCTAGATTGGTCTCATGTGTGGGTAAGACTTCATTGGTTTCTGTCCAGAAATACTTGGTGTACACAGGGAATGGGTGAACTTTGTTCTGGAAGGACTTGGCCACGGAGTGCTTAAGACCCACAGTGACTAGGCCCCCACTAAGTAATTTATTGATAATCTACAGATAACTAGTACACCAGCTAGTGTCAGACTCTTGAAGGTGGAAGAGTAATTTTCCCTAGACCCCTGCAGTTAGAGCTGATCCTGGGAAACCCACCAAACTTCAAACATCTTGGTTTCTATTGGATCTTTTGATCAGTCATTACCAGGCTGTCCTTTAGCGGGATCAGCATTCATTTTTCCAACATGCAAGATTTTCTTAGAAATATTTGGGTCGCTTTTCTGGGAAGTGAAGGTTTACGTCAGGAGGTTATAGGTTTGGAACTCAACATAAGGAATGACTCAGGCGACAAGATGAATCCATGTCACAGGGAGATACGTTTTCCAGATCTGGGATTTGACTTAACTTCATGGTTTACTCTGGGATTTGTAGTCTTAGTTCATTTTAATAAAGCATATTGGACCAACACATCTGATAACAATGATATGTAACAGCAAAGTGAAGGCTTGGAAAAGTGGCATCCTGGGAACATGGCTCATCCTAAGTACGACAGAGTAATTTCACACAAATTACTTCATCTCCTGTTAGAGATGTTACTTTTAACAAGATGTTAATTTTCATAGGAATGTTACTTTTAAAAGGAGACATTCACATATAGGTGGAGCAGGTAGAATCAGGAAAACCACAAAACCCAGTCCTAGCAACCTGTGCAGTTCAGATATGGCCCGACCCAAGAAAGGATTCTAGTTCTTAGAAAACGGTAGTACATATGACAAAACGTCTGGTGGGTGAACAGCAGACACTGTCTGTAGGATTAGTGGATAGTCCCTGGCACAATGTTCATGTGATAGCCTGTTCTACATTTTAGAACACTGGCACAACTAGTATGTTTTCTTGTGCAGGAGACCTGCCTCACGAGTATCATCACAAGTGTGCTATATTCTGGTGAGTATAGGGATATCTATATGGTACTTCTTTATACATGGGTGACTATTGCCCCAAAGACTAAGGTCCTCATTACGGCTTTGGCGGTCATTTTCAAAGACCGCTGAAGCCACTGCAGCCAACAGACCGCCAGTGCTGCTGACTGTCATATTTGGAGTTGTGCAAGGACTTTTGCCCATTTATAGGCGGAAGTCCAACTCCATCAGCAAGACCGAAAGAGTTGAAGAGGCAAGCGCATCGCCATCACCACCATACCAACAAAACTCCACCCACAATATTACGAGCCGTAATAAGGCTTGGCAGAGTCTTACTGGCGTGTTGGTGATGGCGGTGCAAAAGGGGGGGTGGAGAGTTTTGGGTGCAAATGTGTGTGGTGTGTGCGTGTATGCGTGTGAATGGGGGTGTCTAAGTGCGTGTATGTGTGCGAATGGGGGTGCATGTGTGCAAGTCTGCGAGCGACTGGGGGTGCATGTGTGCAAGTGTGTGTATGCAGAGGGGGAGTGTGTGAATGTTTGCGTGCATAGAGGGGGTGGGGGTGTGAATGAATGTGGATGGAGCTGCATGTGTGAGCGATTGTGGATGGGGTGAGTGAGTGTGGATGGGGGAAGGTGGGGGGTGTTTGTGGGAGCGTGTGCATGAGTTTGTGTGAGTGAATGGGGAGAGCAGGTGAGTGCATGTATGCAGTGCAGGTGGGAAGGGGTGTGAATGTTTGCAGAGGGGAGTGCGTATGTGTGAGTGGGCATGTGTGCATGTCAGTGTCAGAGTGGGTAGGGGTGTTTGGATGGATGTATATGGTTGGG
Organism: Pleurodeles waltl; assembly: GCF_031143425.1. Classification (NCBI taxonomy): domain Eukaryota; kingdom Metazoa; phylum Chordata; class Amphibia; order Caudata; family Salamandridae; genus Pleurodeles; species Pleurodeles waltl. The sequence continues at coordinate 31,650,414 of NC_090442.1, forward strand.
AGGGTGTTGTAAGTGTGTGGACGGGTGGGGGTGTTTGTGAGTGTGTGGACGGGTGGGGGAGTGCATGGATGTGTGGGGACATGTGTGCATGTGTGTGCCAGCGACAGGAATGAGTATTCCTGTCCCGGGTGCATTACCACCAGGGTTTTCGTGGTGGGGTGACCGCCACGGAAAGCCTGGTGGTCTGCAGCCCCGTAATCCAGCCGGCAGGCTGAGGTCTGCCGCCAGGCTGGAGGTGCTCATCGCCATCTGCGTCTGTGCAACTGCACCAGTTGGGCCAGGTAGTGTTGTGGAGGTTTGGCTTCTGCCAAATCCCACAAATTGTAAAGCAGCGATCTTTAAGACGAGGCTGGTGGTCTGATTATGGCCAGCCTCATTATGAGGGCCTAAATCTTGACACTACCAGTGGTTGGTAGCAGCAGCTGATTATAGTGATTGTTGCCAGGCCTTCATACATGACCCTCAATGGGGAGACTGGCTGCAGGCTCTTCATTGGAAATCTGTGCAGTGTCATGATGGAGTTTATGGTCCCTCTGTTTAAGAATCTGATACATTGTAGGGTGCTTAATAGGGTTAATAGGGTTAGCATTAGTATTGTGTTGGGAATGTCCCGGCATGGAGTGCAGTCATGTATCCCTGCCCTGACAGTCATGTATCTCTGCCCTGATTGCCTATTCTCAGGTATCTTGCATCCTGGGTTTAGATTTTGCCCCAGTTTCACACGAATCCAGTGTGTGATGGAAGGCCTAACCCTATTCCTTCACGAGTGAGGTCCAGGACCTGCCTCATATCTGGAGGGGCTACTCAAGCATGCTGTCATGTGTTGGACAGTAGATGTCCATTGTAGATTTAGCATGTAGAGCTGTGGTAGCAGCATACTGTGGTTTGTGAAATCGTACTGGTGAACATACCTTTTTATGTGAGTCACAGGAATGGAGGCCTACTGGCCCATTTGTGTAAAATTCTGCTTTTATGCTCTTACCCAGGTCCTGGTGCTAACATTCCAGTGTGTTTTATGTGTGTGTATTTGTGTGTACTTCGACCCAGTTTTAAGCAGGTAGGTCGCTTCCCTCGCTCCTCGCTGCTGCCAGCCGCCTGCTTTTCCTGGTAGTAATCTCCTTCATTGGTTTTCTCCAAAACCGGTACTTTCAGTCTTTGTTTTTTTCCGTAGCCGCTACGTCCCCGCGGCCCCGCCCCCTCCCTCCACGTATTCCGGCCTTCCCGCCCTTGCTCCTCTTCTGGAGCAAAGACTATATGGGGGTACCCTAATCGAAATAAATGTAGCTCAATCAGGGAAAAATACAAGTAAGGGAAACTACTACGTGAGCTACAAAGTAGATAATATAAGTAGCTGAAGCTGCAGGTAGCACCCCCCACCCTACCTTTGGTTCACCGCCACCCTCCTCCCAGCTGACACACCCTTCCTCCACCCCTCTCATGCCGGCCGCAGCGCAGACGCGCGGTGCGCCAAAGGCAAGCCCATCTGCGTCCGTCCGCGCCAAGACCGCGCCTAGCGCCAGTCCCCCTGACCAACACGCCTGCACTACCTCTAAACAATACACCGCTGACGAACTCCACGCCCTAAACCCAGGTCGTTCCTCCACCTGCTGCCAAGTCACGCCAACGCGCACCAGAGGACCTTTCTCCTGCAGTGCCTGCAACTTCACCTGCAAGCCAACCCCCGAACACCACACCAAAACAGACTGCCACCTAAATTGCATCCTGCTGAACACCCGCTCCGTCCACAAACATGCAATTGAACTTTGGGACCTACTGACCACTCACTCGCCAGACATCGCATTCCTTACCGAAACATGGATGAACCCTGCTTCGGAACCAGACATAGCAATTGCTATACCGGATAACTAAAAAATCACCAGAAGAGACCCCAAAAACAAACCAGGAGGAGGTATCGCCATAGTCCATAAAAACACCATAAGAATCTCCACCAACTCCGACGACATCATCAAGTCCGCCGAGCACCTCCACTTCACAATCTACGTAAACGCCAACAACACACTCAGAGGAACACTGGTCTACAGACCCCCCGGCCCGAGACCACAGTTCTCTGACGATATCACAGACACCATCAGCTCCCAAACCCTCGCATAAACAGACTGAATCCTCCTAGGCGACCTGAACTTCCACCTGGAAAATAACAATGATACTAACACCACCAACCTTATCGACAACCTCGCCAACCTCAGCCTCAAGCAACTTGTCTCCTCACCGACCCACTCCGCAGGCCACACTCTCGATCCTATCTTCACAACCAGCAAACAGGTGACCTTCAGCCACACCACCGAACTCTACTGGACAGACCACTGATGCATCCACTTTTTCTAGCAAAAACCAGTCACTCACCACCACCGCACACAGCCACCCCAACGCAACTGGAGCAGAATATCCTCAGACCAACTGATCTCCACCCTCACCCCAGACCCCCCCCCGGGCCTCAGACCCCAACACTGCTGCCACCAACCTGCACCACTGGTTAGAAGACTGCGCCAACACCCTCGCACTGCTCAAAAAACACCCTAACACCCCGCACAGAATCAAGGCCAGCTGGTTCATCACAGATTTACAGGAATCTAAACGACGTTGCTGCAGAACGGAAAAAAACTGTCGCCATGACCCCACCGCCTCCAATCGCTGCACCTTCAAGGAGGCCCTACGCAGACATCACCAATTGATACGCACCGCCAAAAGGACCCACTTCAAAAACCACATCAACACCAACGCCCACAACACCAAAGAACTCTTCAGCATCATCCAAGATCTAACCACCCTGAAGGCATGCTCCAACGAACCCCCGCCATCACAGGAGCTCTGCAACTCACTTGCATCCCACTTCCGTTGGAATATAAAAGAAATCCACAACAGCTTCGACTCCAGATCCTACCAGCTAACTACGAGCACCTTCGAACCCCACGCTCCAAGAAACACTCACCTCCTCCACACCTGGACCCAACACCATCATCGCCCCCAATCTCTGCCACACCATCAAAAGCTCCTTCGAATCAGCCACCTTCCCAGAGAGATGGAAGCACGCAGAAATCAACGCCCTGTTTAAGAAACCTAAGGCAGACCCTGACGACCCCAAGAACTACCAACCGATCTCCCTCTTCCCCTAACCAGCCAAGGTCATCGAAGAAATCGTGAATAACCAACTATCCCGGTTCCTGGAAGACAACAAGGCACTTGACACCTCCCAATCTGGATTCCGCAAAAACCACAGCACCGAGACCGCACTCATTGCTGCAACAGACAACATCAGGACCATGCTAGACAAAGGAGAAACAGCAGCACTCATTCTCCTGGACCTCACCACAGCTTTCGACACAGTATGCCATCACACTCTCCGCACACGCCTCCACAACGCTGGAATCCGTGACAGAGCCCTGGACTGGATCTCGTCATTTCTTAAGGACAGGACCCAAAGAGTTTGCCTCCTGCCGTTCCTATCAGAAGCCTCCAATATCACCTGTGGTGTCCCTCAAGGATCTTCACTCAGCCCCACACTTTTCAACATATATATGGTCCCCCTCGGCAACATCGCACGAATACACCACATCAACAGAGTCTCCTACGCCGACGACAATCAGCTCATCATCTCCCTCATGAATGATCTCACCACTGCAAAGGACAACCTCCACAACGGTCACCACACCATAGCCAGCTGGATGGAAGCTAGCCACCTAAGGCTAAACACAGAGAAAAAACAGAATTACTCATCTTCAGCACCAACCCCTCAGCCTGGAACGACTCCTGGTGGCCCACCTCGCTAGGATCCGCACCCTCACCCACCACCCACGCACGCAACCTGGGCGTCATCTTGGATTCCACACTCAGCATGACTCAGCAGGTCAATGCCATCTCCTCTTCCTGCTACTACACCATCCGCCTGCTCCGCAGAATCTTCAAGTGGATTTTCATCGAAACCAGGAAGACCGTCACCCACGCCTTGGTCAGTAGTTGATTGGATTACGGAAACGCCCTATATGCAGGAATCACAAACAAACTCCAGACAAAACTGCAAAGAATCCAGAACGCATCCGCACGTCTCATTCTGGACATTCCACGCTGCGACCACATCTCCCTCCATCTCAGAGACCTACATTGGGTACCTGTATCGAAGAGGATCACTTTCAAGATCCTCATCCACGCACACAAGGCCCTCCACAACACGGGTCCGACATACCTCAACGACAGACTCACCTTTCACACCCCGACCCGCAACCTTCGCTCCGCCAACCACGCCCTTATCTACATTCTTCGCATCCACCGCATGACCACCGGAGGAAGATCATTCTCCTACCTCGCCACAAAGACCTGGAACTCCCTACCACTCCACCTCCGCCTGACCGATGAGCTTCTATCTTTTCAGGAAACACCTTAAGACCTGGCTGTTCGACCTGTAGCCCCCCCCCTAACGCCTTGAGACCTTCCAGGTGAGTAGTGCGCCTTACAAATCCCTGATTGATTGATTGATTGTGTAGCCTTTGTGGTGTAAGAGTGAATGAGAGTAATGGACTATCCAAGTACACAGGATGGCGTTTCAGTTGTTTTCCTAGACAGTGGAAGGGTATTGCTGACTTTCCTGGAGCTGGAGGGAGGAAAGAGGAGACAGGGTTCACTTTAGACACTGGATTAGCTCCTTTTGCTGTGAGGGTCTTTTGATTAGTCTTCTTGAGCTCTGTCAATTGTTGGATTGAAAGGTGGAATTCTCTGTTGTCTCATAGCGTGAAGGATCCTTTAGGTGAGGCTGGCCTTTTGTCTACTTCTTTGTCACTGTTCTGTGTTCTGCTGATTTCCAGGAGCAGAAAGCTAACGCACCTCTTTATGCCTCTGTTGTGGGTGGTCCAAACTGACTCAGCTGTGAGGAGCATCACGGTAAACAAAAGCTGTGTTTGAAAGACTGCCTGGAGAGGACACAAGAAAGAAGAACCAACCCAAATACGCTCTGAGAGTGTAGACAGAGAATCCACATCCCTTGTTTGCTTTGGGTGTATAAAAGTGGGAGGTGCTGTCCCACCAGTTCCAAGTTGGTTCCAAGTTCTCTATGCCTGAGGAAGGGAATGATCTACAGAGTACTTATTGGACTACTGAGCAGCTAGAACTGGTGGCTGCCTGACAGCCAGCGTCCCAGAGGTGGGTGGACTTCACCTTGAGTCTGACCTGGAAGAAAGAGTTGTTGCCTTTTCCTGAAGGACTTGCAGACTAACCTGCATTCTGAGACACAGAGGAATACACCAACCATGCAGGAGGTGTGATTGTTCAGAGTGAGCAGAAGCAGCTGACCCCAGAATTGATGGTCCATCCACCTGGACAGAGATTTGCATGCCTCAAGGATCAGTTTGTTGGATCTTCTGCCCAAGCGGCCTCTATTGTGGCATTGTCCTTTGGTTGTGCCTGAGCATATTATGTACCTGTGATCCAGGAGTTGTGCCTGAGTGGCCTCCCCCATGGCACTGTCTGCAAGTTATGCCCAATTGGACTGTGCAGCTGTGAACCTAAAATTGTGCCATACAGAATGTGACAGTGCAGATTTTCAAAGTTGTATCAAAGTTGAGTGCATCACTGTGATGACTGACTGAACCAGAGCAAACTTCACCACTATCCCACTATAGAAAGCTGAGGTGGGGTTGTGTCACAGGTGAAAATGTGCCCTGTTGTATTTTGAGACCTCTGATCTCGTTGCTCACTGTCCAACTCACCTGAAGCTAAGAAGAGGGTCTGCGACCAGCCTTGGCTGCTACTTCAGCAGAGTTGACCAGAGTCCCAGGGCAGTCACAGGCAGTGCGTCTCTTCTCGGGAAAAGGGGGGAAGTCAGATGCATGCTCCTGATCCCTGCTGTGACCGGCTCCTCCACAGAGCTTTGAATTGGTGAGATCCAAGAACATTTGGGACTGAGGCAAGTAACTGGGTGCAGGAACTCTAGAGAGGGGGTGCCTGATATCTGCACTTGGTCATACATCACATAAACCTAGGATAAGGGCAGAGAGTGGGGGTCAGTAGGGAGAGGGGGATTGCCAATCCCAGGATACAGTGATTTTGCATCAGTGAGATATTCATACTTGCATACAGTAGGGTGCAGTATTGAGTTTTCTGAGTGTATTAATGTACTTTCTTTTCACAGAAGACAAGAACTCATTTGGACAATCAGTTACACACTGCATGGTGATTGTTGAGTGTTGCACTTCAATCACCCCCAAACTACCTCCCTGAGAACCCTGTGAATGTTTGGTATCGCTTCCACTGAAATAGTTGTACTTGGCCCAGTTGCAGAGGCATAGTAGGACATACCCTGGAACATCAGAGGCAAAAGGCCCAGGCTCCACGGCTAAAGTCCAAAAACCTCTGCTTGTCCTGAGACTTTAACACCTACCCAGCAACATCTCAGGTGCAAGGCTAGTGGGGATAGACTTCTATACCCTGTCCCGAGATCAGTTGAGGGATCTATGTTTGGAGAGAGTGTGGCAGGTTACCAGGAACAAGGGCAGGCAGTATTTGTACATTAGTGACCAGTTAGAAATCAGAGTGGAGAACCTTTGATGGACTCTGGGAAGGGAACCATGATAGGAAACCTTGGAGTAAGCGTTGTAGCTCCAGGCTCTGTTAGCTCTTTAGCTCAGATCTCCAAACACACCCTAGGGTATCCCCATTTTTGCCTTTCAGTGCTTGCCCAAGGCAGTCTCCTTCACTGACTTCTAGTGTATCATTGACACCAACTCCAGAGTTTATTCCCTTGGGTGTGTTAACTCTAGCTAAGACCCTGCACATGCAGTTGGGTCTCCAGATGGAAAGGGCTGAGGAAGGGGAGAAGACCAAGGAGTTGGAGAAGGAGATGCTGAGATTAACTCACCAGGGACAAGTGGAAAGAAGGAGGGAGAGACGGGACGAATGGGCTCATGAGGAGAACAGTAATGACCATGAGTGCTGGGAAATGGAAAGACAGGGAAAGAAGAATTTGTGAGAGAGAGAAGCTCAGGATAGAAGCCAATACAGCTACATCTGGGAAAAATAATAACTCTACCAAAAGAGCTTGTCCATTCACATGCGGATGGACAAGATATTTTGAAATGGTTTGTGAGCTTTGAGATTGTTTGCAGGGCTTAGGCTTTGAATGACAGCCACTCCCACAAGTCATTAGTAAATGGAAGGATGTCTGGGACTTAAAAATTGAAGTTTGAGTGAATGAAAGAGGCTCTAATTAGAAGGTTTGGGCTGAAGCCAGCTCAGTAACTGCAAAGGGTTTTAAGATGGTGAGAGAGAAATTAGAAAGAAAAGATTTGAGAGCTGGATTCATGGTGTATTGTCTGATTGGAGTGAGTGGGTGAGAGCGATGGAGGCCAAAAATGTTTATTCCCATAACCTGTTAATTGTAAGAGAGTGAGACCCAAGGAAGGCTGCAATCTGTTCTAAACCTGAAGTTAGGGGCCGGGGCAAATCTTAAGGTTTCATAGAGGGACGGACACAGAACAGGAGTTGGGTTTCAAGTCAGGAACAATACTAGAAGGGTGGACTTGATGTTTATTCCAAACCCAGCGGGGTTACTTACTTTAAGTGCCAGCTGTACCCATCATAGTGTATTGGCTTTGAGTGAAGGGACCTCAGACGGCACTGTTGCACTGAATCAAGTGGCCGTTTGAGTGAGGATCCCAGATGCCTTGAAGCACAACCACTCAACCATGATGGGGTTTGTGCTAGAAGCTAGTGTCAATTGGAGGAGGGCTCAGACCTGGAAAGAGCTCAAAAACTATTGAAAACCACAGCAGAGTTTCCTAGTGGTAAATTATTGGGAAGATGTTAAAAATGTTATCATCAAAATAAATATTACAAAAATATTTACATGAAATATTATTGTTAAATAATTGTATATATATTTTACCAAAATAAAACAAATTCTGCAACACTATTAATTTTGAAATACATCTTAATTTGCAGAAATATATACAATTAAATTAAAATTATTTTTCTGAATTTTAAGTTGAAAAATAAATTCCCAACCATGAAAAAATGCCTATGCATTCATGATTATTAAAAGGGATGTGTAGAATTAATTGAAATATTTAAATAATAATTATTTTTACGTTAATCTTGAAATTCAGAATTGCCTATTAAAATAGTTTATAATCAAATAATGAATATGTTCAATTTGTGTATATATATATATTCACATTAATTTATTAATGTACTTATATTTTTAACTGTTTTAAATGATGTAATTTAATGTTTACATTATTTCTTATGGAGTTCTATTTTAATTCAATTTAAGTTCAATGGGAGCGTGTTGTAGTACCAGTGGTTGGCCATGTGTAATAGTGGAGTTACTGCTGTTTTTATTTAGTAGTAACGTACAGCTGTATTTGGTGAATAGCACAATTTAGTAAGGCTACTCCAAGGTGTAATTAGCTTTGTAAATGAGACCCAGTGCTGGCGGGAGGATGTCCGCTACATAGTGAGTTGGTGATTCCTGAACAGGGTGCTAGTAAGAGGCTATTGGTTTCACTTGTGCACAGTAACTTCCTGCTGTCGCTGGTCCACAACGTGCCCTTGGATGGACACTTGGGCATTAGAAAGGCCCAGGATATCACTGTTCTATGGCCTGGGATACGCAGGGACAAGAGAGATTCTGCAAATCATGAAGGTAAAACCACAGCACCACTGGTGCCTCCAGCACGTCCAGGCGTTTGATTCGAGTGGATGGAGAAGAACATTGTTGGTCCAAATGAACCTCCCACCCTCAGCATCAGTACATTTGGATTGTGGTGGCTCATGCTCCAGGCGTCCAGAGGTGGCGCCCTTGACAACTCCAAGGGTGATATCTAACGCTCTCCCAGGCACTCTTCTAGGGATGGATTTCCTAAGACTCTGATTTGTGACCAGGGAACCAACTTCATCTCCTCTTATATGAGAGAGGAGTGAACAGGCTGGTGTGACATATTACTGTCCCACTACACACCGTCCACAGACCAATGAGTTCAGTTCAGTTAATTGTAAAGTGCAAACTTAATAAAAAACGTTAAACCAATAGAGGAAAACATATACAGCTTTTTTTTTTAAATAAAGGAAGAGAATTAAAAGAGAAAGCCTGACAAAAATGTCAGGTGCTAAATAGAGGCGGCTGTAAACTTCACTGAGTTTTAGAGTTTTGGAAAAATTATGCAACCACCGCATGGCGAAGTTTCTTCTCATGCGCAGCGTGGCATCGTTAAGTTGCTGAGCGAGAAAATCAAAATCCAGCACTAGACCGACCCTCTGTGAGATTTCTCAGCACGGGTGGTCACAGCAGGGCGCTGCTGCTCGCGAAGAGAAAGCTGCCGCTTGAGTAGAAAATCTACTCCAGCGGCAGAAAGAAGCAGCGCCTTCTGGGGCGCCGCATGGTGCAGTTCGCGCAAGACAAGCTTCCAGCATTAAACATTAACGCAAGCAGCGTGATGTACTAAAACTCCACTGCTCGTGGAACTCTGTGGAATGTAGCAGAGTTTTTACGAAACTCAGTAAAACTCTGCAACTTCCACCCAGGCCTAGTGCTAAACATTTTCTTGTGCCTTTAGTTTAGAAAGCTTTCAAATAAATAGAACATCATATTATAAAATGCAATATTAATGTAATTCATAACAGCCACTATTCCTTAAAATACTGGAGTATTCTTGGTATGCTGTAGGTGCCCCTCTTTCTATAGGTTATTGAGATGCCGCCTTGGTGCTGTGGCCGAGCATCAATGCTCCCACCAGGGCAACGGATACTGTAGGTGCCCCTCTTTCTATAGGATATTGAGATGTCCCCTTGGTGTTGCAGCTGAGCATCAATGCTCGCGCCAGGGCAACGGATGCTGTAGGTGCCCCTCTTTCTATAGGTTATTGAGATGCCGCCTTGGTGTTGCGGTTGAGCATCAATGCTCGCGCCAGGGCAACTGATGCTGTAGGTGTCCCTCTTTCTATAGGTTATTGAGATGCCGCCTTGGTACTGCGGTTGAGCATCAATGCTCCCGCCAGGGCAACAGATGCTGTAGGTGCCCCTCTTTCTATAGGTTATTGAGATGTTCCCTTGGTGTTGCGGTTGAGCATCAATGCTCCCGCCAGGGCAACGGATACTGTAGGTGCCCCTCTTTCTATAGGTTATTGAGATGTCCCCTTGGTGTTGCGGCTGAGCATCAATGCTCGCACCAGGGCAACTGATGCTGTAGGTGCCCCTCTTTCTATAGGTTATTGAGATGCCGCCTTGGTGTTGCGGTTGAGCATCAATGCTCGCACCAGGGCAACTGATGCTGTAGGTGTCCCTCTTTCTATAGGTTATTGAGATGCCGCCTTGGTGCTGTGGCTGAGAATCAATGCTCGCGCCAGGGTAACGGATGCTGTAGGTGCCCCTCTTTCTATAGGATATTGAGATGTCGCCTTGGTGCTGTGGCCGAGCATCAATGCTCGCGCCAGGGCAATGGATGCTGTAGGTGCCCCTCTTTCTATAGGATATTGAGATGTCGCCTTGGTGTTGCGGTTGAGCATCAATGCTTGCGCCAGGGCAATGGATGCTCGGCTGAGGTGATCCCGGGTTTGCAGCTTCAGTTCTAGGTTTGCTAATGCATAGGTACCGTTGCTGATTCAATACAGATTGAGTAGCAGCAAATACTCCTAAGCGATGGGTGCCCTGGAAGCACCGTTGTTAGAATATCTTTGACTCGGCAAAGTGTCTAAAGTGACCGTCCTCGTCAGCCCTTGATGTGCAAGAATGCAGAAAAGTGTCCACGCTTGTTTTGCGTATGAAGACTCCTTTTCGTGGCCTGTGCCTCTCTTAATTTTCAGCTGTCTAATTGTTCGATGACACTAGTGCAGCAAAGTGCAAAGAGGCCCATTGATTTCACCAAATGACACCATTTGACGAATGACACCAAAAATGGCGCAATTAAATCTTGTAGATTTGATTGCGCCATTTTTGCTGGCTTCTTAATGCAGTAACGCCCCCCCTCCTCTTGCATACATTATGCCGGGCGTAGGCATAATGTGGTTCAAGGAGTCACAGAGTGGCGGCGTGCATGCGTCGAGCTACTTTGTAAATGTGGTGCTGCGATTTTTGCCTCGTTGAACCACGAGTGTAAAAATAAATTATGCACTAGGGCCTTGTAAATCTGGCCAAGGGTGAAACAGCTTATTGAGCAGAATTACAGCTACTATTTCAACAATAAAAGCGAGTCTAGCGCCTCCTTCGCCTTTAGTAGTTTTCGATGAAAATCCAAGGGCATTAGCTGATAGGGAGGCCTTATGGCAGAATGTTTGTTCCACTTCAGCAGTTTATTGCACAAATCGACAACCTATCTACAAGTTATCACCTGTTCCAACCTGCAGCCGCTTTTGAAAATGCAGATGAAATTGCTTTAAATATGTTTTAAAATCAATTACAACGTGAACACTGGATGCTCATTTTCCAGCGCAGACTCCACTTTTATTATGCATGATTGCAAACGCAGTATTGAGCTGAACACCAAAGATTTAAAAGCGGCTTGAGGAAGGATGAGGATCTGTGCATGCATTATAAGTAGGGCTCGCGGTTATATGCTTTTTATTTATTTTAATTTCCGTCTCTATTTATCCAAACCTATTGTTTGCTAAATTTGTCTTTGTCCATAAATATTTCAGATTTTTTTTAAAGTAAAAAATAAAGCTGAAACTACTATATTTCTCCATTTATTTACGCGATAAATGTATATTTCTTTCTGAATGCACAAGACAGATGATAAGTCAACACACTGGAGTGGAAACGCACATTTTTGTATCGACCTTGTGCGCAAACTACAGTCTCATTACTACACTTTATCTCTTTTTTAAACTCCTTTATCTGTCAATTCTCACAGCTATGGCACTTGTGACTGACAGCATTTGGTACGTTGGGGGGACCCCAAAATAATAATATATTAAAAATATAGTAAATAATGGCAACATTTTCATTTTTGCTGCAGACAGAGGAAGAAGGTAAATGGGAGTGCTTTAGGTGTATGCAGGGTGACTGGAATTATGTGGCAGAGAGGACCAAATTATGAGGCAGGGTTGACCAATTTATGTGGCAAGAAGAATCCAGTTATGCATTTACAACGCCAATAACCCTAACTCAAGCAAATGCGAGACCCATTGCATTGCAAATGCTTGTTTGCATTACTGCCGGCACTCTTGCCCTGAAGTGATCGTGGCTGGTAATCTTGCAAAGGGCGGATACTAGTGCAATCTATCCTGGCGCGTACAACACAAATACCAGGGGTAGCTCTGCGTGATATTCATTCAATACCTGCACTCACTGCCCCACCGGCACTCACTGCCCGCTACAGACCCACCGGCACTCACTGCCCCACCTGCACTCACTGCCCACTCCAGACCCACCGGCACTCACTGCCCACTCCAGACCCACCTGCACTCACTGCCCACTCCAGACGCACCAGCACTCACTGCCCACTCCAGACCCACCGGCACTCACTGCCCCACCTGCACTCACTGCCCACTCCAGACCCACCTCCACTCACTGCGCACTCCAGACCCACCGGCACTCACTGCCCACTCCAGACCCACCTGCACTCACTGCCCCACCTGCACTCACTGCCCACTCCAGACCCACTGGCACTCATTGTCCCACCTAGACTCACTGCCCACTCCAGACTCACCTGCCCTCACTGCCCACTCCAGACTCACTGCCCACTCCAGACCCACCTGCACTCACTGCCCCACCTGCACTCACTGCCCACTCCAGACCCACCGGCACTCACTGCCCACTCCAGACCCACCTCCACTCACTGCGCACTCCAGACCCACCTAGACTCACTGCCCACTCCAGACTCACCTGCCCTCACTGCCCACTCCAGACTCACTGCCCACTGCAGACCCACCTGCACTCACTGCCCCACCTGCACTCACTGCCCACTCCAGACCCACTGGCACTCATTGTCCCACCTAGACTCACTGCCCACTCCAGACTCACCTGCCCTCACTGCCCACTCCAGACTCACTGCCCACTCCAGACCCACCTGTACTCACTGCCCATTCCAGACCCACCGGCACTCATTGCCCCACCTGCACTCACTGCCCACTCCAGACTCACTGCCCACTCCAGACCCACTGGCACTCACTGCCCACTCCAGAACCACCTAGACTCACTGCCCACTCCAGACCCACCTGCACTCACTGCCCACTCCAGACCCACCGGCACTCATTGCCCCACCTGCACTCACTGCCCACTCCAGACTCCCTGCCCACTCCAGACTCACTGCCCACTCCAGACCCACCTGGACTCACTGCCCACTCCAGACCCACCGGCACTCACTGCCCACTCCAGACTCACTGCCCACTCCAGACCCACCAGCACTCACTGCCCACTCCAGACCCACCTGCACTCACTGCCCCACCTGCACTCACTGCCCACTCCAGACCCACCTCCACTCACTGCCCACTCCAGACCCACCTCCACTCACTGCCCCACCTGCACTCACTGCCCACTCCAGACCCACCTGCACTCACTGCCCACTCCAGACCCACCTCCACTCACTGCCCACCCCTGACCCACCTGCACTCACTGCCCACTCCAGACCCACCTCCGCTCACTGCCCACTCCAGACCCACCTCCACTCACTGCCCGCTCCAGACTCACTGCCCACTCCAGACTCACCTGCCCTCACTGCCCACTCCAGACCCACTGCCCGCTCCAGACCCCCACACACTCCGGAAACGCCCAAAAACACCAGTGCATTCTGGGCTCTCAATGCTGTGCTTTCTGTATCCTGTATAAGGCGACCAATCAGGAGGCAGTGCTGGTCATACGTCAGAGGACAGCGCTATGAATGTGAGAGACAGGAACGCGGCGCTGCGTGAAGCATCAGTTAAACGGGAACTCTTGGCGCTAGACGCACTCAGGATTTACTCCAATATGAATGCTCCTGTGACATTCAGCTCTCTGCAGCATCGCAACTCACACACCTTACCAACAAAACCATCAAAGAGCAACAAAACAACACCCAAAGGGGACATAAAATGTGTCTGTTTACCTATTGTGCTTAAAAGACAACTCCACTAATGCGAGGGCAACTTTGAAATCTCTGCATTTATGTCTATATTAGGAGTGTTCTTGAATATATAACCAAAGGTATTTATTTCAGTATTAAACAAAAGTCTGTTTCCCCCGTGGTCTTGAAGCGGAAGTGTCGCTCGCGGTGGCTTCTGGGTATGCAGATATTTGCCGCACCACGCGCCCACAGTGCACCATTGCGGGACAAGAGCCCTGATGACGTCATCCGGGGGCGCGCGCCGTAGACCCCTCAGGGTGCAGTACCGCAGGCCGCCACTAGAGCAGTCCGGGCTGGAGGCCTCTTGGCGCTAGACGCACAGGGTTATCTCCTGGCGGGGTTTATACCGGCAGCGGCGGAATTTTACTGTCCCTCTCGGTGCAAAAACTGGAAAAAAAACACCCTCAGCCGGTGTTTGTTCTCGTCACTCGCAGTTTATTTAAGCAGTAAATGTCAGGAGACGGCGCTTTATAACGCGCTCTGCAGCTCCCTGAAGCCCCGAGTGATAACTGCACAGAAAGCGCCTCTTACACTGAGCGCGGACACTTCATACAAAGCGCTGAGAGTCCCGCCGGGCAGGGTCTGTAGGGGGAGGAGGGGGGCCTCTAGGCGCTAGGGAAGCAGGCGCTGATGTTGAGGTGAGGGGGGTCCATCCGCAGTTACACCAGGCGCAGCTCTGTCTCTGGCCCGAGCCGGAAGAAGGGGTGCAGCCCCCCGGTGAAGGAGTCATTGAAGGTGTAGAGATGCTCCCAGGTGTCTGCGTTGTACAGGGACAGCCGCCCCCCCTCATAGTCCAGGTACACCCCCAGCTTCAGGGGGCGCTCGCGGGGGTACAGGAGGGTGTGAGGGGAGGTGAGAGCCTTGGGACGACCATCATACCACCGCGCCACCGCCCAGAACCCCCGCTCAGGGGACTCATCGATACGCTCCTCCCTACTCACGGACTCTCGTGCGACCCCCACTGCCCACCACACCACCTCCTCCAGCAGCTGCACCTCCCAGTAATGCCCCCCCGAGGTGAACCCCTCCTGCCCCAGCACACAGGAATCATCAGTAAATCTCTTGGGGTTGTCCGGCCGGGGCAGCGCACCTGGTGTCCATCTCACGCGTCTCCCGTCCTCAGAGAGGATCAGGCTTCTATGAGCTGTGTCTGGATCCAGAGTCACCAGCGCTGGAGAGAGAGGAGAGAGAGTTAATGACGCACTGTGTGACCTCAGGCGTATCACTGTCCAGAGACCCCAGCGCTGCAGAGAGAGGAGAGAGAGGTAATGATGTACTGTGTGACCTCAGGCATATCACTACCCAGAGACCCCAGCACTACAGAGAGAGGGGAGAGAGGTAATGATGTACTGTGTGACCTCAGGCATATCACTACCCAGAGACCGCAGCACAGCAGAGAGGAGAGCGAGGTAATGACATACTGTGTGACCTCAGGCATATCACTACCCAGAGACCCCAGCACTTCTGAGAGGAGAGAGAGGTAATGACGCACTGTGTGACCTCAGGCATATCACTACCCAGAGACCCCAGCACTTCTGAGAGGAGAGAGAGGTAATGACATACTGTGTGACCTCAAGCATATCACTACCCAGAGACCCCCAGCACTACAGAGAGAGGGGAGAGAGGTAATGACGCACTGTGTGACCTCAGGCATATCACTGTCCAGAGGCCCCAGCACTTCTGAGAGGAGAGAGAGGTAATGACACACTGTGTGACCTCAGGCATATCACTACCCAGAGACCCCAGCGCTGCAGAGAGAGGAGAGAGAGTTAATGACACACTGTGTGATCTCAGGCATATCACTACCCAGAGACCCCCAGCACTACAGAGAGAGGGGAGAGAGGTAATGATGTACTGTGTGACCTCAGGCATATCACTACCCAGAGACCCCAGCACTTCTGAGAGGAGAGAGAGGTAATGATGTACTGTGTGACCTCAGGCATATCACTGTCCAGAGACCCCCAGCACTACAGAGAGAGGGGAGAGAGGTAATGATGTACTGTGTGACCTCAGGCGTATCACTACCCAGAGACCCCCAGCGCTGCAGAGAGAGGAGAGAGAGGTAATGATGTACTGTGTGACCTCAGGCATATCACTACCCAGAGACCCCCAGCGCTGCAGAGAGGAGAGAGAGGTAATGACGCACTGTGTGACCTCAGGCATATCACTGTCCAGAGACCCCCAGCACTACAGAGAGAGGGGAAAGAGGTAATGATGTACTGTGTGACCTCAGGCGTATCACTGTCCAGAGACCCCAGCGCTGCAGAGAGAGGAGAGAGAGTTAATGACACACTGTGTGACCTCAGGCGTATCACTACACAGAGACCCCAGCGCTGCAGAGAGAAGAGAGAGAGGTAATGACGCACTGTGTGACCTCAGGCATATCACTGTCCAGAGACCCCCAGCACTACAGAGAGAGGGGAGAGAGGTAATGACACACTGTGTGACCTCAGGCATATCACTACCCAGAGACCCCAGCACTGCAGAGAGAGGAGAGAGGTAATGACGCACTGTGTGACCTCAGGCATATCACTGTCCAGAGACCCCCAGCACTACAGAGAGAGGGGAGAGAGGTAATGATGTACTGTGTGACCTCAGGCGTATCACTACCCAGAGACCCCCAGCGCTGCAGAGAGAGGAGAGAGAGGTAATGATGTACTGTGTGACCTCAGGCATATCACTACCCAGAGACCCCCAGCGCTGCAGAGAGGAGAGAGAGGTAATGACGCACTGTGTGACCTCAGGCATATCACTGTCCAGAGACCCCCAGCACTACAGAGAGAGGGGAAAGAGGTAATGATGTACTGTGTGACCTCAGGCGTATCACTGTCCAGAGACCCCAGCGCTGCAGAGAGAGGAGAGAGAGGTAATGATGTACTGTGTGACCTCAGGCATATCACTACCCAGAGACCCCAGCACTACAGAGAGAGGGGAGAGAGGTAATGATGTACTGTGTGACCTCAGGCATATCACTACCCAGAGACCGCAGCACAGCAGAGAGGAGAGCGAGGTAATGACATACTGTGTGACCTCAGGCATATCACTACCCAGAGACCCCAGCACTTCTGAGAGGAGAGAGAGGTAATGACGCACTGTGTGACCTCAGGCATATCACTACCCAGAGACCCCAGCACTTCTGAGAGGAGAGAGAGGTAATGACATACTGTGTGACCTCAAGCATATCACTACCCAGAGACCCCCAGCACTACAGAGAGAGGGGAGAGAGGTAATGACGCACTGTGTGACCTCAGGCATATCACTGTCCAGAGGCCCCAGCACTTCTGAGAGGAGAGAGAGGTAATGACATACTGTGTGACCTCAGGCATATCACTACCCAGAGACCCCCAGCACTACAGAGAGAGGGGAGAGAGGTAAGGATGTACTGTGTGACCTCAGGCGTCTCACTACCCAGAGACCCCAGCACTACAGAGAGAGGGGAGAGAGGTAATGATGTACTGTGTGACCTCAGGCGTATCACTACCCAGAGACCCCCAGCGCTGCAGAGAGAGAAGAGAGAGGTAATGATGTACTCTGTGACCTCAGGCATATCACTGTCCAAGGACCCCAGCACTTCTGAGAGGAGAGAGAGGTAATGACATAATGTGTGACCTCAAGCATATCACTACCCAAAGACCCCCAGCACTACAGAGAGAGAGGAGAGAGGAAATGATATACTGTGTGACCTCAGGCATATCACTACCCAGAGACCCCCAGCACTGCAGAGAGGAGAGAGAGGTAATGATGTACTGTGTGACCTCAGGCGTATCACTACCCAGAGACCCCCAGCGCTGCAGAGAGAGAAGAGAGAGGTAATGACACACTGTGTGACCTCAGGCATATCACAACCCAGAGACCCCAGCACTGCAGAGAGAGGGGAGAGAGGTAACGACGCACTGTGTGACCTCAGGCATATCACTGTCCAGAGACCCCAGCACTTCTGAGAGGAGAGAGAGGTAATGACATACTGTGTGACCTCAGGCATATCACTACCCAGAGACCCCCAGCACTACAGAGAGAGGGGAGAGAGGTAATGATGTACTGTGTGACTTCAGGCGTATCACTACCCAGACACCCCAGCACTACAGAGAGAGGGGAGAGAGGTAATGATGTACTGTGTGACCTCAGGCATATCACTACCCAGGGACCCCAGCACTACAGAGAGAGGGGAGAGAGGTAATGATGTACTGTGTGACCTCAGGCATATCACTACCCAGAGACCCCAGCACTTCTGAGAGGAGAGAGAGGTAATGACATACTGTGTGACCTCAAGCATATCACTACCCAGAGACTGCAGCAGAGAGGAGAGAGAGGTAAAGACACACTGTGTGACCTCAGGCATATCACTACCCAGAGACCCCAGCACTTCTGAGAGGAGAGAGAGGTAATGACGCACTGTGTGACCTCAGGCATATCACTGTCCAGAGACCCCAGCACTTCTGAGAGGAGAGAGAGGTAATGACATACTGTGTGACCTCAAGCATATCACTACCCAGAGACCCCCAGCACTACAGAGAGAGGGGAGAGAGGTAATGATGTACTGTGTGACCTCAGGCGTATCACTACCCAGAGACTGCAGCAGAGAGGAGAGAGAGGTAATGACACACTGTGTGACCTCAGGCATATCACTACCCAGAGACCCCAGCACTTCTGAGAGGAGAGAGAGGTAATGACGCACTGTGTGACCTCAGGCATATCAGTACTCAGAGACCCCAGCACTTCTGAGAGGAGAGAGAGGTAATGCCACACTGTGTGACCTCAGGCATATCACTACCCAGAGACCCCAGCACTGCAGAGAGAGGAGAGGGAGGTAATGACACACTGTGTGACCTCAGGCATATCACTACCCAGAGATCCCCAGGGCTGCAGAGAGAGGAGAGAGAGGTAATGATGTACTGTGTGACCTCAGGCATATCACTGTCCAGGAACCCCAGCACCTCTGAGAGGAGAGAGAGGTAATGACATACTGTGTGACCTCAAGCAGATCACTACCCAGAGACCCCCAGCACTACAGAGAGAGGGGAGAGAGGTAATGATGTACTGTGTGACCTCAGGCATATCACTACCCAGAGACCCCCAGCACTGCAGAGCGGAGAGAGAGGTAATGACACATTGTGTGACCTCAGGCATATCACTACCCAGAGACCCCAGCACTTCTGAGAGGGGAGAGAGGTAATGACGCACTGTGTGACCTCAGGCATATCACTACTCAGAGACCCCAGCACTTCTGAGAGGAGGGAGAGGTAATCACGCACTGTGTGACCTCAGGCATATCACTACCCAGAGACCCCAGCACTGCAGAGAGAGGAGAGAGAGGTAATGACACATTGTGTGACCTCAGGCATATCACTACCCAGAGACCCCCAGCGCTGCAGAGAGAGGAGAAAGAGGTAATGATGTACTCTGTGACCTCAGGCATATCACTGTCCAGAGACCCCAGCACTTCTGAGAGGAGAGAGAGGTAATGACATACTGTGTGACCTCAAGCATATCACTACCCAGAGACCCCCACAACTACAGAGAGAGGGGAGAGAGGTAATGATGTACTGTGTGACCTCAGGCATATCACTACCCAGAGACCCCCAGCACTGCAGAGAGAGAAGAGAGAGGTAATGACACACTGTGTGACCTCAGGTATATCACTACCCAGAGACCCCAGCGCTGCAGAGAGAGGAGAGTCTCCTTCTACACCCCTCCGCGCACTCTACGCTCGACCGGACAGGCCCTGGCAGCCGTACCCCGCATCCGCAAAGCCACCGCCGGAGGAAGATCCTTCTCTTTCCTAGCAGCGAAAACCTGGAACTCTCTGCCCAGCCACCTTCGCGCCATACCTGACCACCTCTCCTTCAGAAGGCAGCTCAAGACCTGGCTCTTCGAGCACTGACCCCCCCCCCTCCAGCGCCTTGAGACCCTTTATGGGTGAGTAGCGCGCTTTATAAATGCGATTGATTGATTGATTGATGTACTGTGTGACCTCAGGCATGTCACTGTCCAGAGACCCCAGAACTTCTGAGAGGAGAGACAGGTAATGTCATACTGTGTTACCTCAAGCATATCACTACCCAGAGACCCCCAGCACTACAGAGAGAGGGGAGAGAGGTAATGATGTACTGTGTGACCTCAGGCGTATCACTACCCAGAGACCGCAGCACAGCAGAGAGGAGAGAGAGGTAATGACACACTGTGTGACCTCAGGCATATCACTACCCACAGACCCCAGCACTTCTGAGAGGAGTGAGAGTTAATGACGCACTGTGTGACCTCAGGCATATCACCACCCAGAGACCCCCAGCACTACAGAGAGAGGAGAGAGAGGTAATGATGTACTGTGTGACCTCAGGCATATCACTGTCCAGAGACACCAGCACTTCTGAGAGGAGAGAGAGGTAATGACATACTGTGTGACCTCAAGCATATCACTACCCAGAGGCCCCCAGCACTACAGAGGGAGGGGAGAGGTAATGATGTACTGTGTGACCTCAGGCGTATCACTACCCAGAGACCGCAGCACAGCAGAGAGGAGAGAGAGGTAATGACACACTGTGTGACCTCAGGCATATCACTACCCAGAGATCCCCAGCGCTGCAGAGAGAGGAGAGAGAGGTAATGATGTACTGTGTGACCTCAGGCATATCACTGTCCAGAGTCCCCAGCACTTCTGAGAGGAGAGAGAGGTAATGACATACTGTGTGACCTCAAGCATATCACACCCAGAGACCCCCAGCACTACAGAGAGAGGGGAGAGAGGTAATGATGTACTGTGTGACCTCAGGCGTATCACTACCCAGAGACCGCAGCACAGCAGAGAGGAGAGAGAGGTAATGACACACTGTGTGACCTCAGGCATATCACTACCCAGAGACCCCAGCACTTCTGAGAGGAGAGAGAGGTAATGACATACTGTGTGACCTCAAGCATATCACTACCCAGAGACCTCCAGCACTACAGAGAGAGGGGAGAGAGGTAATGATGTACTGTGTGACCTCAGGGACATCACTACCCAGAGACCCCCAGCACTGCAGAGCGGGGAGAGAGGTAATGACACATTGTGTGACCTCAGGCATATCGCTACCCAGAGACCCCAGCACTTCTGAGAGGAGAGAGAGGTAATGACATACTGTGTGACCTCAAGCATATCACTTCCCAGAGACCCCAGCTCTGCAGAGAGGGAAGAGAGAGGTAATGACACACTGTGTGACCTCAGGTATATCACTACCCAGAGACCCCAGCACTGCAGAGAGAGGAGAGAGAGGTAATGACACACTGTGTGACCTCAGGCATATCACTACCCAGAGACCCCCAGCGCTGCAGAGAGAGGAGATAGAGGTAATGATGTACTCTGTGACCTCAGGCATATCACTGTCCAGAGACCCCAGCACTTCTGAGAGGAGAGAGAGGTAATGACATACTGGTTGACCTCAAGCATATCACTACCCAGAGACCCCCAGCACTACAGAGAGAGGGGAGAGAGGTAATGATGTACTGTGTGACCTCAGGCGTATCACTACCCAGAGACCGCAGCACAGCAGAGAGGAGAGAGAGGTAATGACACACTGTGTGACCTCAGGCATATCACTACCCAGAGACCCCAGCACTTCTGAGAGGAGAGAGAGGTAATGACATACTGTGTGACCTCAAGCATATCACTACCCAGAGACCTCCAGCACTACAGAGAGAGGGGAGAGAGGTAATGATGTACTGTGTGACCTCAGGGACATCACTACCCAGAGACCCCCAGCACTGCAGAGCGGGGAGAGAGGTAATGACACATTGTGTGACCTCAGGCATATCGCTACCCAGAGACCCCAGCACTTCTGAGAGGAGAGAGAGGTAATGACGCACTGTGTGACCTCAGGCATATCACTACTCAGAGACCCCCGCACTTCTGAGAGGAGGGAGAGGTAATGACGCACTGTATGACCTCAGGCATATCACTACCCAGAGACCCCAAGCGCTGCAGAGAGAGGAGAGAGAAGTAATGATGTACTCTGTGACCTCAGGCATATCACTGTCCAGAGACCCCAGCACTTCTGAGAGGAGAGAGAGGTAATGACATACTGTGTGACCTCAAGCATATCACTACCCAGAGACCCCAGCTCTGCAGAGAGGGAAGAGAGAGGTAATGACACACTGTGTGACCTCAGGTATATCACTACCCAGAGACCCCAGCACTGCAGAGAGAGGAGAGAGAGGTAATGACACACTGTGCGACCTCAGGCATATCACTACCCAGAGACCCCCAGCGCTGCAGAGAGAGGAGATAGAGGTAATGATGTACTCTGTGACCTCAGGCATATCACTGTCCAGAGACCCCAGCACTTCTGAGAGGAGAAAGAGGTAATGACATACTGGTTGACCTCAAGCATATCACTACCCAGAGACCCCCACCACTACAGAGAGAGGGGAGAGAGGTAATGATGTACTGTGTGACCTCAGGCATATCACTACCCAGAGACCCCCAGCACTGCAGAGAGAGAAGAGAGAGGTAATGACACACTGTGTGACCTCAGGCATATCACTACCCAGAGACTCCCAGCGCTGCAGAGAGAGGAGAGAGAGAGATAATGATGTACTTTGTGACCTCAGGCATATCACTGTCCGGAGACCCCCAGCTCTGCAGAGAGAGGTAATGACACACTGTGTGACCTCAGGCATATCATTACCCAGAGACCCCCAGCGCTGCAGAGAGAGGAGAGAGAGAGATAATGATGTACTGTGTGACCTCAGGCATATCACTGTCCAGAGACCCCAGCACTTCTGAGAGGAGAGAGAGGTAATGACGCACTGTGTGACCTCAGGCATATCAGAGACCAGAGACCCCAGCACTTCTGAGAGGAGAGAGAGGTAATGACATACTGTGTGACCTCAAGCATATCACTACCCAGAGACCCCCAGCACTACAGATAGAGGGGAGAGAGGTAATGATGTAGAGGAGAGAGAGGTAAAAATGTACTCTGTGACCTCAGGCATATCACTTTCCAGAGACCCCAGCACTTCTGAGAGGAGAGAGAGGTAATGACATACTGTGTGACCTCAAGCATATCACTACCCAGAGACCCCCACCACTACAGAGAGAGGGGAGAGAGGTAATGATGTACTGTGTGACCTCAGACATATCACTACCCAGAGAACCCCCAGCTCTGCAGAGAGAGAAGAGAGAGGTAATGACACACTGTGTGACCTCAGGCATATCACTACCCAAAGACCCCCAGCGCTGCAGAGAGAGGAGAGAGAGAGATAATGATGTACTGTGTGACCTCAGGCATATCACTGTCCAGAGACCCCAGCACTTCTGAGAGGAGAGAGAGGTAATGACGCACTGTGTGACCTCAGACATATCACTACCCTGAGACCCCGAGTACTACAGAGAGAGGGGAGAGAGGTAATGATGTACTGTGTGACCTCAGGCATATCACTACCCAGAGACCCCCAGCGCTGCAGAGAGAGGAGAGAAAGGTAATGATGTACTGTGTGACCTCAGGCATATCACTGTCCAGAGAACCCAGCACTTCTGAGAGGAGAAAGAGGTAATGACACACTGTGTGACCTCAAGCATATCACTACCCAGAGACCCCCAGCACTACAGAGAGAGGGGGGAGAGGTAATGATGTACTGTGTGACCTCAGGCGTATCACTACCCAGAGACCCCCAGCACTGCAGAGAGAGTTAATGACACCCTGTGTGACTCAGGCATATCACTACCCAGAGACCCCAGCACTGCAGCGAGAGGAGAGAGGTAATGACACACTGTGTGACCTCAGGCATATCACTGTCCAGAGACCCCAGTATTTCTGAGAGGAGAGAGAGGTAATGACATACTGAGTGACCTCAAGCATATCACTACCCAGAGACCCCCAGCACTACAGAGAGAGGGGAGAGAGGTAATGATGTACTGTGTGACCTCAGGCATATCACTACCCAGAGACCCCCAGCACTGCAGAGAGAGAAGAGAGAGGTAATGACACACTGTGTGACCTCAGGCATATCACTACCCAGAGACCCCCAGAGCTGCAGAGAAAGGAGAGAGAGGTAATGATGTACTGTGTGACCTCAGGCATATCACTGTCCAGAGACCCCAGCACTTTGGAGAGGAGAGAGAGGTAATGACATACTGTGTGACCTCAAGCTTATCACTACCCAGAGACCCCCAGCACTACAGAGAGAGGGGAAAGAGGTAATGATGTACTGTGTGACCTCAGGCGTATCACTACCCAGGAACGGCAACACAGCAGAGAGGAGAGAGAGGTAATGACACACTGTGTGACCTCAGGCATATCACTCCCCAGAGACCCCAACACTTCTGAGAGGAGAGAGAGGTAATAACGCACTGTGTGACCTCAGGCATATCACTACCCAGAGACCCCCAGCACTACAGAGAGAGGGGAGAGAGGTAATGATGTACTGTGTGACCTCAGGCATATCACTACCCAGATACCCCTAGCGCTGCAGAGAGAGGAGAGAGGTAATGACACGCTTTGTGACCTCAGGCATATCACTACCCAGAGACCTCCAGCGCTGCAGAGAGAGGAGAGAGAGGTAATGATGTACTGTGTGACCTCAGGCGTATCACTACCCAGAGACCGCAGCACAGCAGAGAGGAGAGAGAGGTAATGACACACTGTGTGACCTCAGGCATATCACTACCAAGATACCCCAGCACTTCTGAGAGGAGAGAGAGGTAATGGTGCACTGTGTGACCTCAGGCATATCACTACCCAGAGACCCCAACACTTCTGAGAGGAGAGAGAGGTAATGACGCACTGTGTGACCTCAGGCATATCACTACCCAGAGACCCCAGCACTGCGGAGAGAGGAGAGAGAGGTAATGACACACTGTGTGACCTCAGGCATATCACTACCCAGAGACCCCCAGCGCTGCAAAGAGAGGAGAGAGAGGTAATGATGTACTGTGTGACCTCAGGCATATCACTGTCCAGAGACCCCAGCACTTCTGAGAGAAGAGAGAGGTAATGACATACTGTGTGACCTCAAGCATATCACTACCCAGAGACCCCCAGCACTACAGAGAGAGGGGAGAGAGGTAATGATGTACTGTGTGACCTCAGGCATATCACTACCCAGAGACCCCCAGCGCTGCAGAGAGGAGAGAGTGGTAATGACACATTGTGTGACCTCAGGCATATCACTACCCAGAGACCCCAGCAATTCTGAGAAGAGAGAGAGGTAATGACGCACTGTGTGACCTCAGGCATATCACTACCCAGAGACCCCAGCACTTCTGAAAGGAGGGAGAGGTAAGGACGCACTGTGTGACCTCAGGCATATCACTACCCAGAGACCCCAGCACTGCAGAGAGAGGAGAGAGAGGTAATGACACGCTGTGTGACCTCAGGCATATCACTACCCAGAAACCCCCAGCGCTGCAGAGAGAGGAGAGAGAGGTAATGATGTACTCTGTGACCTCAGGCATATCACTGTCCAGAGACCCCAGCACTTCTGAGAGGAGAGAGAGGTAATGACATACTGTGTGACCTCAAGCATATCACTACCCAGAGACCCCCAGCACTACAGAGAGAGGGTAGAGAGGTAATGATGTACTGTGTGACCTCAGGCATATCACTACCCAGAGACCCCCAGCACTGCAGAGAGAGAAGAGAGAGGTAATGACACACTGTGTGACCTCCGGCATATCACTACCCAGAGACCCCAGCACTTCTGAGAGGAGAGAGAGGTAATGACGCACTGTGTGACCTCAGGCATATCACTACCCAGAGACCCCCAGCACTACAGAGAGAGGGGAGAGAGGTAATGATGTACTGTGTGACCTCAGGCATATCACTACCCAGAGACCCCCAGTGCTGCAGAGAGAGGAGAGAGGTAATGACACTCTGTGTGACCTCAGGCATATCACTACCCAGAGACCCCCAGAACTGCAGAGAGAGGAGAGAGAGGTAATGATGTACTGTGTGACCTCAGGCATATCACTGTCCAGAGACCCCAGCACTTCTGAGAGGAGAGAGAGGTAATGACATACTGTGTTACCTCAAGCATATCACTACCCAGAGAACCCAAGCACTTCTGAGAGAGGGTAGAGAGGTAATGATGTACTGTGTGACCTCAGGCATATCACTACCCAGAGACCCCCAGCACTGCAGAGAGAGAAGAGAGAGGTAATGACACTGTGTGACCTCCGGCATATCACTACCCAGAGACCCCAGCACTTCTGAGAGGAGAGAGAGGTAATGACGCACTGTGTGACCTCAGGCATATCACTACCCAGAGACCCCCAGCACTACATAGAGAGGGGAGGGAGGTAATGATGTACTGTGTGACCTCAGGCATATCACTACCCAGAGACCCCCAGCGCTGCAGAGAGAGGAGAGAGGTAATGACACGCTGTGTGACCTCAGGCATATCACTACCCAGAGACCCCCAGAACTGCAGAGAGAGGGGAGAGGTAATGATGTACTGTGTGACCTCAGGCGTATCACTACCCAGAGACCGCAGCACAGCAGAGAGGAGAGATAGGTAATGACACACTGTGTGACCTCAGGCATGTCACTACCCAGAGACCCCAGCACTTCTGAGAGGAGAGAGAGGTAATGACGTATTGTGTGACCTCAAGCATATCACTATCTAGAGACCCCAGCACTTCTGATAGAAGAGAAAGGTAATTACGCACTGGGTGACCTCAGGCATATCACTACCCAGAGACCCCAGCACTGCAGAGAGAGGAGAGAGAGGTAATGACACACTGTGTTACCTCAGGCATATCACTACCCAGAGATCCCAAGCGCTGCAGAGAGAGGAGAGAGAGGTAATGATGTACTGTGTGACCTCAGGCATATCACTACCCAGAGACCCCCAGCACTACAGAGAGAGGGGAGAGAGGTAATGATGTACAGTGTGACCTCAGGCATATCACTACCCAGAGACCCCCAGCACTGCAGAGAGGAGAGAGAGGTAATGACACATTGTGTGACCTCAGGCATATCACTACCCAGAGACCCCAGCACTTCTGAGAGGAGGGAGAGGTAATGACGCACTGTGTGACCTCAGGCATACCACTACCCAGAGACCCCAGCACTGCAGAGAGAGTAGAGAGAGGTAATGACACATTGTGTGACCTCAGGCATATCAGTACCCAGACACCCACAGCGCTGCAGAGAGAGGAGAGAGAGGTAATGATGTACTCTGTGACCTCAGGTATATCACTGTCCTGAGACCCCAGCACTTCTGAGAGGAGAGAGACGTAATGACATACTGTGTGACCTGAAGCATATCACTACCCAGAGACCCCCAGCACTACAGAGAGAGGGGGGAGAGGTAATGATGTACTGTGTGACCTCAGGCGTATCACTACCCAGAGACCCCCAGCACTGCAGAGAGAGAGTTAATGACACCCTGTGTGACTCAGGCATATCACTACCCAGAGACCCCAGCACTGCAGCGAGAGGAGAGAGGTAATGACACACTGTGTGACCTCAGGCATATCACTGTCCAGAGACCCCAGCATTTCTGAGAGGAGAGAGAGGTAATGACATACTGAGTGACCTCAAGCATATCACTACCCAGAGACCCCCAGCACTACAGAGAGAGGGGAGAGAGGTAATGATGTACTGTGTGACCTCAGGCATATCACTACCCAGAGACCCCCAGCACTGCAGAGAGAGAGTTAATGACACCCTGTGTGACTCAGGCATATCACTACCCAGAGACCCCAGCACTGCAGCGAGAGGAGAGAGGTAATGACACACTGTGTGACCTCAGGCATATCACTGTCCAGAGACCCCAGCATTTCTGAGAGGAGAGAGAGGTAATGACATACTGAGTGACCTCAAGCATATCACTACCCAGAGACCCCCAGCACTACAGAGAGAGGGGAGAGAGGTAATGATGTACTGTGTGACCTCAGGCATATCACTACCCAGAGACCCCCAGCACTGCAGAGAGAGAAGAGAGAGGTAATGACACACTGTGTGACCTCAGGCATATCACTACCCAGAGACCCCCAGAGCTGCAGAGAAAGGAGAGAGAGGTAATGATGTACTGTGTGACCTCAGGCATATCACTGTCCAGAGACCCCAGCACTTTGGAGAGGAGAGAGAGGTAATGACATACTGTGTGACCTCAAGCATATCACTACCCAGAGACCCCCAGCACTACAGAGAGAGGGGAAAGAGGTAATGATGTACTGTGTGACCTCAGGCGTATCACTACCCAGGAACGGCAACACAGCAGAGAGGAGAGAGAGGTAATGACACACTGTGTGACCTCAGGCATATCACTCCCCAGAGACCCCAACACTTCTGAGAGGAGAGAGAGGTAATAACGCACTGTGTGACCTCAGGCATATCACTACCCAGAAACCCCCAGCACTACAGAGAGAGGGGAGAGAGGTAATGATGTACTGTGTGACCTCAGGCATATCACTACCCAGAGACCCCCAGCGCTGCAGAGAGAGGAGAGAGGTAATGACACGCTGTGTGACCTCAGGCATATCACTACCCAGAGATCCCCAGCGCTGCAGAGAGAGGAGAGAGAGGTAATGATGTACTGTGTGACCTCAGGCATATCACTGTCCAGGGACCCCCAGCACTGCAGAGAGAGGAGAGAGAGGTAATGATGTACTGTGTGACCTCAGGCATATCACTGTCCAGAGACCCCACTACTTCTGAGAGGAGAGAGAGGTAATGACATAGTGTGTGACCTCAAGCATATCACTACCCAGAGACCCCCAGCACTACAGAGAGAGGGGAGAGGTAATGATGTACTGTGTGACCTCAGGCGTATCACTACCCAGAGACTGCAGCACAGCAGAGAGGAGAGAGAGCTAATGACACACTGTGTGACCTCAGGCATATCACTACCCAGAGACCCCAGCACTTCTGAGAGGAGAGAGGGGTAATGACGCACTGTGTGACCTCAGGCATATCACTACCCAGAGACCCCAGCACATCTGAGAGGAGAGAGAGGTAATGACGCACTGTGTGACCTCAGGCATATCACTACCCAGAGACCCCAGCACTGCAGAGAGAGGAGAGAGAGGTAATGACACACTGTGTGACCTCAGGCATATCACTACCCAGAGATCCCCAGCGCTGCAGAGAGAGGAGAGAGAGGTAATGATGTACTGTGTGACCTCAGGCATATCACTACGCAGAGACCCCCAGCACTACAGAGAGAGATGAGAGAGGTAATGATGTACCGTGTGACCTCAGGCATATCTCTACCCAGAGACCCCAGCACTTCTGAGAGGAGAGAGAGGTAATGACATACTGTGTGACCTAATGCATATCACTACCCAGAGACCCCCAGCACTACAGAGAGAGGGGAGAGAGGTAATGATGTACTGTGTGACCTCAGGCATATCACTACCAAGAGACCCTCAGCACTGCAGAGAGGAGAGAGAGGTAATGACACATTGTGTGACCTCAGGCATATCACTACCCAGAGACCCCAGCACTTCTGAGAGGGAGAGAGGTAGTGACGCACTGTGTGACCTCAGGCATATCACTACCCAGAGACCCCAGCACTTCTGAGAGGAGGGAGAGGTAAGGACACACTGTGTGACCTCAGGCATATCACTACCCAGAGATCCCCAGCGCTGCAGAGAGAGGAGAGAGAGGTAATGCTGTACTCTGTGACCTCAGGTATATCACTGTCCAGAGACCCCAGCACTCCTGAGAGGAGAGAGAGGTAATGACATACTCTGTGACCTGAAGCATATCACTACCCAGAGACCCCCAGCACTACAAAGAGAGGGGGGAGAGGTAATGATGTACTGTGTGACCTCAGGTGTATCACTACCCAGAGACCCCCAGCACTGCAGAGAGAGAGTTAGTGACACCCTGTGTGACCTCAGGCATATCACTACCCAGAGACCCCAGCACTGCAGAGAGAGGAGAGAGAGGTAATGACACACTGTGTGACCTCAGGCATATCACTGTCCAGAGACCCCAGCACTTCTGAGGGGAGAGAGAGGTAATGACATACTGTGTTCCCTCAAGCATATCACTACCCAGAGACCCCCAGCACTACAGAGAGAAGGGAGAGAGGTAATGATGTACTGTGTGACCTCAGGCATATCACTACCCAGAGACCCCCAGCACTGCAGAGAGAGAAAAGAGGGGTAATGACATACTGTGTGACCTCATGCATATCACTACTCAGAGACCCCCAGCGCTGCAGAGAGAGGAGAAAGAGGTAATGATGTACTGTGTGACCTCAGGCATATCACTGTCCAGAGACCACAGCACTTCTGAGAGGAGAGAGAGGTAATGACATACTGTGTGACCTCAAGCATATCACTACCCAGAGACCCCCAGCAGTACAGAGAGAGAGGAGAGAGGTAGTGATGTACTGTGTGACCTCAGGCATATCACTACCCAGAGACCGCAGCACAGCAGAGAGGAGAGAGACGTTATGACACACTGTGTGACCTCAGGCATATCACTACCCAGAGACCCCAGCACTTCTGACAGGAGAGAGAGGTAACGACGCACTGTGTGACCTCAGGTATATCACTACCCAGAGACCCCCAGCACTACAGAGAGAGGGGAGAGAGGTAATGATGTACTGTGTGACCGCAGGCATATCACTACCCAGAGATCCCCAGCGGTGCAGAGAGAGGAGAGATGTAATGACACGCTTTGTGACCTGAGGCATATCACTACTCAGAGACCCCCAGCGCTGCAGAGAGAGGAGAGAGGTAATGACACGCTTTGTGACCTCAGGCATATCACTACCCAGAGACCTCCAATGCTGAAGAGAGAGGAGAGAGAGGTAATGACGCACTGTGTGACCTCAGGCATATCACTACCCAGAGACCCCCAGCACTACAGAGAGAGGGGAGAGAGGTAATGATGTACTGTGTGACCTCAGGCATATCACTACCCAGATACCCCTAGCGCTGCAGAGAGAGGAGAGAGGTAATGACACGCTTTGTGACCTCAGGCATATCACTACCCAGAGACCTCCAGCGCTGCAGAGAGAGGAGAGAGAGGTAATGATGTACTGTGTGACCTCAGGCGTATCACTACCCAGAGACCGCAGCACAGCAGAGAGGAGAGAGAGGTAATGACACACTGTGTGACCTCAGGCATATCACTACCAAGATACCCCAGCACTTCTGAGAGGAGAGAGAGGTAATGGTGCACTGTGTGACCTCAGGCATATCACTACCCAGAGACCCCAGCACTGCGGAGAGAGGAGAGAGAGGTAATGACACACTGTGTGACCTCAGGCATATCACTACCCAGAGACCCCCAGCGCTGCAAAGAGAGGAGAGAGAGGTAATGATGTACTGTGTGACCTCAGGCATATCACTGTCCAGAGACCCCAGCACTTCTGAGAGAAGAGAGAGGTAATGACATACTGTGTGACCTCAAGCATATCACTACCCAGAGACCCCCAGCACTACAGAGAGAGGGGAGAGAGGTAATGATGTACTGTGTGACCTCAGGCATATCACTACCCAGAGACCCCCAGCGCTGCAGAGAGGAGAGAGTGGTAATGACACATTGTGTGACCTCAGGCATATCACTACCCAGAGACCCCAGCAATTCTGAGAAGAGAGAGAGGTAATGACGCACTGTGTGACCTCAGGCATATCACTACCCAGAGACCCCAGCACTTCTGAAAGGAGGGAGAGGTAAGGACGCACTGTGTGACCTCAGGCATATCACTACCCAGAGACCCCAGCACTGCAGAGAGAGGAGAGAGAGGTAATGACACGCTGTGTGACCTCAGGCATATCACTACCCAGAGACCCCCAGCGCTGCAGAGAGAGGAGAGAGAGGTAATGATGTACTCTGTGACCTCAGGCATATCACTGTCCAGAGACCCCAGCACTTCTGAGAGGGGAGAGAGGTATTGACATACTGTGTGACCTCAAGCATATCACTACCCAGAGACCCCCAGCACTACAGAGAGAGGGTAGAGAGGTAATGATGTACTGTGTGACCTCAGGCATATCACTACCCAGAGACCCCCAGCACTGCAGAGAGAGAAGAGAGAGGTAATGACACACTGTGTGACCTCCGGCATATCACTACCCAGAGACCCCAGCACTTCTGAGAGGAGAGAGAGGTAATGACGCACTGTGTGACCTCAGGCATATCACTACCCAGAGACCCCCAGCACTACAGAGAGAGGGGAGAGAGGTAATGATGTACTGTGTGACCTCAGGCATATCACTGTCCAGAGACCCCAGCACTTCTGAGAGGAGAGAGAGGTAATGACATACTGTGTGACCTCAAGCATATCACTACCCAGAGAACCCAAGCACTTCTGAGAGAGGGTAGAGAGGTAATGATGTACTGTGTGACCTCAGGCATATCACTACCCAGAGACCCCCAGCACTGCAGAGAGAGAAGAGAGAGGTAATGACACACTGTGTGACCTCCGGCATATCACTACCCAGAGACCCCAGCACTTCTGAGAGGAGAGAGAGGTAATGACGCACTGTGTGACCTCAGGCATATCACTACCCAGAGACCCCCAGCACTACATAGAGAGGGGAGAGAGGTAATGATATACTGTGTGACCTCAGGCATATCACTACCCAGAGACCCCCAGCGCTGCAGAGAGAGGAGAGAGGTAATGACACGCTGTGTGACCTCAGGCATATCACTACCCAGAGACCCCCAGAACTGCAGAGAGAGGGGAGAGGTAATGATGTACTGTGTGACCTCAGGCGTATCACTACCCAGAGACCGCAGCACAGCAGAGAGGAGAGATAGGTAATGACACACTGTGTGACCTCAGGCATGTCACTACCCAGAGACCCCAGCACTTCTGAGAGGAGAGAAAGGTAATGACGTATTGTGTGACCTCAAGCATATCACTATCTAGAGACCCCAGCACTTCTGATAGAAGAGAAAGGTAATTACGCACTGGGTGACCTCAGGCATATCACTACCCAGAGATCCCCAGCGCTGCAGAGAGAGGAGAGAGAGGTAATGATGTACTGTGTGACCTCAGGCATATCACTACCCAGAGACCCCCAGCACTACAGAGAGAGGGGAGAGAGGTAATGATGTACAGTGTGACCTCAGGCATATCACTACCCAGAGACCCCCAGCACTGCAGAGAGGAGAGAGAGGTAATGACACGTTGTGTGACCTCAGGCATATCACTACCCAGAGACCCCAGCACTTCTGAGAGGAGGGAGAGGTAATGACGCACTGTGTGACCTCAGGCATACCACTACCCAGAGACCCCAGCACTGCAGAGAGAGTAGAGAGAGGTAATGACACATTGTGTGACCTCAGGCATATCAGTACCCAGACACCCACAGCGCTGCAGAGAGAGGAGAGAGAGGTAATGATGTACTCTGTGACCTCAGGTATATCACTGTCCTGAGACCCCAGCACTTCTGAGAGGAGAGAGGCGTAATGACATACTGTGTGACCTGAAGCATATCACTACCCAGAGACCCCCAGCACTACAGAGAGAGGGGGGAGAGGTAATGATGTACTGTGTGACCTCAGGTGTATCACTACCCAGAGACCCCCAGCACTGCAGAGAGAGAGTTAATGACACCCTGTGTGACCTCAGGCATATCACTTCCCAGAGACCCCAGCACTGCATAGAGAGGAGAGAGAGGTAATGACACACTGTGTGACCTCAGGCATATCACTGTCCAGAGACCCCAGCACTTCTGAGAGGAGAGAGAGGTAATGACATACTGTGTGCCCTCAAGCATATCACTACCCAGAGACCCCCAGCACTACAGAGAGAAGGGAGAGAGGTAGTGATGTACTGTGTGACCTCAGGCATATCACTACCCAGAGACCCCCAGCGCTGCAGAGAGAGGAGAGAGAGGTAATGATGTACTGTGTGATCTCCGGCATATCACTGTCCAGAGACCCCAGCACTTCTGAGAGGAGAGAGAGGTAATGACACACTGTGTGACCTCAGGCATATCACTACCCAGAGACCCCCAGCAGTACAGAGAGAGGGGAGAGAGGTAATGATGTACTGTGTGACCGCAGGCATATCACCACCCAGAGACCGCCAGCGCTGGAGAGAGAGGAGAGAGGTAATGACACGCTTTGTGACCTCAGGCATATCACTACCCAGAGACCCCCAGCAGTGCAGAGAGAGGAGAGATAGGTAATGATGTACTGTGTGACCTCAGGCATATCACTGTCCAGAGACCCCAGCACTTCTGAGAGGAGAGAGAGGTAATGACGTACTGTGTGACCTCAAGCATATCACTACCCAGAGACCCCCAGCACTGCAGAGAGAGGAGAGAGAGGTAATGACACGCTGTGGGGCATATTTGTACTCTGTTTGCGCCGATTGTGCGTCCGAAAATATGACGCACAATCAGCGCAACCGTTGCCCCATATTTAAACTCTGACGCCCGAGACCGCGGACGACAAAAATCCGCTGTGTGCGTCATTTCTTGGATGCGGCAACCCGCCCTGCGTTAATGATATTCAGGGTAGGCGTTCCCGTCCAAAAAACGACGCAAACGGCCGTGCGTCGTATTTATGCTTCCGGGCAAAAATGACTCTCGGCCGGGAGGCGGAGCAAAAAAATGTCGCAAAGCCCGATTTGCGTCAAAATTTAATGCCTGGGTCAGGGCAGGCGTTAAAATGGGGCAAACACACCTGTATTTAATCAGAACACACAGAACAAACAGCAGAGCAGCAGAGCAGCAACAGGGAGACATGGAGGTGATCTTTCTCCAGCGTGCACGTAGATGCAGAGCCCTGCAGCAACAACAGCAGCTACAACAACACCAGTAGGGACCCCAAAGGCAGCGCAGAAGGCAGGAGAGGATATTCCGCCCCAGAACAACCCTGCATGGCCTCAGGGAACAGGACATCATCCAGAGGTACCGGTTAAACTGGCAGGCCATTCAGCAGCTGCTGCGAAACATTGAACCGCAGTTGGCCCCCACTTTAGTGACACCCCGCACCATCCCAACAGAAACAAAGCTGCTTGCCGTACTTCACCTGCTGGCAAGTGGCTCGTTTCAAACAACTGGTGCCCTGGTTGGCGGAATATCACAACCATCATTCTCCGCATTTCTGTCAAAAGTACTGGATGCCATCATTCGCCTGACACCCCTCTACATCTGCTTCCCTAACACACTGCAGAAGCAGCAGGAAAAAAAACAGGGGTTCTACGCCATCAGTGGCTTCCCACACGTCCTTGGTGCAATCGACTGCACACACGTACGCCTTGTGCCACCTGCTGCAACAGAACACCTCTACCACAACAGGAAGCACACACATTCAATCAACGTGCAGGCCATAGTCGATCACCAGGGATTGATCACCAACATTGTGGCAAAATATCCTGGGAGTGTACATGACTCATTCATCTTCCGTCACTGCACCATCAACCAACACTTCCAGGATGGACGGTATGGCAATGGACTACTTGTTGGTAAGGACAAAAACCAAACTCATATACACACTGCACAGAAACCCTCTAGGACAAACAACACATACACCACAATAGCAACACCTAGCCAGGAACACACTGAGGTACTCACATCACTAGCCATGTTCCAGAAGTCACCATTGAACCTGTCACACATTGGAATTTACTGTACAGCCTAATGGGAAGACATTAATGAGTGTGGTTGCCTAAATGTCACCTTGCAAATTGTAGGTGTCACAATGACCTTTACACTAATACATTGCATAAGTTTCAAGGGATGGGATGTACAGGGTACTTTGATCTGAACGTGTTAACAACACTTCCAAATTTAAATGTGCATTGAACTATCATCTCACCCTCAGTGAAGACACACGGACACCTGTATCACAAGTCACAATGCTAGGGAGGGCACACTGTACTGCAAATCCCAAAACATATTGATGACAAACGGTTAGCAGACAAACACTTGCTCAGCCAAGGAAACAACACAATGCAGATGGTATAGCCTACAAGTATAGGATGTCACATTAGTACACAAAAGAGTCACAGACAACACAAGACAATTACTGACATTAAAGGTCTTTTCAATAGTGCCAGCTACATCTACATGATCCCATTCTGTGTTTTTCTTTCAGCTGATCAGGGGTATGGCATCCAGCCATGGCTAATGACACCATTTGGGAACCCGACTACTGCTGCAGAGCTGGCATACAACGACGCCCATAAGAGGACACGCAGCATTGTCGAGCGCACCTTTGGGATCCTAAAGTCAAGGTTCCGCTGCATTGACATCACTGGCGGTAGCCTACTATATTCCCCCGAGATGGTCTGTAGGATCATACTCACATGTGCCATATTGCCCAACATTTGTGTAAAAAGGAACATTCCCCTCCTCGAACCAGACCCATACATGCCTGAAGACGACAAAGAGGAGGATGCTGGCCTGCAACAGGAGGAGGAACAACCAAATACGGCTGCTGGAGTGTGTAGGCGCCAACACATTGTAAATAATTTCTTTTCATAATTATCACCATCACCACTTAATGCACTATTGTAAATAAACACTGATAACAAACACCACATCATGGTTTGGCCTATTCATTTCTGCCCACCTTTGGCTTGAAATATCTGAAGAAGAATGTCGTCTCATTGAGCAATAATGATATAACAATCATGACACAAAAAAATACACCACAAATGTAATGGCCACCATACAATGGTCAAATACACACACCATGTAAATGACAGACATCCTGTACAGTTCACCTTTGAAGGGCAATAGCTGAGGACCACACATATGACTCACATACATGTAGGAAACATGGATCATCGCAGCAGATGGCACACAACTAAAACACCATCACTCAACTAGGGGAAAACAGGCCTCATACATCAGCCAGTTCACATGCTTATGCTTCAGGAACAGGAATATAGTACTAGACTCTTGCCAACAGTAATTCCAACTACTTATTATCATTGCAATGACTATCTGTCACTAGAGTTACACATAAGCAGAACATACACAGCACAAGTGCTACACCTATGACAAGCATCCAGCACATCACATCCCATCTACATGTCAGCCCTTTTCTAAAAACATTACACACACTTGCAGCTGCTCACACCCCACCTGTCTGAAGAGGTCCCTGGAATGCCGATTTGTGTACACTGAGATTCCCTCATCTACACACACACACTCACAAGAGTCATCCAGTGTGCCACACCCTTTACTATGCCTACCATTGTCATACTACCATCTCACTGCATGGAACTCAGCTCATATAATACACTGGCTTGGAGTTTATAAGGCCTGGTATCACCTGTAGATTGATTCTTCTGTGAAAGGTACTGTAGGCTATTTATCAGCAAATTCCATCTGACAGGACTAGTGAGACACAGATGGAGGCCACACCTGTGATCCCCTCCATGCACACCACCCAAATGTACATGCCCCGTCCCTGCAGATGCCTCCTACTGCATACATGTTTGAATTTGAGCTATTACATCATTAAGCTTTGACACAAATGTTGCCGTTTAAAACTTTATCAGGGTTCATGTGTCACCTTCAAAACAACACAGGACATACACAGTGTGACATCTCAACTGTCAACTGCTCCCTCTGACCAGTCCTAGTCAGAACACGTGATCATGTAATTACTGAAAGAACTTGCTCCTGATTGACCCAGCATCCTGTCAGCCTGACTGGCACCTGTCCGTGGGTCACTCTACAGATACCTGGGGTCCACCTATGGACCACACGTGCTGTCCAAAACCTTTTGTACCTCAGACACTAATTTATCATTAGCCTCATCAATGTATACTCAAATACATAGTATTACATCATCTGACTGTCATTTGCATCCGATTTGTGACAGTGCCGTTGAATAGCCAAATCTTGGCCCTTCCGTTGTCTGTCCCTCATTAATGCCTAAACTCCAAAGTGTGACAGTGGACCAGGACCATAGTGTATGATGGTGTAAATGGCCTCCATCAAAGCCAGCAACCTCAGATAATGTCCATGAAAAGGTAACACATATGAGGACCCTAACTGTTCAAACGCTGAGTAACACTTTTTCAAATGTTAAAGATGAGTCGTGTGTTGAATACCAGCCATTTACTTCTGCACAGAGGCTATGATGTTTCATGATACATTACCATCCACAGAGGCCAACTGGAGTAGAAATGTTGCAATGACACATGCCAGATCCAGACACCTGAGACATTCTCTCACTCAGCACACCAAGGTTGCCCAGTTGAAAGTCTCATTACACGTGTTCAGTGACAGGGTGGGACTATCCATGTGTAGGTGACCATGTCCTCAATGGCTTCTGTCCATTTTTGCTACAAACAATACCCAATTGAAACAAGATTAGTTGCCACTAACTCATGAGGAGACCTGTAAGTTACAGTGACAACATACACCCTGACAGTTGATAGTGGATCAATACTGGACCACACACATAAACATGTACCATCCAATCAACAAAATATTTGCAAGCAGCCGATCACATTAGTGACCCAGTTGGAAGCCTGCAGGAAGAATGAAACATGCCACTAAACCAGGTAATGCATAAAGGGCCACATACATCAACAACCTATTTGTCATCAGGACATGAGGAACGTTGAGATTTAGCTAAAAATATCAATGCAAAATGGTATGTCAGATTCCTCCAAAGAATCAATAGGGCAAACGTCAAATGGGCAAATGGGATTACAGAATGGCAAACAGTGAATCATACCCTATTTGCTTCCATGAGCCTGCTGCTGCAGGTGTAGCATTACTGAATTTGGGAAACCCTTGGATAAATTTGCAAGTCTGGAAGAGCAAACCCTAGGGTGCTGGGGGCCTAAGTCCACCTCTACCGCCCCCCAAATAGACATTAAGGTGGTCATTCTGACCTCGGCGGTAAAAGGCGCCTACCGCCGGTCAGAAATCCTCCATAATCCCGCCGCGGTCGCGGAAACCCGCCACGGTCATTCTGACCCGCAGAAGGCAAACCTCCGAAAATCCGACCGCCACAACAGACCGCCAGACCAGCGGTCGGCGGAAAGGTGGAGGTGACCAAACCTCCACCGCCACGCCAACAGAAATACGCCCATGCCATTACGACCCACGAATCCACGCGGCGGTCATTCAAACGCGGTATTCCATTGGCGGGACACTCCGGCGCGGTCAGAATACACACAAACGAACAAAACTCAGCCACATTGGACGATTTGAATCCCACACACCTGATACACATACACACACCACTCCCACACACACAATACAATATAAAACACCCACCCACATCACCCACAAACCCCTACGCTTAAAAATTCGTAAAGAAGGCAAGAGCGAGACACCAGCATCCAAAACATAACAGCCACAGCCACTCAACACCATCACCCACACACTATCCACACACAAAACAACACACACCACCACACTCAACTCACTTAAATACACATACTCCACCCCACACATCATACACACCACCCCATGGCACCCCAAAGACAACCCCGCTTCACAGACGAAGAACTCAGGGTTATGGTGGAGGAAATCGTTCGTGTAGAGCCCCAGCTGTTCGGCACACAGATACAATACACCAGCATTGCCCGGAGGACGGAGCTATGGCAGAGGATTGTCGACAGGGTGAACGCAGTGGGACAGCACCCCAGAAATCGGGAAGACATCAGGAAGCGATGGAACGACCTACGGGGGAAGGTGCGTTCCATGGTATCCAGGCACAACATCGCCGTGCAGAAGACTGGCGGAGGACCCCCACCTCAACCCCCACAATTCACATCATGGGAGGAGGAAGTCTTGAACATCCTGCATCCTGACGGCCTCGCAGGAGTCGGCGGAGGAATGGATACTGGTAAGTTGAAGCTTCAATACTGCTTCCCCCCCACCTGCATGCCAAATCAGACCCCAACCCTCACCCCCATCCTCGAACCCCACCCTCACCCCCACCCCCACCCTCACCCCCACCCTCACCCCCACCACCATCCTCACCCCCACCACCATCCTCACCCCCACCCCCAGCACACCTATTCCCCGCCAATGTCTCACCATCACAACCCACACATCCCAAAACCTAGGCCTGCATGCGTCCACTAAGCATGGACACCCATCACCAAAGCATGCCCAATGCATATACACATCCCCCCCACAAGCCACCCTCACCAAAGCCCCCACACACGAATGCCAGCACTTGGGGACACGGGAACCCACAGATACACCCATATGCCACACATTGAAACTATAACCATACCTCTATACCCCTGCAGGACCCGACCGTCAACACACCGCGGCGGAGGGGCCAGAATTATCCACACCCCCCACCCAAGAGGCCGTCAGCGATGACAGCAGCTCTGTCGATCTGGACACCGATGACCAGCCCGGACCATCGGGGACCTCTGGACAGTCGGTTCCCCTCACACAGGCACAGGCCACTATAGACCCTAACCCCTCTGGGAACACCAGCACAGCTCCCACCCAGCGGGCCCATGCCTCTGTCTCCAGGGCGCGTCAATCTGCGGTGTGTCTACCACTACAGGGCACCCAGGATAACCCACCACCCCAACAACAACAGGGACCTGGGGGCAGTGGTAGTGGGCACACCGGCCAGGGGGCAGAGGCCCAGGGAAACAGGGCAGCTCGGCGGGCAGCTGTGCGACAGGGGGGGGAGGAGAGGCCCAGGGAACCCACTCTCCACGAGGTCCTCACCACCATCATGGGAGCATACAACCGCTCCCAGGAGACGATGGCGACGGTACTGGCCCGGTTCCAGGAGATCCAGGTGCTGCAGGAGGAACACTATCGGGGGTACAGGGAGGACATCCGAGCCATCAACACCACCCTGGTTACCATGGTAGGGCTGCTGCAGGACCTCGTAAACAGCAGGGCGGACACTGAACAACACCCAAGGGCCCCTGCCACTAGCCGGGACCAAGAACAGCCATCCACCTCCGCCGGCGCTAGTGGACAGGAGGCCCCCGCACAGCAGCAGCCCACCAGACCCCCACCTCCTGCAGGAGAAGAACCACCCCGCAAGAGGGCCCTGAGATCTCGCAAGACAGAGTAGGATGTCAAGACCCCCGCCAGCAATGGATACCACCTGATGTCATCCCACTGTCCCACATTGTCACCCTGTCCATCCTCGAACTGCCCATGCTCCATCTCTCCACAGGCCTCTGGACAATGCACCTGTGTGACTGTTACTCTGGACTCTGCCATGGACATTCCTTCACCATAGCCCCCACCCACTTGAAACCACCCATCCCATTTTGAGCACTTCAATAAACACCTATTTTGCACCACAATATCAGGAGTCTGGCTGTGATTTCAATAGATTGTAATTGACATGACAGTGCAAATATGTCCTTGTACATGGTGAAGTCAACAAACAGCTGCCACAAAGCTGTAGTCCATGGGGAAACGAAGCACAGGACTCGTAGTGGGGACCCCAGATCTGAAATAGGGAGGGAAAAGCCAAAACTCAGTCATCATACACTGGGGCAAATAGACAGGCAGCAGAGATGCTGCAGAGTAGTTAACATTTACTAAATTATCTTTGAAATGTTACCTGTGTCCTATTGGAAGTACTGTTCAATGATTCTGTCCCTGTTGTCTGTTTCAGCCCCGTCGTCTTCCTCCTCGTCACTCTCCTCAGGTTCCACCGCTGCCACAACACCACCGTCTCGACCATCCTCCTGCAGGAAAGGCACCTGGCGGCGCAAAGCCAGGTTGTGAAGCATGCAGCAGGCCACGATGATGTGACACACCTTCTTAGGTGAGTACATTAGGGATCCACCGGTCATATGCAGGCAGCGAAACCTGGCCTTTAGGAGGCCAAAGGTGCGTTCGATCACCCTCCTAGTACGCCCATGGGCCTCATTGTACCGTTCCTCTGCCCTGGTCCGGGGATTCCTTACTGGGGTCAGTAGCCACGACAGGTTGGGGTACCCAGAGTCCCCCACTAGCCATACACGGTGTCTCTGTAGCTGTTCCATCACGTAAGGGATGCTGCTATTCCTCAGGATGTAGGCGTCATGCACTGACCCTGGGAATTTGGCATTTACATGCGAGATGTACTGGTCAGCCAAACACACCACCTGGATGTTCATTGAATGGTAACTTTTTCTGTTCCTGTACACCTGCTCCCTGTCTCTTGGGGGAACCAAAGCCACATGGGTCCCATCAATGGCACCAATTACGTTGGGAATATGTCCAAGGGCGTAGAAATCACCCTTCACTGTAGCCAGTTCGCCCACCTCAGGGAAAATGATGTAGTTCCTCACGGATTTCATCAGGGCAGACAACACTCTGGATAACACCTTTGAAAACATGGGCTGAGACATCCCGGAAGCAATTCCCACGGTTGTCTGAAATGACCCACTTGCCAAGAAATGGAGTACTGACATGACCTGCACCAGAGGGGGAATCCCTGTGGGTTGGCGGATGGGGGACATCAGGTCGGGCTCCAGCCGGGCACACAGTTCATGGATAGTGGCACGGTTAAGACGGTAGGTCAGGATAATGTGGCGTTCTTCCATTGTCGACAGGTCCACCAGCGGTCGGTACACGGGAGGATTCATCCGTCTCCTCGCCCAACCCAGCGGACGGTGCCTAGGAAGGACAACATGGAGCACACAGTCAGGCAACCCACAGGTACGTACTCACAGCTAGCACAGTATACGATTCTCTATGCAGTGAATGGCGTGTCTGAGTGGCTATGCAAGGCCTAGGCCTGTGTGACGCAGTTGAAATTGAGCCATGTGGGCCCTGGAAATGGCGGCTGCCTGACCTGTGAAGTGTGACAATGGGATGTGAGGTCAATGCGCTGGCGTGGCACACCGCGGCGGGCGGCGGGCGAAGACCGCGGCGCGAAGCCGCATTGGTTAACATTGAAGCCTATGGGTTTCAGGAGCCAATGGCGAAGGGCGCCGGCGGTGGCGGGACACACCGCCGCGGTACGCACCGCCGCGGACGTGACCGCCATTTTCTATCTACTTATCCACTTGCGACTTGAACTTTCACAGGAGAGGACCTATACTGCAAGTGTTGCTGTGACCTCGGTCTGGAAGGGACAATGGCTGCTGCGACTGGGGAAAGGGCCCCTGCCTTCACTGGAGAGGAGTTGGAGAAACTTGTGGATGGGGTCCTCCCCCAGTATGCGCTACTCTACGGTCCTCCAGACCAACAAGTGAGTTTAATTCTATCTGGATTTGGGGCCACTGGCTGGCTTGGGGGCCTGGCGGGGATGGGGGGCATGTTGGGCCTGGCGGGGGGCCTGGCGGGGATGGGGGGCATGTTGGGCCTGGCGGGGGGCCTGGCGGGGATGGGGGGCATGTTGGGCATGGCGGGGGGCCTGGCGGGGGGCCTGGCGGGGGGCCTGGCGGGGATGGGGGGCATGTTGGGTCTGGCGGGGGGCCTGGCGGGGATGGGGGGCATGTTGGGCATGGCGGGGGGCCTGGCGGGGGGCCTGGCGGGGATGGGGGGCATGTTGGGCCTGGCGGGGGGCCTGGCGGGGATGGGGGGCATGTTGGGCATGGCGGGGGGCCTGGCGGGGGGCCTGGCGGGGATGGGGGGCATGTTGGGCCTGGCGGGGGGCCTGGCGGGGATGGGGGGCATGTTGGGGCTGGCGGGGGGCCTGGCGGGGATGGGGGGCATGTTGGGGCTGG
This sequence comes from Pleurodeles waltl, assembly GCF_031143425.1. Taxonomy (NCBI): domain Eukaryota; kingdom Metazoa; phylum Chordata; class Amphibia; order Caudata; family Salamandridae; genus Pleurodeles; species Pleurodeles waltl. The sequence continues at coordinate 31,693,984 of NC_090442.1, forward strand.
CGGGGGGCCTGGCGGGGGGCCTGGCGGGGATGGGGGGCATGTTGGGCCTGGCGGGGGGCCTGGCGGGGATGGGGGGCATGTTGGGGCTGGCGGGGGGCCTGGCGGGGGGCCTGGCGGGGATGGGGGGCATGTTGGGGCTGGCGGGGGGCCTGGCGGGGGGCCTGGCGGGGATGGGGGGCATGTTGGGCCTGGCGGGGGGCCTGGCGGGGATGGGGGGCGTTGGGCCACTGGAAAGGAAAATGCTGAGTAACTTGAACGTGGTATTTCTCTCTCCCTGTACGTGTCACATAGGTCCGCGCCCATGAGAAGATCGGGATTTGGCGTGCCATCGCCAAGGAAGTCCGGGCCCTGGGGGTCCACCATCGACGGGGCACCCACTGCCGCAAGAGGTGGGAGGACATCCGCCGCGGGACCAAGAAGACCGCCTCTGCTGGGGATGGCCTCCCAACGTAGGCGGGGTGCCTGCCGTCAACTGAGCCCCCTGATGTTCCGGATCCTGGCGGTGGCCTACCCTGATTTGGATGGGCGCGTGAGGGCAGCACAGCAGACACAAGGGGGTGAGTCCAAGCATTATCTACTCTGTTGTTGCGCAGTGGAGGTGTCTGGGTGGGGGAGGAGGGCTGTGGGTCCCCCTATGCCAGGGCGATATCTGTAGGCTGGGCACCCCCGTAAGCCCCTGTGTCCCCAGCCACCACCCTCAGTAGTGTGTCAGTACAGCCATCCCTGGGCCGTGTCATCCATGGGTGCAGTTGTCAACTCTAGGCGTGTAGGGCATGTTCCACGGAATGCGTAGCGGACCCCAAGTGCGCAACTTAGTGCAGGGGGCATCTGTGTCTGTCATGTCCGCTAACTGTACCGGAGATCCATGTAATCAATATCCCTTTATTTCTCTCTCCCCCCCCTTTTTGTTTGTCTTTCTGTGCTTGTGTGCATCAGCATCATCAGGCGGAGGAGAAGTGGCATCGGGGCAGGAGGGAGCTGCATCTCACATGGCCCAGGAGGGCCATGCCACAGAGTCAGACTGGACCAGTGAGACGGAGGGCGAGGGGAGCTCCACGACGGGGACGACTGGAGCCTGCAGCGACACGGACACGTCCTCGGAAGGGGGCTCCCTTGCGGGGGTGGCACCATCCGTGCCCCCCGCCATTACAGGTACAGCCGCCACCCAGCGCACCATCTCCGCCCTCCCAGCAGCCCCTCCGCGTTCGCCCCGTGCCCGCTCTGCCAGGAAGCCGGGCATCTCCTTCGCCCCAGGCACCTCAGGCCCTGCCCCTGTTACCCCCGCTGCCCTCAGTGAGGAGGTCATTGACCTCCTCCGAACGCTCATTGTTGGGCAGACTACCCTTTTGAATGCCATCCAGGGGGTGGAGAGGGAGGTTCATCGCAGCAATGCGTACCTGGAGGGCATTCATTCGGGTCAGGCTGCCCATCAGCGATCGTTCCAGGCTCTGGCCTCAGCACTGACGGCAGCCATTGTCCCTGTCTCCTGCCTGCCTCTACTAACTCCCTCCTCCCAGTCTCCTGTTCCTCTGCCTGTCCCACCCACACCATCAGACCAGCCTGCACACACCTCAACACCCAAGAGAAGCTCATCCAAACATAAGCACCACAGATCACGCAGACATTCACACACGCAACATTCCGATGCAGACATGCCAACAGTCACTACCACCTCTGTGACCCCCACCTCCTCGTCTCCCTCCTCCCTCCCTGTGACGTCTACACTCACACCTCCATTCACCTCACCATCAGCCAGTGTTTCCATCACCAGCACACCCTCCACTCCAGTCCGCACACGTGCAGTCACCACCCCCACTGCCATTTACACGTCCCCTGTGTCCTCTCCCACTGTGTCTGTCACCCCCTCTTCCACACCACACAAACGCAGCCACCCACCCACCCAACAGCCATCCACCTCACGACAGCCTATCCCTCCTGCACCTGCACCCAAAGACAGCAAACGTGACTCACCTACAACCACATCCTCTCCCTCCACTCCCATTCCCACTGTACCTACCACTCTCCATTGTCCCAAGAAGCTCTTCCTCGCCACTACTAACTTCTTTCCTGACCCTGAGCCCCCCCCTCCTTCTCGTCGGGGTAAGAAGAGCACCTCAGCCACCACCAGCCCTGCAGCCCCCTTGACAAGGGTGCAGGGGTATTGGAGCCCGCCAGCCCGCATGTCTGGATCTTCGCCCAGCAGCAAGGGGACAGCCAGCCCACCCCCTGGGAAGAGGAGCAGAAGGCGGAAGGGGCGCCGCAGGAGCCCGCCTTCTACATCCCCCCCGGACACCACCCAGAGACAGTCACCAGCCACAGCTCCAAAGGGAGGAAAGGGCCACAGGCCGACGACTAAGGAGGGCAAGGGCAGCAAGTTGGAGAGGTCAGGCAGCAGGCCTGCTGCCCAGGAGGAGCCCACAACCCCCATAGCCGCTGCCCCGGGAGGAACCGGCACAGCTGCCCCGGGAGAGCCCACCAGCCCCATAGCCGCTGCCCAGGGAGGACCCAGCCCAGCTGGCCAGGAGGGCCCCACCACCCACAGCCCAGGTGGGCAGTGAAGGAGCACCATCCCCGCTGCCCAGGAGGGCACCACCAGGCATTTAGCAGTTGGCCATAGACCGTCCGCCGTCTCAAGAACCGCTGAACTGGGCCCTTCAAGGCAAGAACCGCTGAACTGGGCCCCGCCGTCTCAAGAACCGCTGAACTGGGCCCCGCCGTCTCAAGAACCGCTGAACTGGGCCCTTCAAGGCAAGAACCGCTGAACTGGGCCCGCCGTCTCAAGAACCGCTGAACTGGGCCCCGCCGTCTCAAGAACCGCTGAACTGGGCCCCGCCGTCTCAAGAACCGCTGAACTGGGCCCTTCAAGGCAAGAACCGCTGAACTGGGCCCTTCAAGGCAAGAACCGCTGAACTGGGCCCCGCCGTCTCAAGAACCGCTGAACTGGGCCCTTCAAGGCAAGAACCGCTGAACTGGGCCCCGCCGTCTCAAGAACCGCTGAACTGGGCCCCGCCGTCTCAAGAACCGCTGAACTGGGCCCCGCCGTCTCAAGAACCGCTGAACTGGGCCCTTCAAGGCAAGAACCGCTGAACTGGGCCCCGCCGTCTCAAGAACCGCTGAACTGGGCCCTTCAAGGCAAGAACCGCTGAACTGGGCCCTTCAAGGCAAGAACCGCTGAACTGGGCCCCGCCGTCTCAAGAACCGCTGAACTGGGCCCTTCAAGGCAAGAACCGCTGAACTGGGCCCTTCAAGGCAAGAACCGCTGAACTGGGCCCCGCCGTCTCAAGAACCGCTGAACTGGGCCCCGCCGTCTCAAGAACCGCTGAACTGGGCCCTTCAAGGCAAGAACCGCTGAACTGGGCCCTTCAAGGCAAGAACCGCTGAACTGGGCCCCGCCGTCTCAAGAACCGCTGAACTGGGCCCTTCAAGGCAAGAACCGCTGAACTGGGCCCCGCCGTCTCAAGAACCGCTGGACTGGGCCCCGCCGTCTCAAGAACCGCTGAACTGGGCCCTTCAGGGCAAGAACCGCTGGCCCTTTGGCAGACGTGGCAGGGCAGGATCTATCTCGGGCAGGGCTGCAGGATGTCCTCTGGCCAACTTGCCTCCTCCAGTGGCAGTGGGGTCTGTTATGGACTGTATGGACTGTGGCTTTGCTCTCCCCAGGATGGCCCAGTGGGCAGGCCACCCACTGTATGGACTGTATGGACTGTGGCTTTGCTCTCCCCAGGATGGCCCAGTGGGCAGGCCACCCACTGTATGGACTGTTTGGACTGTGGCTTTGCTCTCCCCAGGATGGCCCAGTGGGCAGGCCACCCACTGTATGGACTGTTTGGACTGTGGCTTTGCTCTCCCCAGGATGGCCCAGTGGGCAGGCCACCCACTGTATGGACTGTATGGACTGTGGCTTTGCTCTCCCCAGGATGGCCCAGTGGGCAGGCCACCCACTGTATGGACTGTTTGGACTGTGGCTTTGCTCTCCCCAGGATGGCCCAGTGGGCAGGCCACCCACTGTATGGACTGTATGGACTGTGGCTTTGCTCTCCCCAGGATGGCCCAGTGGGCAGGCCACCCACTGTATGGACTGTTTGGACTGTGGCTTTGCTCTCCCCAGGATGGCCCAGTGGGCAGGCCACCCACTGTATGGACTGTATGGACTGTGGCTTTGCTCTCCCCAGGATGGCCCAGTGGGCAGGCCACCCACTGTATGGACTGTTTGGACTGTGGCTTTGCTCTCCCCAGGATGGCCCAGTGGGCAGGCCACCCACTGTATGGACTGTATGGACTGTGGCTTTGCTCTCCCCAGGATGGCCCAGTGGGCAGGCCACCCACTGTATGGACTGTTTGGACTGTGGCTTTGCTCTCCCCAGGATGGCCCAGTGGGCAGGCCACCCACTGTATGGACTGTATGGACTGTGGCTTTGCTCTCCCCAGGATGGCCCAGTGGTCATGGAGTCCCCTCGTGGATCTGGCGTCGTGTACTCAAGTGGCTGAGGTGCCCCCCCTTCCCTTCCCCCTGAGGTGCCTGTCCTATTTTCTTTCTGATGCCCCTGCAGTGTTCTCTCCGTGGAGTTCTTGTCGTGGGACTGGGCCTTGCCCCTTTGCACAGGACCCCTGTGATCCACGGACAGTGGTTGGACTACATTTAGTAGCTGTATATATTTTGTACATAGTTTATTTATTTTTTGGGATTAATGGCGTACATATTTCAATATATCTGCCCGTTTATGATCTCTTCTTTTGGTCTTTGCATTATTTCGGAGGGGGGTGGTTTGTGGGTTGTGACATTGATCTGTGGAAATGCATTGATGTGTGTGTTGTAGTGGGTGTGGGTGGGTGGGTGTGTGCCGGTAATCTTTTCCCTCCCCTGTGTCGTAGGTGCAGTACTCACCGATGTCTTCCGCGCCGCCGGGCGTGCTCCTGGTATATGAGGAGGAATAGGAGTGCGGGGATGACCTGTAACTCTGGCTCCATACTGCCGGAATCTCGCGTGGAGTGCGTAGAGGTGAGCGTTTTCCCGTTCGTAGTCTGTTTCCGCCGTGTTCTTATCGGCGGTGCTCCCGCCCCGGAAAAGGTGGCAGATTGGTGGGTCGTAATAGGGTGGGCGGTACTTTGTCTGCCGCCGGGCTGTTGGCGGGAACCGCCGCGCTGTTTGTTTGTACCGCTGTGGCGGTCGGAGTGTTAAGTTGGCGGGCTGTGTTGGCGGTTCCCGCCAGGGTCAGAATGCCATTTTTAATACCGCCGGTCTGTTCGCGGTCCGACCGCCGCCTCTCCGCCGACCGCCAAGGTCAGAATGAGGGCCTATATATGCACATGTGAAGCACACACATGCATAAAAGTAAAACACATTTAAGATACATAAACTCGTAATTAGGACATGGTTACCCCCTTAAAAAGTGTAGGCGACAATTGCACTCCCTATTTGGTCTATATATAATTTTGATTACTGTGATAAATGTGGACACATTTTTGCTAAGGAATACATCCTGGTATCCCATTCATATTTTGAAATTAGCCATCAGCAATTACCCACATACGTGTACAATTATGAGTAATAACCATTCTGAGCAATCATTACTATTGCACTGTGAATACCTTCTATACATCCTATAAGGGACATTTGCCATAGCTAACTCCAAATGTGTATCACTTAGCACCGTTTGGTCATGACAATTTTTTTTTCACAATTTGACAAATTAAAGACATATTTGTCATAATGTGTCATATTTCCACGCATACAGCTTGTGCGTCATAATTTTTGACGCATAGGAGTGCACATAATGCTGAGTAAAAAAAAAATATGAAAAATAGATATAATACTATCCAGCATTACATGGCCTCCATTTTTTTCCATAATGCGTCATATTTCCACGCATACAGCTTGTGCGTCATAATTTTTGACGCATAGGAGTGCAGATAATGCTGAGTCAAAAAAATAAAATAAAAATAAATATATTACTATCCAGCATTACATGGCCACCCTTTTTTTCTATAATTCGTCATATTTCCACGCATACAGCTTGTGCGTCATAATTTTTGACGCACAGGAGTGCACATAATGCAGAGTCAAAATTAATTTTCATATTTAGATATCATATTTGTCAGTGGCTTAATTTTCAACTCTAAAACTGTCAAATAAGCCTCAAACAAATATAATGGACCAATGATGAAAACATTTTTGACTCTGCATTATGTGCACTCCTATGCGTCAACAAATATGACGCACAATCTGTATGCGTGAAAAAATGACGCATAGCAGAAAAAAACGGCGGGCATTTTATGCAGGATGTGATGTAATAGGATATCCTGTTTACAGAATCTGTACAGTGGGTGTACTTTCACTTTCACTTTGCAGTCTCAGATTATTCTAGACTGTGTGGCTGTGTGGAAAGTGTTGTCCTGTGTATTAGTGCTTTTGTGTCCAGTGTATCTTCTTAATTGTGCTTTTGTCATCATTGTCTTGTTGTTGAATACTGTCTGAGACTGTGTTGTATTATTTTGTCAAGTCCAGTGTTTCTTTTCTTGTCTGTGGGAGTCTGTTGTGGGTAGTGTAATTTAGGGGTTAGTTGGGCTCTTCTTCTTAAGTTTTCTTTGTTTTTCACTACTCTACCTTTCCCCATTTCCCCCTTTTCCTTTTTCTCCAACTTTTTCCCCTTTGTCAGTGCTGACATGTCTGGTAGGCCACGGCTTGCCAGGATGGGTGAGGAGGAATTGGGGGGATTTATATGGCTTGTTTGCCATTTCCTCCCACTCATGCTGGAGGCTGGGGGTAGGGTGATACAGGGGTATCACACGGAGGCCCGTAAAGTCCGGTGGGGGAAGGTGCGCCATCACTTGGTCCATGTCTATGGTAGCCTGAGGAATGAACATCAACTTAAGCACCGCTGGGCTGATCTGATATCCAGGGAGCAAGATCTGCTGGACCACCTGGGAATCAGGATTGGTGGCCATGTTGGTGAGTACACATCAATTACATGTGCACAATTTAAAGCTGTGTGGCGACATGTGATGATTGTTACCCAATCAGCCAGATAAGTATTTGACTGTGTTTAATGCTAGGGAAACCTACTGGGTAATTGGTGCACAATTTGAAGGAAGACAAATGCTAGCAGTCAGGTAGCTCATGTTTTCTACACATACTGGTTGCCTGTAGCAGTATGTAATTTAGTGCTGCCTTTGTGTCAGACAAGCAACACGTTAATGACTCAATTTGAACTCTACAGGTCACAATAGCCAGTGAAAAATGGATGTTGAAACATCATACCTACATATGTAGACGCCATAGCTAGACTGACATTTGTAAACCCAATATGATGCTATAAATGAGTGCTGCCTTCACGTCAATTGAAGTTAGCAATGTTGTCCACACATATGTCACATGTGTGTCTGGTTGGTGTGTGGAGAAAATGACCACATAGGCTGTTTGAGTTTGAGAGGTCATGCAGTCCTCAAGTAACCAGCTTTTGGATGTCTCTCTTGGATGCACATGATGAGATGAATGCACCCCTATATTGTTGGGGCATACTAATGGAGGTGCATCTTTGACACCACATGACTGTCCAGGCCACTGCATGTGTGTAGTAGGGTGTGTAACTGTAGCAGGAGACTCATCCAATGTAAATGTTGCTCAAGAATTATTCCATGCAGTATGAGCATGTGTGAAAGTGTTTCATTACGCATGTCATATTCTCACATTGTCTTTGTAATTGCAATTGTTTGTCAGTGCACGGATTCTGAGTATATTCTACCTTCCATGCTTTACAGGTGTACCTGCACCATACTCTGTGGGAGAGGTGGCTCATTTTGCGGACCCCGACACCTGCAGTGAGTGTTGCATGTGTGCTATTCTTAATGTTTGCTGGTGATGCATGATGGACTACTGTGTGTTCAACAGAATTCAAGGTTTGATGCGCTGCCTATTCATTAGTATTGTTCCATTAGTGGGATTTCAAATATCACTTCAGTTTGAGTAGACCTATGCTTATCCATTTCTCAGATTTTGGGTCTGTAGGCCATTCCAGTAGGGCCCGCTATGGGGAATGGGGTGAGTCATGTGGAATACACTGGTTAATGTAGGAGTTGCTCTGGGACTTGTCTCGGACTGAGTCTGCATTTCAGACTGACATTCTCCCAGATAGCTTCTGCAAAAGGCTTGTCTGAAATATGCTGCTTCCCTAGTTAACGATGGACTGAGTACACTGTAGGTTGGATCTTCCGGGGGCATGTACTTCCACAAGTTGAACTAGAAGTGTGTGGGACTAGAGTGCAATGGCCTAGGTGTACATTCTACTCTTGATCATGGGTGTTCTTGCTCATCTGTGTGTGTGGTAAAATATGCCTCACTGGTAGTATGTGATGTTGGCCTAAGTCAGTACATTTTGACATGTGTGGACCTTGGATAGGACAAGGTTTAGATTACTCCAATTTGTTGCTAGGCCTTCACTGGTGTTGTGTGTGGTGAGGCAAAAACTTGTTGACCTTTCTAGACACTCCTGGGTGTGCATTGAATATGGGATTGTTGGTTGTTCTTCCCACCCCACCCTCAAAGACTGCCATGTGTTTGGGAATAGGGTACCTAGGACTGTAGCAACCAGTATGTTACACATACTTGTGACCATTTGCAACTTTGTTTTGAACCTAGTGTACACACTCGGTTATGGCACATGAGTTCTATACTAGCAAAAACAATTACAAATGGCAGATATTGAGGGTTGTGATTGTTATCACATAGACTGACATATGTAGTGAAGGCAGTAGGCGGAGGAGGTGCAGCCATAATGTCAGCTGCATTACCAATTATTTGGATGAGAAGTTTAGGCTGATGTCACCCATCATGTAGAGACATGGATATGCTAGGTGTGAGATGCCCTTTTGTATGCAGGCTTCCCATGTACTTCCTCTGAGACTTTCAATGATCTATGTGGTGAAATTAGCTGTTACAACTACAGTAAAAGTAATGTCCAATTGACCCATTGTGCTATTCCACCCAATGCATTTCCTATGGTAAATAGTTGCCCTTTCTCTTCACAGCTGCAAACATGAGTGCCGCACAGAGGCATGATTTTGAAAGGCGGGCCATGAGATACCGGCACATCCTGCAGGTGCAGTCGGGGTTCCGACGGATGGCCCGAAAATACCAGGCGGATCGGGCCTCCGGAGCATGGTGGGCCTCACCACAGGGTGGCCCAATGTTGCCCACTACAGCCACCACCACCACATCCACCAGTTCTCCCCAAGTGACCCAGCAACAGCGGGGACAGTTGTCCCTGCCTCTGCAGCACGACCTGGACCCAGCAATTTCAGAGCTGCAGGACAGTCCAGTGGGCTACCAACAACTCCCACACCGAGCACCTCTGCCGGCACACAGACAGCAGCAGCACCTCCTATTGACCCTGCGGCATTCCAGGCTTTAGACAGGAAAATGGACAAGTTCATTCGTAAGGTGAGCCAGGATGTGGCGTACATTAAGAAGCAGGTTAGGTCCATCAGGCGGACCCTACGGAGGGCCAACATCTAGGACTTATTTATTCATTTAAATTTATCCCTCCCCTCTCTCCTCTTTCCTTTTTATCATGATAGGTGGGTTTTGGGGATTAGTGTTAGGTTAGTATAGGTTGTTAGCTTAGTTAGTGTTAGGGAGGAGGGTGGGGGGTCCTTATTCTTTCTATTTTTAATTTTTGAGTGTGTGGGTGGGTGGGGGTCAATGTTGGGATTCCTGTCTGTTTAGATAAAAAAAAAATGTATAAAAAAAAAATTACAAAAAAATATATGATTGTTTAGGATAGTATAGTATGTGTGCAGGTTAGTATGTGTTGTCCTGCATGTGTCCTGTCTCATAATGGTGGGTGGGGGGTTGATGTTTAGATCGATTCATTATATGTGTAGAGTAAGTTTAGATTAGGTTAGTTAGGGACAGTAGGTTAGTTAGTTAGTGACATTAGTGTAGGTATGACTTTTCCCTTAGTTGCCTCTGGTGTGAATACATATGAATAAATATATAGTTAACCCTTTGCATTATGTGTTAACTGCTACTTGATCATGGCCTTGACATCAGTGTAGGTGATTGTTTTTCTATGACATTTGGGTCCTATGGTACACACCGAAGAAAATAGAGGTTTAAAATGGCTGCTACCCCTGTGCTAACTTGGTAAGTATCCACCATTTGATAGAACCACCATTAGTAGTTTACATGGATCACCAAGGATTTGTGTTGATGAGTATGTATTCTACATCACAAAGTGTGCTTCCAGACTTGGTATTGTGGGTAATTTATTAGGTCGGACTGCAGTGTGATGTTCAGGGACATCTTTGTAGATGAGGTGATGTTAACACTCTTGTCTTGTTGTCTTCATTGCTGACATAGATCATGTGTGCAAAAATTCAGCATGACTTCCCTTCACGGAAGTATACTCAGAAAGGGTGATTGATGCTGTGTTTAGTTGTGTTTGCTTAGATTATACTGCATAATTTCATGTTTTTGTATTGCATGGTGCCTACATTTATCAGCCACCATTAGTTGACTTTGATTGTTATAGATGGAGCATTATTCTGTCCAACACACCATGATTGTGTGTGGTTTGTCCCTTCATCAGTTATTCTCCTCAGGATGGTCAGGCTATGATGCAATCCTGGCCACTGCACAGATGTATCAGACTACATGATGTCAGGACAGTTGTATTGACAAGCTACATGGTTGTTACACAGGCACTTTAGAGTTATCTACTGCACAGTTGATGTGTCAAATAACACAGAGACATATTAGGTGTGCAAGTGCTATTTATTGATAGGTGCTGTAGTGCAAAATGTACATTGTCCATGTTTGCTGAGTCCGTTCTGGTGCATTCTTACATGGTGATCCTACAGAAGGGGTGTGGATGAGGCTCCTGACATGCTGGGGTGATGTCACAGACAGTGCAGAGGGACAGGATTTGCCGATTAGTAGGAGAGAGACATTCACTGGCAATGCTGACAAGTCATACAGTGGTTAGCAGAACAGTCATTGAGTATAGTTGTAGTGAGACTGGCAATTGACAAAACGTAGGACCTTGGTCAAAGTAGGCCATGGTGCAGGGACTAGTGCTTCCGGGTACTCTTCCGTGTGAATGTGATCTGTTCCTTGTCTTCTTCTTCTGATGTGTGTGTTGCCTGCTTTGTCCTTGTTGATGTTGGTTGTGAAGGGGCAACACACACCTCAGTGTTAGAAGAGGTGGAGTCAGACATCCCGGTGGCTGCTCCCTGTGAAGGTCTTAAGGGCAGTACTGCAGCAAGGAGGGCCTGCTGGTTTTTGAGAATAGCAGCTACATCACGATGGTAGGCAGCCAGGTCGGCCCTGAGGGAGTCATGATTGCATTCTTGCATGCAGTGGAAAGTTTGAGGTGCGAGGTGTTATGGCAACTCCCTTACTGCAGTGGTGAATTCCTTTATAGTTTCTTGTAGTCCATGCAGTATGGATGTTAGGGCTTGCATAGCTGCTGCCTGATCTGCAGATGACATCATGCACGAGCGCACCCCCTCAAGGCTGGCTGCCATATTTTGCATCCCCACCCGCACCTCCTTGGCCAGCTCCCGCTGTACTCCAACTACAGTTCTTTCAAAGCTGGTGCCAGTGTCGTCAGAGTCCTCAGCTGTGTAGGAGCTGGCAGGTCTTGCAATTGGGGTGGTGGGTGGTTCTTCTGTGATTGCTGCTTGTTCTGTGCTCCTCCTTATGACTGAAGGTGGGGTCTGGAGGGTTTCAAGGACCTTTTGGATGGTCTCCTGGGGAATGTTTATGGGCTCGTCATCCATGTCATCAGGGAAATCAGGGACAGGCATATCGGCAGGAGATCCATGTTCCTCTGCAATGAAACAGGGTACAATTAGTGTGTCTGTGTTGTGACAATTTTGACGTAACATGCCAGCCTTTTGATGAATTTACTTTGTGATCTTGTTTGGTATTGGTATCTGCTGTCCTTCATATGGGCATTGTTATAGGCCTATGGCCCACCTGTGTGTCACATGTATGATATTGAGTTATCAGACTTGTCTGCCTAATCGCCTCTAGGTGTTGCTTTGTACCAAATAGGGAATAGCCATCTTTTTGTCCTACTCGACCCTCCGTGTATATCTATTCTTATGGTGAGACCTTTCACTGGCTGTGGGTGTTGTGATTGCCCTGGCAGCACACTTGCCTCTCAGGACCTGCCCCAATCCCTGATTGTTCACATTGACTTAATTGTAATTGACATGTGGCATATCCTATGCATGGCAATGTTACGATGTGATATGGATGTAGACATTGTTAATGTGTCCAGCTGATGTTGGGTAATGTGTGTTTAATTGGATTGCCCTGTTTATCGTATCAATGTCCTATATGGTCCTCTGACTGTGCAGGTGTATTTCAGTGACCAGTTGCATGTGTCCCCTCCTCAATGCTGTTGTCTGAGCAGTATGACATTTGGGATGTTGCCTTGTTAGCCAGGCACGTGAAGGACCCTGACATATGCAGCATGTGTGTGTCCTTAGTGCTGTGTGGCTCCTATTGCTGTTTACTTTGGCTGATGTATGTGACAACTATGGGCATTGACATATGGGTGTACTGGGGCCTTTGTCTTGTTTCAGGAGATTGTTGCAGATGTCATCCTCACCCCCTAATTTAGGTATGTGTGTTCCATGGGGAGGTTACTGCCATTGGCTACTTGAGCTGCACACAGATCAGAGGTGGTAGTGGCAACTGTTGTTGCAGTTACATTGCAGTTGTTGTTTTGGCTACTGGATTACTGATAGGGCCCTAGTTGATGTAGGAGATATTTTGGCAGACGAGTGCCAGGATGTAAGTTTGACGTAGTGGCCTTCCCACCTGTCGAGGCTTTCCCTTAGCTCCATTGTTGTCATGACAGGATGCCCCCATGGGACTGTTGTTGGTGTTGTGTAATGTCGTGCCCCAGCTTCTGTCTGTGCAGGGCATGCCCCCCTGCCGTGCCCCTTTACCCATGCCACTCCATGTATATGCTGACTTACATGCAATGTGTAGTGGTATTTCCCCCCGCTTACAGTCCACATTATTGCATTATAATTCCCCATGCGACTTACCCTGCATGTGCGTTATCTCGTGGTAGTCTACGCTGTCCTGTCCTTGAATCCCTGTGACGATCTCCTCAGGGATGACGGCTGCGACCTTCTCCTCCATGTGGTCCAGGGCCTCCTGGTGTGCTGGACTCCCCCCTCCAGTCTGCAGTGCTGCCTTCCTGTTCCTGGCCATTTTTTCCTTTGTCCTACGTTTGCAGTCATGCCAGCGTTTCTTACACTCGGTGACTGTTCTGCGTACTTCAGCCACACTGTTGATCTTGTCAACATTTTGTTGCCATATGGCCTCTCTCCTGCTGATTGGCACCTTAGAGGTGATGAACAGTTGGTGCTGGCGTTCCGTCACCTCTTTAACCAGGATTTCCTCCTCCTCTGCACTGAAGCAACACTTTCTTTTTTTTCTATATATGTCCTGGTTCCTGTATGGATCATCCTGGCTGGTTCCTGGTCTGCTGTCATCTTCCTGGGGTCTGTAGTGGCACCTGGGATCCATTTTGGCTCTCCTCTGCTGAAAGGGCAGTGTTCGCGGGTATTTTTGACGCTATTGCGTCCAAAAAAACTGCGCTTTCCGGGTAGCCCTGACGTAAATCGACCCACAGTCATTTACGTCGCGTTAACGTCGTTTTCCTCTACGACTTGACGCCCCGATGTGCGTAAAAAAAAAAGACTCCCACGTGTTGGTTGTGCAGTTGTGCGTCAAAGTATAAATTTGACGCCCGCACGGCGCATCGAAATGGCGTTAGCCGGCGTTAAATTTTTGACGCAAAACTGAGCCGGTGCAGCTTTGCGTCAAAAAGTATAAATATGGCCCTGTGTGACCTCAGGCATATCACTACCCAGAGACCCCCAGCGCTGCAGAGAGAGAAGAGAGAGGTAATGATGTACTCTGTGACCTCAGGCATATCACTGTCCAGAGACCCCAGCACTTCTGAGAGGAGAGAGAGGTAATGACATACTGTGTGACCTCAAGCATATCACTACCCAGAGACCCCCACCACTACAGAGAGAGGGGAGAGAGGTAATGATGTACTGTGTGACCTCAGGCATATCACTACCCAGAGACCCCCAGCGCTGCAGAGAGGAGAGAGAGGTAATGACACATTGTGTGACCTCAGGCATATCACTACCCAGAGACCCCAGCAAATCTGAGAGGAGAGAGAGGTAATGACGCACTGTGTGACCTCAGGCATATCACTACCCAGAGACCCCAGCACTTCTGAGAGGAGGGAGAGGTAAGGACGCACTGTGTGACCTCAGGCATATCACTACCCAGAGACCCCAGCACTGCAGAGAGAGGAGAGAGAGGTAATGACACACTGTGCGACCTCAGGCATATCACTACCCAGAGACCCCCAGCGCTGCAGAGAGAGGAGAGAGAGGTAGTGATGTACTCTGTGACCTCAGGCATATCAATTTCCAGAGACCCCAGCACTTCTGAGAGGAGAGAGAGGTAAAGACATACTGTGTGACCTCAAGCATATCACTACCCAGAGACCCCCAGCACTACAGAGAGAGGGTAGAGAGGTAATGATGTACTGTGTGACCTCAGGCATATCCTACCCAGGGACCCCCAGCACTGCAGAGAGAGAAGAGAGAGGTAATGACACACTGTGTGACCTCAGGCATATCACTACCCAGAGACCCCCAGCGCTGCAGACAGAGGAGAGAGAGGTAATGACACACTGTGTGACCTCAGGCATATCACTACCCAGAGACCCCCAGCGCTGCAGAGAGAGGAGAGAGAGGTAATGATGCACTGTGTGACCTCAGGCATATCACTGTCCAGAGACCCCAGCACTTCTGAGAGGAGAGAGAGGTAATGACATACTGTGTGACCTCAAGCATATCACTACCCAGAGACACCCAGCACTACAGAGAGAGGGGAGGGAGGTAATGATGTACTGTGTGACCTCAGGCGTATCACTACCCAGAGACCGCAGCACAGCAGAGAGGAGAGAGAGGTAATGACACACTGTGTGACCTCAGGCATATCACTAACCAGAGACCCCAGCACTTCTGAGAGGAGAGAGAGGTAATGACGCACTGTGTGACCTCATGCATATCACTACCCAGAGACCCAAAGCACTACAGAGAGAGGGGAGAGAGGTAATGATGTACTGTGTGACCTCAGGCATATCACTACCCAGATACCCCAGCGCAGCAGAGAGAGGAGAGAGGTAATGACACGCTGTGTGACCTCAGGCATATCACTACCCAGAGACCCCCAGCGCTGCAGAGAGAGGAGAAAGAGGTAATGATGTACTGTGTGACCTCAGGTATATCACTACCCAGAGACCCCCAGCACTACAGAGAGAGAGGAGAGAGAGGTAATGATGTACTGTGTGACCTCAGGCGTATCACTACCCAGAGACCCCAGCACAGCAGAGAGGAGAGAGAGGTAATGACACACTGTGTGACCTCAGGCATATCACTAACCAGAGACCCCAGCACTTCTGAGAGGAGAGAGAGATAATGACGCACTGTGTGACCTCAGGCATATCACTACCCAGAGACCCCCAGCACTAAAGAGAGAGGGGAGAGAGGTAATGATGTACAGTGTGACCTCAGGTATATCACTACCCAGAGACCCCCAGCGCTGCAGAGAAAGGAGAGAGGTAATGACATGCTGTGTGACCTCAGGCATATCACTACCCAGAGACACCCAGCGCTGCAGAGAGAGGAGAGAGAGGTAATGATGTACTGTGTGACTTCAGGCATATCACTGTCAAGAGACCCCAGCACGTCTGAGAGGAGAAAGAGGTAATGGCATACTGTGTGACCTCAAGCATATCACTACCCAGAGACCCCCAGCACTACAGAGAGAGGGGAGAGGTAATGATGTACTGTGTGACCTCAGGTGTATCACTACCCAGAGACCGCAGCACAGCAGAGAGGAGAGAGAGGTAATGACACACTGTGTGACCTCAGGCATATCTCTACCCATAGACCCCAGCACTTCTGAGAGGAGAGAGAGGTAATGACGCACTGTGTGACCTCAGGCATATCACTACCCAGAGACCCCAGCACTTCTGAGAGGAGAGAGAGGTAATGACACACTGTGTGACCTCAGGCATATCAATACCCAGACACCCCAGCACTGCAGAGAGAGGAGAGAAAGGTAATGACACACTGTGTGGCCTCAGGCATATCACTACCCAGAGATCCCCAGTGCTGCAGAGAGAGGAGAGAGAGGTAATGATGTACTGTGTGACCTCAGGCATATCACTTCCCAGAGACCCCCAGCGCTGCAGAGAGAGGGGAGAGAGGTAATGTTGTACTTTGTGACCTCAGGCATATCACTGTCCAGAGACCCCAGCACTTCTGAGAGGAGAGGGAGGTAATGACATACTGTGTGACCTCAAGCATGTCACTACCCAGAGACCCCCAGCACTACAGAGAGAGGGGAGAGAGGTAATGATGTACTGTGTGACCTCAGGCATATCACTACCCAGAGACCCCCAGCGCTGCAGAGAGGAGAGAGAGGTAATGATGTACTGTGTGACCTCAGGCATATCACTGTCCAGAGACCCCAGCACTTCTGAGAGGAGAGAGAGGTAATGACATACTGTGTGACCTCAAGCATATCACTACCCAGAGACCCCCAGCACTACAGAGAGAGGGGAGAGAGGTAATGATGTACTGTGTGACCTCAGGCATATCACTACCCAGAGACCCCCAGCGCTGCAGAGAGGAGAGAGAGGTAATGACACATTGTGTGACCTCAGGCATATCACTACCCAGAGACCCCAGCAATTCCGAGAGGAGAGAGAGGTAATGACGCACTGTGTGACCTCAGGCATATCACTACCCAGAGACCCCAGCACTTCTGAGAGGAGGGAAAGGTAAGGACGCACTGTGTGACCTCAGGCATATCACTACCCAGAGACCCCAGCACTGCAGAGAGAGGAGAGAGAGGTAATGACACACTGTGTGACCTCAGGCATATCAATACCCAGAGATCCCCAGCGCTGCAAAGAGAGGAGAGAGAGGTAATGATGTACTCTCTGACCTCAGGCATATCACTGTCCAGAGACCCCAGCACTTCTGAGAGGAGAGAGATGTAATGACATACTGTGTGACCTCAAGCATATCACTACCCAGTGACCCCCAGCACTACAGAGAGAGGGTAGAGAGGTAATGACGCACTGTGTGACCTCAGGCGTATCACTACTCAGAGACCCCAGCACTGCAGAGAGAGGAGAGAGAGGTAATGACACACTGTGTGACCTCAGGCATATCACTACCCAGAGATCCCCAGCGCTGCAGAGAGAGGAGAGAGAGGTAATGATGTACTGTGTGACCTCAGGCATATCACTGTTCAGAGACCCCAGCACTTCTGAGAGGAGAGAGAGGTAATGTCATACTGTGTGACCTCAAGCATATCACTACCCAGAGACCCCCAGCACTACAGAGAGATGGGAGAGAGGTGATGATGTACTGTGTGACCTCAGGCATATCACTACCCAGAGATCCCCAGCACTGCAGAGAGGAGAGAGAGGTAATGACGCACTGTGTGACCTCGGGCATATCACTACCCAGAGACCCCCAGCGCTGCAGAGAGAGGAGAGAGAGGTAATGATGTACTGTGTGACCTCAGGCGTATCACTACCCAGAGACCGCAGCACAGCAGAGAGGAGAGACAGGTAATGACACACTGTGTGACCTCAGGCATATCACTCACCAGTGACTCCAGCACTTCTGAGAGGAGAGAGAGGTAATGACACACTGTGTGACCTCAAGCATATCACTACCCAGAGACCCCCAGCACTACAGAGAGAGGGGAGAGAGGTAATGATGTACTGTGTGACCTCAGGCATATCACTACCCAGAGACCCCCAGCGCTGCAGAGAGGAGAGGGAGGTAATGACACATTGTGTGACCTCAGGCATATCACTTCCCAGAGACCCCAGCAATTCTGAGAGGAGAGAGAGGTAATGACGCACTGTGTGACCTCAGGCATATCACTACTCAGAGACCCCAGCACTTCTGAGAGGAGAGAGAGGTAATGACACACTGTGTGACCTCAGGCATATCAATACCCAGACACCCCAGCACTGCAGAGAGAGGAGAGAGAGGTAATGACACACTGTGTGGCCTCAGGCATATCACTACCCAGAGATCCCCAGCGCTTCAGAGAGAGGAGAGAGAGGTAATGATGTACTCTCTGACCTCAGGCATATCACTGTCCAGAGACCCCAGCACTTCTGAGAGGAGAGAGAGGTAATGACATACTGTGTGACCTCAAGCATATCACTACCCAGAGACCCCCAGCACTACAGAGAGAGGGTAGAGAGGTAATGACGCACTGTGTGACCTCAGGCATATCACTAGCCAGAGACCCCAGCACTGCAGAGAGAGGAGAGAGAGGTAATGACACACTGTGTGACCTCAGGCATATCACTACCCAGAGATCCCCAGCGCTGCAGAGAGAGGAGAGAGAGGTAATGATGTACTGTGTGACCTCAGGCATATCACTGTTCAGAGACCCCAGCACTTCTGAGAGGATAGAGAGGTAATGTCATACTGTGTGACCTCAAGCATATCACTACCCAGAGACGCCCAGCACTACAGAGAGATGGGAGAGAGGTAATGATGTACTGTTGACCTCAGGCATATCACTACCCAGAGATCCCCAGCACTGCAGAGAGGAGAGAGAGGTAATGACACATTGTGTGACCTCAGGCATATCACTACCCAGAGATCCCCAGCGCTGCAGAGAGAGGAGAGAGAGGTAATGATGTACTGTGTGACCTCAGGCATATCACTGTTCAGAGACCCCAGCACTTCTGAGAGGAGAGAGAGGTAATGTCATACTGTGTGACCTCAAGCATATCACTACCCAGAGACCCCCAGCACTACAGAGAGATGGGAGAGAGGTGATGATGTACTGTGTGACCTCAGGCATATCACTACCCAGAGATCCCCAGCACTGCAGAGAGGAGAGAGAGGTAATGACGCACTGTGTGACCTCAGGCATATCACTACCCAGAGACCCCCAGCGCTGCAGAGAGAGGAGAGAGAGGTAAGGATGTACTGTGTGACCTCAGGCATATCACTGTCCAGAGACCCCAGCACTTCTGAGAGGAGAGAGAGGTAATGACATACTGTGTGACCTCAAGCATATCACTACCCAGAGACCCCCAGCACTACAGAGAGAGGGGAGAGAGGTAATGATGTACTGTGTGACCTCAGGCATATCACTACCCAGAGACCCCCAGCACTGCAGAGAGGAGAGAGAGGTAATGACACATTGTGTGACCTCAGGCATATCACTACCCAGAGATCCCCAGCGCTGCAGAGAGAACAGAGAGAGGTAATGATGTACTCTCTGACCTCAGGCATATCACTGTCCAGAGACCCCAGCACTTCTGAGAGGAGAGAGAGGTAATGACATACTGTGTGACCTCAAGCATATCACTACCCAGAGACCCCCACCACTACAGAGAGAGGGGAGAGAGGTAATGATGTACTGTGTGACCTCAGGCATATCACTACCCAGAGACCCCCAGCGCTGCAGAGAGGAGAGAGAGGTAATGACACATTGTGTGACCTCAGGCATATCACTACCCAGAGACCCCAGCAATTCTGAGAGGAGAGAGAGGTAATGACGCACTGTGTGACCTCAGGCATATCACTACCCAGAGACCCCAGCACTTCTGAGAGGAGAGAGAAGAAATGACACACTGTGTGACCTTAGGCATATCAATACCCAGACACCCCAGCACTGCAGAGAGAGGAGAGAGAGGTAATGACACACTGTGTGGCCTCAGGCATATCACTACCCAGAGATCCCCAGCGCTGCAGAGAGAGGAGAGAGAGGTAATGATGTACTGTGTGACCTCAGGCATATCACTGTCCAGAGACCCCAGCACTTCTGAGAGGAGAGAGAGGTAATGACATACTGTGTGACCTCAAGCATATCACTACCCAGAGACCCCCAGCACTACAGAGAGAGGGGAGAGAGGTAATGATGTACTGTGTGACCTCAGGCATATCACTACCCAGAGACCCCCAGCGCTGCAGAGAGGAGAGAGAGGTAATGACACATTGTGTGACCTCAGGCATATCACTACCCAGAGACCCCAGCAATTCTGAGAGGAGAGAGAGGTAATGACGCACTGTGTGACCTCAGGCATATCACTACCCAGAGACCGCAGCACTTCTGAGAGGAGGGAGAGGTAAGGACGCACTGTGTGACCTCAGGCATATCACTACCCAGAGACCCCAGCACTGCAGAGAGAGGAGAGAGAGGTAATGACACACTGTGTGACCTCAGGCATATCAATACTCAGAGATCCCCAGCGCTGCAAAGAGAGGAGAGAGAGGTAATGATGTACTCTCTGACCTCAGGCATATCACTGTCCAGAGACCCTAGCACTTCTGAGAGGAGATAGATGTAATGACATACTGTGTGACCTCAAGCATATCACTACCCAGTGACCCCCAGCACTACAGAGAGAGGGTAGAGAGGTAATGACGCACTGTGTGACCTCAGGCATATCACTACTCAGAGACCCCAGCACTGAAGAGAGAGGAGAGAGAGGTAATGACACACTGTGTGACCTCAGGCATATCACTACCCAGAGACCCCCAGCGCTGCAGAGAGGAGAGAGAGGTAATGACACATTGTGTAACCTCAGGCATATCACTACCCAGAGACCCCAGCTATTCTGAGAGGAGAGAGAGGTAATGACGCACTGTGTGACCTCAGGCATATCACTACCCAGAGACCCCAGCACTTCTGAGAGGAGGGAGAGGTAAGGACGCACTGTGTGACCTCAGGCATATCACTACCCAGAGACCCCAGCACTGCAGAGAGAGGAGAGAGAGGTAATGACACACTGTGTGACCTCAGGCATATCAATACTCAGAGATCCCCAGCGCTGCAAAGAGAGGAGAGAGAGGTAATGATGTACTCTCTGACCTCAGGCATATCACTGTCCAGAGACCCTAGCACTTCGGAGAGGAGAGAGATGTAATGACATACTGTGTGACCTCAAGCATATCACTACCCAGTGACCCCCAGAACTACAGAGAGAGGGTAGAGAGGTCATGACGCACTGTGTGACCTCAGGCATATCACTACTCAGAGACCCCAGCACTGCAGAGAGAGGAGAGAGAGGTAATGACACACTGTGTGACCTCAGGCATATCACTACCCAGAGATCCCCAGCGCTGCAGAGAGAGGAGAGAGAGGTAATGATGTACTGTGTGACCTCAGGCATATCACTGTTCAGAGACCCCAGCACTTCTGAGAGGAGAGAGAGTTAATGTCATACTGTGTGACCTCAAGCATATCACTACCCAGAGACCCCCAGCACTACAGAGAGATGGGAGAGAGGTGATGATGTACTGTTGACCTCAGGCATATCACTACCCAGAGATCCCCAGCACTGCAGAGAGGAGAGAGAGGTAATGACACATTGTGTGACCTCAGGCATATCACTACCCAGAGATCCCCAGCGCTGCAGAGAGAGGAGAGAGAGGTAATGATGTACTGTGTGACCTCAGGCATATCACTGTTCAGAGACCCCAGCACTTCTGAGAGGAGAGAGAGGTAATGTCATACTGTGTGACCTCAAGCATATCACTACCCAGAGACCCCCAGCACTACAGAGAGATGGGAGAGAGGTGATGATGTACTGTGTGACCTCAGGCATATCACTACCCAGAGATCCCCAGCACTGCAGAGAGGAGAGAGAGGTAATGACGCACTGCGTGACCTCAGGCATATCACTACCCAGAGACCCCCAGCGCTGCAGAGAGAGGAGAGAGAGGTAAGGATGTACTGTGTGACCTCAGGCATATCACTGTCCAGAGACCCCAGCACTTCTGAGAGGAGAGAGAGGTAATGACATACTGTGTGACCTCAAGCATATCACTACCCAGAGACCCCCAGCACTACAGAGAGAGGGGAGAGAGGTAATGATGTACTGTGTGACCTCAGGCATATCACTACCCAGAGACCCCCAGCACTGCAGAGAGGAGAGAGAGGTAATGACACATTGTGTGACCTCAGGCATATCACTACCCAGAGATCCCCAGCGCTGCAGAGAGAAGAGAGAGAGGTAATGATGTACTCTCTGACCTCAGGCATATCACTGTCCAGAGACCCCAGCACTTCTGAGAGGAGAGAGAGGTAATGACATACTGTGTGACCTCAAGCATATCACTACCCAGAGACCCCCACCACTACAGAGAGAGGGGAGAGAGGTAATGATGTACTGTGTGACCTCAGGCATATCACTACCCAGAGACCCCCAGCGCTGCAGAGAGGAGAGAGAGGTAATGACACATTGTGTGACCTCAGGCATATCACTACCCAGAGACCCCAGCAATTCTGAGAGGAGAGAGAGGTAATGACGCACTGTGTGACCTCAGGCATATCACTACCCAGAGACCCCAGCACTTCTGAGAGGAGAGAGAAGAAATGACACACTGTGTGACCTCAGGCATATCAATACCCAGACACCCCAGCACTGCAGAGAGAGGAGAGAGAGGTAATGACACACTGTGTGGCCTCAGGCATATCACTACCCAGAGATCCCCAGCGCTGCAGAGAGAGGAGAGAGAGGTAATGATGTACTGTGTGACCTCAGGCATATCACTGTCCAGAGACCCCAGCACTTCTGAGAGGAGAGAGAGGTAATGACATACTGTGTGACCTCAAGCATATCACTACCCAGAGACCCCCAGCACTACAGAGAGAGGGGAGAGAGGTAATGATGTACTGTGTGACCTCAGGCATATCACTACCCAGAGACCCCCAGCGCTGCAGAGAGGAGAGAGAGGTAATGACACATTGTGTGACCTCAGGCATATCACTACCCAGAGACCCCAGCTATTCTGAGAGGAGAGAGAGGTAATGACGCACTGTGTGACCTCAAGCATATCACTACCCAGAGACCCCCAGCACTACAGAGAGGAGAGAGAGGTAATGACACACTGTGTGACCTCAGGCATATCAATACCCAGACACCCCAGCACTGCAGAGAGAGGAGAGAGAGGTAATGACACATTGTGTGACCTCAGGCATATCACTACCCAGAGACCCCAGCTATTCTGAGAGGAGAGAGAGGTAATGACGCACTGTGTGACCTCAGGCATATCACTACCCAGAGACCGCAGCACTTCTGAGAGGAGGGAGAGGTAAGGACGCACTGTGTGACCTCAGGCATATCACTACCCAGAGACCCCAGCACTGCAGAGAGCGGAGAGAGAGGTAATGACACACTGTGTGACCTCAGGCATATCAATACTCAGAGATCCCCAGCGCTGCAAAGAGAGGAGAGAGAGGTAATGATGTACTCTCTGACCTCAGGCATATCACTGTCCAGAGACCCTAGCACTTCTGAGAGGAGAGAGATGTAATGACATACTGTGTGACCTCAAGCATATCACTACCCAGTGACCCCCAGCACTACAGAGAGAGGGTAGAGAGGTAATGACGCACTGTGTGACCTCAGGCATATCACTAATCAGAGACCCCAGCACTGAAGAGAGAGGAGAGAGAGGTAATGACACACTGTGTGACCTCAGGCATATCACTACCCAGAGACCCCCAGCGCTGCAGAGAGGAGAGAGAGGTAATGACACATTGTGTAACCTCAGGCATATCACTACCCAGAGACCCCAGCTATTCTGAGAGGAGAGAGAGGTAATGACGCACTGTGTGACCTCAGGCATATCACTACCCAGAGACCCCAGCACTTCTGAGAGGAGGGAGAGGTAAGGACGCACTGTGTGACCTCAGGCATATCACTACCCAGAGACCCCAGCACTGCAGAGAGAGGAGAGAGAGGTAATGACACACTGTGTGACCTCAGGCATATCAATACTCAGAGATCCCCAGCGCTGCAAAGAGAGGAGAGAGAGGTAATGATGTACTCTCTGACCTCAGGCATATCACTGTCCAGAGACCCTAGCACTTCTGAGATGAGAGAGATGTAATGACATACTGTGTGACCTCAAGCATATCACTACCCAGTGACCCCCAGCACTACAGAGAGAGGGTAGAGAGGTAATGACGCACTGTGTGACCTCAGGCATATCACTACTCAGAGACCCCAGCACTGCAGAGAGAGGAGAGAGAGGTAATGACACACTGTGTGACCTCAGGCATATCACTACCCAGAGATCCCCAGCGCTGCAGAGAGAGGAGAGAGAGGTAATGATGTACTGTGTGACCTCAGGCATATCACTGTTCAGAGACCCCAGCACTTCTGAGAGGAGAGAGAGGTAATGTCATACTGTGTGACCTCAAGCATATCACTACCCAGAGACCCCCAGCACTACAGAGAGATGGGAGAGAGGTGATGATGTACTGTGTGACCTCAGGGATATCACTACCCAGAGATCCCCAGCACTGCGGAGAGGACAGAGAGGTAATGACGCACTGTGTGACCTCAGGCATATCACTACCCAGAGACCCCCAGCGCTGCAGAGAGAGGAGAGAGAGGTAATGATGTACTGTGTGACCTCAGGCGTATCACTACCCAGAGACCGCAGCACAGCAGAGAGGAGAGACAGGTAATGACACACTGTGTGACCTCAGGCATATCACTCACCAGTGACCCCAGCACTTCTGAGAGGAGAGAGAGGTAATGACATACTGTGTGACCTCAAGCATATCACTACCCAGAGACCCCCAGCACTACAGAGAGAGGGGAGAGAGGTAATGATGTACTGTGTGACCTCAGGCATATCACTACCCAGAGACCCCCAGCGCTGCAGAGAGGAGAGGGAGGTAATGACACATTGTGTGACCTCAGGCATATCACTTCCCAGAGACCCCAGCAATTCTGAGGGGAGAGAGAGGTAATGACGCACTGTGTGACCTCAGGCATATCACTACTCAGAGACCCCAGCACTTCTGAGAGGAGAGAGAGGTAATGACACACTGTGTGACCTCAGGCATATCAATACCCAGATACCCCGGCACTGCAGAGAGAGGAGATAGAGGTAATGACACACTGTGTGGCCTCAGGCATATCACTACCCTGAGATCCCCAGCGCTTCAGAGAGAGGAGAGAGAGGTAATGATGTACTCTCTGACCTCAGGCATATCACTGTCCAGAGACCCCAGCACTTCTGAGAGGAGAGAGAGGTAATGACATACTGTGTGACCTCAAGCATATCACTACCCAGAGACCCCCAGCACTACAGAGAGAGGGTAGAGAGGTAATGACGCACTGTGTGACCTCAGGCATATCACTACCCAGAGACCCCAGCACTGCAGAGAGAGGAGAGAGAGGTAATGACACACTGTGTGACCTCAGGCATATCACTACCCACAGATCCCCAGCGCTGCAGAGAGAGGAGAGAGAGGTAATGATGTACTGTGTGACCTCAGGCATATCACTGTTCAGAGACCCCAGCACTTCTGAGAGGAGAGAGAGGTAATGTCATAATGTGTGACCTCAAGCATATCACTACCCAGAGACCCCCAGCACTACAGAGAGATGGGAGAGAGGTAATGATGTACTGTGTGACCTCAGGCATATCACTACCCAGAGATCCCCAGCACTGCAGAGAGGAGAGAGAGGTAATGACACATTGTGTGACCTCAGGCATATCACTACCCAGAGATCCCCAGCGCTGCAGAGAGAGGAGAGAGAGGTAATGATGTACTGTGTGACCTCAGGCATATCACTGTTCAGAGACCCCAGCACTTCTGAGAGGAGAGAGAGGTAATGTCATACTGTGTGACCTCAAGCATATCACTACCCAGAGACCCCCAGCACTACAGAGAGATGGGAGAGAGGTGATGATGTACTGTGTGACCTCAGGCATATCACTACCCAGAGATCCCCAGCACTGCAGAGAGGAGAGAGAGGTAATGACGCACTGTGTGACCTCAGGCATATCACTACCCAGAGACCCCCAGCGCTGGAGAGAGAGGAGAGAGAGGTAAGGATGTACTGTGTGACCTCAGGCATATCACTGTCCAGAGACCCCAGCACTTCTGAGAGGAGAGAGAGGTAATGACATACTGTGTGACCTCAAGCATATCACTACCCAGAGACCCCCAGCACTACAGAGAGAGGGGAGAGAGGTAATGATGTACTGTGTGACCTCAGGCATATCACTACCCAGAGACCCCCAGCACTGCAGAGAGGAGAGAGAGGTAATGACACATTGTGTGACCTCAGGCATATCACTACCCAGAGATCCCCAGCGCTGCAGAGAGAGGAGAGAGAGGTAATGATGTACTCTCTGACCTCAGGCATATCACTGTCCAGAGACCCCAGCACTTCTGAGAGGAGAGAGAGGTAATGACATACTGTGTGACCTCAAGCATATCACTACCCAGAGCCCCCAGCACTACAGAGAGAGGGGAGAGAGGTAATGATGTACTGTGTGACCTCAGGCATATCACTACCCAGAGACCCCCAGCGCTGCAGAGAGGAGAGAGAGGTAATGACACATTGTGTGACCTCAGGCATATCACTACCCAGAGACCCCAGCAATTCTGAGAGGAGAGAGAGGTAATGACGCACTGTGTGACCTCAGGCATATCACTACCCAGAGACCCCAGCACTTCTGAGAGGAGAGAGAGGTAATGACACACTGTGTGACCTCAGGCATATCAATACCCAGACACCCCAGCACTGCAGAGAGAGGAGAGAGAGGTAATGACACACTGTGTGGCCTCAGGCATATCACTACCCAGAGATCCCCAGCGCTGCAGAGAGAGGAGAGAGAGGTAATGATGTACTGTGTGACCTCAGGCATATCACTGTCCAGAGACCCCAGCACTTCTGAGAGGAGAGAGAGGTAATGACATACTGTGTGACCTCAAGCATATCACTACCCAGAGACCCCCAGCACTACAGAGAGAGGAGAGAGAGGTAATGATCTACTGTGTGACCTCAGGCATATCACTACCCAGAGACCCCCAGCGCTGCAGAGAGGAGAGAGAGGTAATGACACATTGTGTGACCTCAGGCATATCACTACCCAGAGACCCCAGCTATTCTGAGAGGAGAGAGAGGTAATGACGCACTGTGTGACCTCAGGCATATTACTACCCAGAGACCCCAGCACTTCTGAGAGGAGGGAGAGGTAAGGACGCACTGTGTGACCTCAGGCATATCACTACCCAGAGACCCCAGCACTGCAGAGAGAGGAGAGAGAGGTAATGACACACTGTGTGACCTCAGGCATATCAATACTCAGAGATCCCCAGCGCTGCAAAGAGAGGAGAGAGAGGTAATGATGTACTCTCTGACCTCAGGCATATCACTGTCCA
Source organism: Pleurodeles waltl (assembly GCF_031143425.1). NCBI lineage: Eukaryota > Metazoa > Chordata > Amphibia > Caudata > Salamandridae > Pleurodeles > Pleurodeles waltl. The sequence goes on from NC_090442.1 coordinate 31,721,291, forward strand.
GAGACCCTAGCACTTCTGAGAGGAGAGAGATGTAATGACATACTGTGTGACCTCAAGCATATCACTACCCAGTGACCCCCAGCACTACAGAGAGAGGGTAGAGAGGTAATGACGCACTGTGTGACCTCAGGCATATCACTACTCAGAGACCCCAGCACCGCAGAGAGAGGAGAGAGAGGTAATGACACACTGTGTGACCTCAGGCATATCACTACCCAGAGACCCCCAGCACTGCAGAGAGGAGAGAGAGGTAATGACACATTGTGTGACCTCAGGCATATCACTACCCAGAGACCCCAGCACTTCTGAGAGGAGGGAGAGGTAAGGACGCACTGTGTGACCTCAGGCATATCACTACCCAGAGACCCCAGCACTGCAGAGAGAGGAGAGAGAGGTAATGACACACTGTGTGACCTCAGGCATATCAATACTCAGAGATCCCTAGCGCTGCAAAGAGAGGAGAGAGAGGTAATGATGTACTCTCTGACCTCAGGCATATCACTGTCCAGAGACCCTAGCACTTCTGAGAGGAGAGAGATGTAATGACATACTGTGTGACCTCAAGCATATCACTACCCATTGACCCCCAGCACTACAGAGAGAGGGTAGAGAGATAATGACGCACTGTGTGACCTCAGGCATATCACTACTCAGAGACCCCAGCACTGCAGAGAGAGGAGAGAGAGGTAATGACACACTGTGTGACCTCAGGCATATCACTACCCAGAGATCCCCAGCGCTGCAGAGAGAGGAGAGAGAGGTAATGATGTACTGTGTGACCTCAGGCATATCACTGTTCAGAGACCCCAGCACTTCTGAGAGGAGAGAGAGGTAATGTCATACTGTGTGACCTCAAGCATATCACTACCCAGAGACCCCCAGCACTACCGAGAGATGGGAGAGAGGTGATGATGTACTGTGTGACCTCAGGCATATCACTACCCAGAGATCCCCAGCACTGCAGAGAGGAGAGAGAGGTAATGACGCACTGTGTGACCTCAGGCATATCACTACCCAGAGACCCCCAGCGCTGCAGAGAGAGGAGAGAGAGGTAATGATGTACTGTGTGACCTCAGGCGTATCACTACCCAGAGACCGCAGCAGAGAGGAGAGACAGGTAATGACACACTGTGTGACCTCAGGCATATCACTCACCAGTGACCCCAGCACTTCTGAGAGGAGAGAGAGGTAATGACATACTGTGTGACCTCAAGCATATCACTACCCAGAGACCCCCAGCACTACAGAGAGAGGGGAGAGAGGTAATGATGTACTGTGTGACCTCAGGCATATCACTACCCAGAGACCCCCAGCGCTGCAGAGAGGAGAGGGAGGTAATGACACATTGTGTGACCTCAGGCATATCACTTCCCAGAGACCCCAGCAATTCTGAGAGGAGAGAGAGGTAATGACGCACTGTGTGACCTCAGGCATATCACTGCCCAGAGACCCCAGCACTTCTGAGAGGAGAGAGAGGTAATGACACACTGTGTGACCTCAGGCATATCAATACCCAGACACCCCAGCACTGCAGAGAGAGGAGAGAGAGGTAATGACACACTGTGTGGCCTCAGGCATATCACTACCCAGAGATCCCCAGCGCTTCAGAGAGAGGAGAGAGAGGTAATGATGTACTCTCTGACCTCAGGCATATCACTGTCCAGAGACCCCAGCACTTCTGAGAGGAGAGAGAGATAATGACATACTGTGTGACCTCAAGCATATCACTACCCAGGGACCCCCAGCACTACAGAGAGAGGGTAGAGAGGTAATGACGCACTGTGTGACCACAGGCATATCACTACCCAGAGACCCCAGCACTGCAGAGAGAGGAGAGAGAGGTAATGACACACTGTGTGACCTCAGGCATATCACTACCCAGAGATCCCCAGCGCTGCAGAGAGAGGAGAGAGAGGTAATGATGTACTGTGTGACCTCAGGCATATCACTGTTCAGAGACCCCAGCACTTCTGAGAGGAGAGAGAGGTAATGTCATACTGTGTGACCTCAAGCATATCACTACCCAGAGACCCCCAGCACTACAGAGAGAGGGGAGAGAGGTAATGATGTACTGTGTGACCTCAGCATATCACTACCCAGAGATCCCCAGCACTGCAGAGAGAGGAGAGAGAGGTAATGACACATTGTGTGACCTCAGGCATATCACTACCCAGAGATCCCCAGCGCTGCAGAGAGAGGAGAGAGAGGTAATGATGTACTGTGTGACCTCAGGCATATCACTGTTCAGAGACCCCAGCACTTCTGAGAGGAGAGAGAGGTAATGTCATGCTGTGTGACCTCAAGCATATCACTACCCAGAGACCCCCAGCACTACAGAGAGATGGGAGAGAGGTGATGATGTACTGTGTGACCTCAGGCATGTCACTACCCAGAGATCCCCAGCACTGCAGAGAGGAGAGAGAGGTAATGACGCACTGTGTGACCTCAGGCATATCACTACCCAGAGACCCCCAGCGCTGCAGAGAGAGGAGAGAGAGGTAAGGATGTACTGTGTGACCTCAGGCATATCACTGTCAAGAGACCCCAGCACTTCTGAGAGGAGAGAGAGGTAATGACATACTGTGTGACCTCAAGCATATCACTACCCAGAGACCCCCAGCACTACAGAGAGAGGGGAGAGAGGTAATGATGTACTGTGTGACCTCAGGCATATCACCACCCAGAGACCCCCAGCGCTGCAGAGAGGAGAGAGAGGTAATGACACATTGTGTGACCTCAGGCATATCACTACCCAGAGACCCCAGCAATTCTGAGAGGAGAGAGAGGTAATGACGCACTGTGTGACCTCAGGCATATCACTGTTCAGAGACCCCAGGACTTCTGAGAGGAGAGAGAGGTAATGTCATACTGTGTGACCTCAAGCATATCACTACCCAGAGACCCCCAGCACTACAGTGAGATGGGAGAGAGGTAATGATGTACTGTGTGACCTCAGGCATATCACTACCCAGAGATCCCCAGCACTGCAGAGAGGAGAGAGAGGTTATGACACATTGTGTGACCTCAGGCATATCACTACCTAGAGACCCCAGCACTTCTGAGAGGAGAGAGAGGTAATGACGCACTGTGTGACCTCAGGCATATCACTACCCAGAGACCCCAGCACTTCTGAGAGGAGGGAGAGGTAATGACGCACTGTGTGACCTCAGGCATATCACTACCCAGAGACCCCCAGGGCTGCAGAGAGAGGAGAGAGAGGTAATGATGTACTGTGTGACCTCAGGAATATCACTGTCCAGAGACCCCAGCACTTCTGAGAGGAGGTAGAGGGAAGGACGCACTGTGTGACCTCAGGCATATCACTACCCAGAGACCCCAGCACTGCAGAGAGAGGAGAGAGAGGTAACGACACACTGTGTGACCTCAGGCATATCAATACCCAGAGATCCCCAGCGCTGCAGAGAGAGGAGAGAGAGGTAATGATGTACTCTCTGACCTCAGGCATATCACTGTCCAGAGACCCCAGCACTTCTGAGAGGAGAGAGAGGTAATGACATACTGTGTGACCTCAAGCATATCACTACCCAGAGACCCCCAGCACTACAGAGAGAGGGTAGAGAGGTAATGACGCACTGTGTGACCTCAGGCATATCACTACCCAGAGACCCCAGCACTGCAGAGAGAGGAGAGAGAGGTAATGACACACTGTGTGACCTCAAGCATATCACTACCCAGAGACACCCAGCACTACAGAGAGAGGGGAGGGAGGTAATGATGTACTGTGTGACCTCAGGCGTATCACTACCTAGAGACCGCAGCACAGCAGAGAGGAGAGAGAGGTAATGACACACTGTGTGACCTCAGGCATATCACTAACCAGAGACCCCAGCACTTCTGAGAGGAGAGAGAGGTAATAACGCACTGTGTGACCTCATGCATATCACTACCCAGAGACCCAAAGCACTACAGAGAGAGGGGAGAGAGGTAATGATGTACTGTGTGACCTCAGGCATATCACTACCCAGATACCCCCAGCGCAGCAGAGAGAGGAGAGAGGTAATGACACGCTGTGTGACCTCAGGCATATCACTACCCAGAGACCCCCCGCGCTGCAGAGAGAGGAGAAAGAGGTAATGATGTACTGTGTGACCTCAGGCATATCACTACCCAGAGACCCCCAGCACTACAGAGAGAGAGGAGAGAGAGGTAATGATGTACTGTGTGACCTCAGGCGTATCACTACCCAGAGACCGCAGCACAGCAGAGAGGAGAGAGAGGTAATGACACACTCTGTGACCTCAGGCATATCACTAACCAGAGACCCCAGCACTTCTGAGAGGAGAGAGAGGTAATGACGCACTGTGTGATCTCAGGCATATCACTACCCAGAGACCCCCAGCACTACAGAGAGAGGGGAGAGAGGTAATGATGTACTGTGTGACCTCAGGTATATCACTACCCAGAGACCCCCAGCGCTGCAGAGAGAGGAGAGAGGTAATGACATGCTGTGTGACCTCAGGCATATCACTACCCAGAGACCCCCAGCGCTGCAGAGAGAGGAGAGAGAGGTAATGATGTATTGTGTGACTTCAGGCATATCACTAACCAGAGACCCCAGCACTTCTGAGAGGAGAGAGAGGTAATGACGCACTGTGTGACCTCATGCATATCACTACCCAGAGACCCAAAGCACTACAGAGAGAGGGGAGAGAGGTAATGATGTACTGTGTGACCTCAGGCATATCACTACCCAGATACCCCCAGCGCAGCAGAGAGAGGAGAGAGGTAATGACACGCTGTGTGACCTCAGGCATATCACTACCCAGAGACCCCCAGCGCTGCAGAGAGAGGAGAAAGAGGTAATGATGTACTGTGTGACCTCAGGCATATCACTACCCAGAGACCCCCAGCACTACAGAGAGAGAGGAGAGAGAGGTAATGATGTACTGTGTGACCTCAGGCATATCACTACCCAGAGACCGCAGCACAGCAGAGAGGAGAGAGGTAATGACACACTGTGTGACCTCAGGCATATCACTAACCAGAGACCCCAGCACTTCTGAGAGGAGAGAGAGGTAATGACGCACTGTGTGACCTCAGGCATATCACTACCCAGAGACCCCCAGCACTACAGAGAGAGGGGAGAGAGGTAATGATGTACTGTGTGACCTCAGGTATATCACTACCCAGAGACCCCCAGCGCTGCAGAGAGAGGAGAGAGGTAATGACATGCTGTGTGACCTGTGGCATATCACTACCCAGAGACCCCCAGCGCTGCAGAGAGAGGAGAGAGAGGTAATGATGTATTGTGTGACTTCAGGCATATCACTGTCAAGAGACCCCAGCACGTCTGAGAGGAGAGAGAGGTAATGGAATACTGTGTGACCTCAAGCATATCACTACCCAGAGACCCCCAGCACTACAGAGAGAGGGGAGAGGTAATGATGTACTGTGTGACCTCAGGCGTATCACTACTCAGAGACCGCAGCACAGCAGAGAGGAGAGAGAGGTAATGACACACTGTGTGACCTCAGGCATATCACTACCCATAGACCCCAGCACTTCTGAGAGGAGAGAGAGGTAATGACGCACTGTGTGACCTCAGGCATATCACTACGCAGAGACCCCAGCACTTCTGAGAGGAGAGAGAGGTAATGACACACTGTGTGACCTCAGGCATATCAATACCCAGACACCCCAGCACTGCAGAGAGAGGAGAGAGAGGTAATGACACACTGTGTGGCCTCAGGCATATCACTACCCAGAGATCCCCAGCGCTGCAGAGAGAGGAGAGAGAGTTAATGATGTACTGTGTGACCTCAGGCATATCACTGTCCAGAGACCCCAGCACTTCTGAGAGGAGAGAGAGGTAATGACATACTGTGTGACCTCAAGCATATCACTACCCAGAGACCCCCAGCACTACAGAGAGAGGGGAGAGAGGTAATGATGTACTGTGTGACCTCAGGCATATCACTACCCAGAGACCCCCAGCGCTGCAGAGAGGAGAGAGAGGTAATGACACATTGTGTGACCTCAGGCATATCACTACCCAGAGACCCCAGCAATTCTGAGAGGAGAGAGAGGTAATGACGCACTGTGTGACCTCAGGCATATCACTGTTCAGAGACCCCAGGACTTCTGAGAGGAGAGAGAGGTAATGTCATACTGTGTGACCTCAAGCATATCACTACCCAGAGACCCCCAGCACTACAGAGAGATGGGAGAGAGGTAATGATGTACTGTGTGACCTCAGGCATATCACTACCCAGAGATCCCCAGCACTGCAGAGAGGAGAGAGAGGTAATGACACATTGTGTGACCTCAGGCATATCACTACCTAGAGACCCCAGCACTTCTGAGAGGAGAGAGAGGTAATGACGCACTGTGTGACCTCAGGTATATCACTACCCAGAGACCCCAGCACTTCTGAGAGGAGGGAGAGGTAATGACGCACTGTGTGACCTCAGGCATATCACTACCCAGAGACCCCCAGGGCTGCAGAGAGAGGAGAGAGAGGTAATGATGTACTGTGTGACCTCAGGAATATCACTGTCCAGAGACCCCAGCACTTCTGAGAGGAGGTAGAGGGAAGGACGCACTGTGTGACCTCAGGCATATCACTACCCAGAGACCCCAGCACTGCAGAGAGAGGAGAGAGAGGTAACGACACACTGTGTGACCTCAGGCATATCAATACCCAGAGATCCCCAGCGCTGCAGAGAGAGGAGAGAGAGGTAATGATGTACTCTCTGACCTCAGGCATATCACTGTCCAGAGACCCCAGCACTTCTGAGAGGAGAGAGAGGTAATGACATACTGTGTGACCTCAAGCATATCACTACCCAGAGACCCCCAGCACTACAGAGAGAGGGTAGAGAGGTAATGACGCACTGTGTGACCTCAGGCATATCACTACCCAGAGACCCCAGCACTGCAGAGAGAGTAGAGAGAGGTAATGACACACTGTGTGACCTCAAGCATATCACTACCCAGAGACACCCAGCACTACAGAGAGAGGGGAGGGAGGTAATGATGTACTGTGTGACCTCAGGCGTATCACTACCTAGAGACCGCAGCACAGCAGAGAGGAGAGAGAGGTAATGACACACTGTGTGACCTCAGGCATATCACTAACCAGAGACCCCAGCACTTCTGAGAGGAGAGAGAGGTAATAACGCACTGTGTGACCTCATGCATATCACTACCCAGAGACCCAAAGCACTACAGAGAGAGGGGAGAGAGGTAATGATGTACTGTTTGACCTCAGGCATATCACTACCCAGATACCCCCAGCGCAGCAGAGAGAGGAGAGAGGTAATGACACGCTGTGTGACCTCAGGCATATCACTACCCAGAGACCCCCAGCGCTGCAGAGAGAGGAGAAAGAGGTAATGATGTACTGTGTGACCTCAGGCATATCACTACCCAGAGACCCCCAGCACTACAGAGAGAGAGGAGAGAGAGGTAATGATGTACTGTGTGACCTCAGGCGTATCACTACCCAGAGACCGCAGCACAGCAGAGAGGAGAGAGAGGTAATGACACACTCTGTGACCTCAGGCATATCACTAACCAGAGACCCCAGCACTTCTGAGAGGAGAGAGAGGTAATGACGCACTGTGTGATCTCAGGCATATCACTACCCAGAGACCCCCAGCACTACAGAGAGAGGGGAGAGAGGTAATGATGTACTGTGTGACCTCAGGTATATCACTACCCAGAGACCCCCAGCGCTGCAGAGAGAGGAGAGAGGTAATGACATGCTGTGTGACCTCAGGCATATCACTACCCAGAGACCCCCAGCGCTGCAGAGAGAGGAGAGAGAGGTAATGATGTATTGTGTGACTTCAGGCATATCACTAACCAGAGACCCCAGCACTTCTGAGAGGAGAGAGAGGTAATGACGCACTGTGTGACCTCATGCATATCACTACCCAGAGACCCAAAGCACTACAGAGAGAGGGGAGAGAGGTAATGATGTACTGTGTGACCTCAGGCATATCACTACCCAGATACCCCCAGCGCAGCAGAGAGAGGAGAGAGGTAATGACACGCTGTGTGACCTCAGGCATATCACTACCCAGAGACCCCCAGCGCTGCAGAGAGAGGAGAAAGAGGTAATGATGTACTGTGTGACCTCAGGCATATCACTACCCAGAGACCCCCAGCACTACAGAGAGAGAGGAGAGAGAGGTAATGATGTACTGTGTGACCTCAGGCATATCACTACCCAGAGACCGCAGCACAGCAGAGAGGAGAGAGAGGTAATGACACACTGTGTGACCTCAGGCATATCACTAACCAGAGACCCCAGCACTTCTGAGAGGAGAGAGAGGTAATGACGCACTGTGTGACCTCAGGCATATCACTACCCAGAGACCCCCAGCACTACAGAGAGAGGGGAGAGAGGTAATGATGTACTGTGTGACCTCAGGTATATCACTACCCAGAGACCCCCAGCGCTGCAGAGAGAGGAGAGAGGTAATGACATGCTGTGTGACCTCAGGCATATCACTACCCAGAGACCCCCAGCGCTGCAGAGAGAGGAGAGAGAGGTAATGATGTATTGTGTGACTTCAGGCATATCACTGTCAAGAGACCCCAGCACGTCTGAGAGGAGAGAGAGGTAATGGAATACTGTGTGACCTCAAGCATATCACTACCCAGAGACCCCCAGCACTACAGAGAGAGGGGAGAGGTAATGATGTACTGTGTGACCTCAGGCGTATCACTACCCAGAGACCGCAGCACAGCAGAGAGGAGAGAGAGGTAATGACACACTGTGTGACCTCAGGCATATCACTACCCAGAGACCCCAGCACTTCTGAGAGGAGAGAGAGGTAATGACGCACTGTGTGACCTCAGGCATATCACTACCCAGAGACCCCAGCACTTCTGAGAGGAGAGAGAGGTAATGACACACTGTGTGACCTCAGGCATATCAATACCCAGACACCCCAGCACTGCAGAGAGAGGAGAGAGAGGTAATGACACACTGTGTGGCCTCAGGCATATCACTACCCAGAGATCCCCAGCGCTGCAGAGAGAGGAGAGAGAGGTAATGATGTACTGTGTGACCTCAGGCATATCACTGTCCAGAGACCCCAGCACTTCTGAGAGGAGAGAGATGTAATGACATACTGTGTGACCTCAAGCATATCACTACCCAGAGACCCCCAGCACTACAGAGAGAGGGGAGAGAGGTAATGATGTACTGTGTGACCTCAGGCATATCACTACCCAGAGACCCCCAGCGCTGCAGAGAGAAGAGAGAGGTAATGACACATTGTGTGACCTCAGGCATATCACTACCCAGAGACCCCAGCAATTCTGAGAGGAGAGAGAGGTAATGACGCACTGTGTGACCTCAGGCATATCACTACCCAGAGACCCCAGCACTTCTGAGAGGAGAGAGAGGTAATGATACACTGTGTGACCTCAGGCATATCAATACCCAGACACCCCAGCACTGCAGAGAGAGGAGAGAGAGGTAATGACACACTGTGTGGCCTCAGGCATATCACTACCCAGAGATCCCCAGTGCTGCAGAGAGAGGAGAAAGAGGTAATGATGTACTGTGTGACCTCAGGCATATCACTGTCCAGAGACCCCAGCACTTCTGAGAGGAGAGAGAGGTAATGACATACTGTGTGACCTCAAGCATATCACTACCCAGAGACCCCCAGCACTACAGAGAGAGGGGAGAGAGGTAATGATGTACTGTGTGACCTCAGGCATATCACTACCCAGAGACACCCAGCGCTGCAGAGAGAAGAGAGAGGTAATGACACATTGTGTGACCTCAGGCATATCACTACCCAGAGACCCCAGCAATTCTGAGAGGAGAGAGAGGTAATGACGCACTGTGTGACCTCAGGCATATCACTACCCAGAGACCCCAACACTTCTGAGAGGAGAGAGAGGTAATGACACACTGTGTGACCTCAGGCATATCAATACCCAGACACCCCAGCACTGCAGAGAGAGGAGAGAGAGGTAATGACACACTGTGTGACCTCAGGCATATCACTACCCAGAGATCCCCAGCGCTGCAGAGAGAGGAGAGAGAGGTAATGATGTACTGTGTGACCTCAGGCATATCACTGTCCAGAGACCCCAGCACTTCTGAGAGGAGAGAGAGGTAATGACATACTGTGTGACCTCAAGCATATCACTACCCAGAGACCCCCGGCACTACAGAGAGAGGGGAGAGAGGTAATGATGTACTGTGTGACCTCAGGCATATCACTACCCAGAGACCCCCAGCGCTGCATAGAGGAGAGAGAGGTAATGACACATTGTGTGACCTCAGGCATATCACTTCCCAGAGACCCCAGCAATTCTGAGAGGAGGGAGAGGTAAGGACGCACTGTGTGACCTCAGGCATATCACTACCCAGAGACCACAGCACTGCAGAGAGAGGAGAGAGAGGTAATGACACACTGTGTGACCTCAGGCATATCAATACCCAGAGATCCCCAGCGCTGCAAAGAGAGGAGAGAGAGGTAATGATGTACTCTCTGACCTCAGATATATGACTGTCCAGAGACCCCAGCACTTCTGAGAGGAGAGAGAGGTAATGACATACTGTGTGACCTCAAGCATATCACTACCCAGTGACCCCCAGCACTACAGAGAGAGGGTAGAGAGGTAATGACACACTGTGTGACCTCAGGCATATCACTACCCAGAGATCCCCAGCGCTGCAGAGAGAGGAGAGAGAGGTAATGATGTACTGTGTGACCTCAGGCATATCACTGTTCAGAGACCCCAGCACTTCTGAGAGGAGAGAGAGGTAATGTCATACTGTGTGACCTCAAGCATATCACTACCCAGAGACTCCCAGCACTACAGAGAGATGGGAGAGAGGTGATGATGTACTGTGTGACCTCAGGCATATCACTACCCAGAGATCCCCAGCACTGCAGAGAGGAGAGAGAGGTAATGACGCACTGTGTGACCTCAGGCATATCACTACCCAGAGACCCCCAGCGCTGCAGAGAGAGGAGAGAGAGGTAAGGATGTACTGTGTGACCTCAGGCATATCACTGTCCAGAGACCCCAGCACTTCTGAGAGGAGAGAGAGGTAATGACATACTGTGTGACCTCAAGCATATCACTACCCAGAGATCCCCAGCACTACAGAGAGAGGGGAGAGAGGTAATGATGTACTGTGTGACCTCAGGCATATCACTACCCAGAGACCCCCAGCGCTGCAGAGAGGAGAGAGAGGTAATGACACATTGTGTGACCTCAGGCATATTACTACCCAGAGACCCCAGCACTTCTGAGAGGAGAGAGAGGTAATGACACACTGTGTGACCTCAGGCATATCAATACCCAGACACCCCAGCACTGCAGAGAGAGGAGAGAGAGGTAATGACACACTGTGTGACCTCAGGCATATCACTTCCCAGAGATCCCCAGCGCTGCAGAGAGAGGAGAGAGAGGTAATGATGTACTCTCTGACCTCAGGCATATCACTGTCCAGAGACCCCAGCACTTCTGAGAGGAGAGAGAGGTAATGACATACTGTGTGACCTCAAGCATATCACTACCCAGAGACCCCCAGCACTACAGAGAGAGGGTAGAGAGGTAATGACGCACTGTGTGACCTCAGGCATATCACTACCCAGAGACCCCAGCACTGGAGAGAGAGGAGAGAGAGGTAATGACACACTGTGTGACCTCAGGCATATCACTACCCAGAGATCCCCAGCGCTGCAGAGAGAGGAGAGAGAGGTAATGATGTACTGTGTGACCTCAGGCATATCACTGTTCAGAGACCCCAGCACTTCTGAGAGGAGAGAGAGGTAATGTCATACTGTGTGACCTCAAGCATATCACTACCCAGAGACCCCCAGCACTACAGAGAGATGGGAGAGAGGTAATGATGTACTGTGTGACCTCAGGCATATCACTACCCAGAGATCCCCAGCACTGCAGAGAGGAGAGAGAGGTAATGACACATTGTGTGACCTCAGGCATATCACTACCTAGAGACCCCAGCACTTCTGAGAGGAGAGAGAGGTAATGACGCTCTGTGTGACCTCAGGCATATCACTACCCAGAGACCCCAGCACTTCTGAGAGGAGGGAGAGGTAATGACGCACTGTGTGACCTCAGGCATATCACTACCCAGAGACCCCCAGGGCTGCAGAGAGAGGAGAGAGAGGTAATGATGTACTGTGTGACCTCAGGCATATCACTGTCCAGAGACCCCAGCACTTCTGAGAGGAGAGAGAGGTAATGACATACTGTGTGACCTCAAGCATATCACTACCCAGAGACCCCCAGCACTACAGAGAGAGGGGGGAGAGGTAATGATGTACTGTGTGACCTCAGGCGTATCACTACCCAGAGACCGCAGCACAGCAGAGAGGAAAGAGAGGTAATGACACACTGTGTGACCTCAGGCATATCACTACCCAGAGACCCCAGCACTTCTGAGAGGAGAGAGAGGTAATGACGCACTGTGTGACCTCAGGCATATCACTACCCAGAGACCCCGAGCACTACAGAGAGAGGAGAGAGAGGTAATGACACACTGTGTGACCTCAGGCATATCACTACCCAGGGACCCCCAGCGCTGGAGAGAGAGGAGAGAGAGGTAATGATGTACTGTGTGACCTCAGGCGTATCACTACCCAGAGACCGCAGCACAGCAGAGAGGAGAGACAGGAAATGACACACTGTGTGACCTCAGGCATATCACTAACTAGAGACCCCAGCACTTCTGAGAGGAGAGAGAGGTAATGGCGCACTGTGTGACCTCAGGCATATCACTACCCAGAGACCCCCAGCACTACAGAGAGAGGGGAGAGAGGTAATGATGTACTGTGTGACCTCAGGCATATCACTACCCAGAGACCCTCAGCGCTGCAGAGAGAGGAGAGAGGTAATGACACGCTGTGTGACCTCAGGCATATCACTACCCAGAGACCCCCAGCGCTGCAGAGAGAGGAGAGAGAGGTAATGATGTACTGTGTGACTTCAGGCATATCACTGTCCAGAGACCCCAGCACGTCTGAGAGGAGAGAGAGGTAATGGCATACTGTGTGACCTCAAGCATATCACTACCCAGAGACCCCCAGCACTACAGAGAGAGGGGAGAGGTAATGATGTACTGTGTGACCTCAGGCGTATCACTACCCAGAGACCGCAGCACAGCAGAGAGGAGAGAGAGGTAATGACACACTGTGTGACCTCAGGCATATCACTACCCATAGACCCCAGCACTTCTGAGAGGAGAGAGAGGTAATGACGCACTGTGTGACCTCAGGCATATCACTATGCAGAGACCCCAGCACTTCTGAGAGGAGAGAGAGTTAATGACACACTGTGTGACCTCAGGCATATCAATACCCAGACACCCCAACACTGCAGAGAGAGGAGAGAGAGGTAATGACACACTGTGTGGCCTCAGGCATATCACTACCCAGAGATCCCCAGCGCTGCAGAGAGAGGAGAGAGAGGTAATGATGTACTGTGTGACCTCAGGCATATCACTGTCCAGAGACCCCAGCACTTCTGAGAGGAGAGAGAGGTAATGACATACTGTGTGACCTCAAGCATATCACTACCCAGAGACCCCCAGCACTACAGAGAGAGGGGTGAGAGGTAATGATGTACTGTGTGACCTCAGGCATATCACTACCCAGAGACCCTGAGGAAATTCGATTTTTAATACGATCGTATCGACCCGCCATTTTGTGGCCCGCCGCCATTTTTATGTTGCCTTCACTCAGGCAGCACAGCGAACGAAGTCCATTCTGCCTTTTCTGCTTATTCTGCAACATGGTGTTCAAAACAGCCTTCTGCCTCTATCTTTACAAGGCTGGTATTAAGGTCTGACCGAGTACACTAATCCCTGTCTGGTTTTCTAATCCTTGTTTCAACTATCTGTAGGCTCACACTATTCTCCGCCGATCTTATCTTATCGTCTGGCCTTCGCTGTCCTTTGCTAGTATTCTCTCATTTCACAACTGTCCTCCAAACGCACACAAACTTATCACACCACATGCAACTTCGTTGTGGATCGGTTAATGAATTAGTTCAAGGGAGGGGTGACAAACACAGCTGGAGGGGAGGCAACCTTAAGTCACTTGATACTTTGTTTTCCAATTCCTTCTATTGGTGCTGTCTTGTTTTCCGACATTTCTATTGGCTCTGTTCTATCTTTACATTATTCTTACTGGCTCCTTTCTATGTGTTCTGGGAGTGTATGTAGTTAATAAATGGTTTTTATACGGTATATAAGATTGTGCGCCACAAAGTAAAGTGGCAGTCTCCTGAGAACATACCTTGTGTACTTCTTGGACAACTGTACTAGCTGCAGCTAATAAAATCTGATCTTTTACGCCTGACAGAGTGTCCCGTGTCTCTGTTAGTTGAGGCAGGTGAATCCAAGGAGATTTCAGGCGTACCCTGCGCCGCCAGGCCCATAAGGTTCTGGTTCTTCAACTGGCGCCCAACGTGGGGCGGCTTCAGCGGTACCGGTTCTGCCTGAAGGTCGTGAGGAACCCCGCAAGAAAATTCTGGAGGAATCGCGAGCCACGTCAAGCGACCCCTGTATGTCGAAGTGGTCCGAAGGTCTTTTTCAGCGCGGTTACTCCTTCCTGACGGCTACTGACGACTGCTGCCCTGACTGCCGCCCTGCCTTGGCCCTTTCTTTGATGATGTATGGTAAAGCGAGACGATAGACGGGCCTCTGTTGGTGTAAGAAGACATCCTTAGTTAAGTATTTGGTGGGTCGCGCCCACAAATTTTGGTCTTTGTTTTGTCCTTAGGTCCTTAGATTTGGCCATTGCAGTGGCCAAAGCCGAGGGGTAAGTGCATTTGTGCTGTGTAAACTGAAAGTTTTACCCCCTTGATGTTTGTGAACAGCCAGTAAAAATCGTGAGATGTCTGGTCTGACTAAGTTTGGAAAACTTTGTTGCTTTGGTTGTAATAGGGACTCCCAGCTTGAGGACTCCTGTCCGATTCCTTCGGTTGGAACTCCCACATATGAGCTCTATTCTAAACATGGTGTTGGTCCTATTGCCTTTAATAAGACATGGACCCGATATACAAAGAAAGATGGTGTTTTAAAATGGCCAAAAAATTGTAGTTTCGAAACTGATGTGCTAGATAATTTAGAAGCAACGTTATTTAAAAGAAAAGCCCGGCCGGCAATGTTTGACTCTTTTCGCCTTTGGCGTAAGGAAGCCAAACAGAGAGAAATTAAACAAGCGAAACGAGATAGGAAAACACAGGGAATGACGATTATACAGGCTGCTCAGCAATTCAAAGATGATGAAATAGATAATGCAATGGAAATTTCAGACAGACAGCATCGAATGGCAATAGATAAATGCTATCCGACGTTGCCTATCTCTTCCCTTGATAAGAGAAAAGATTTTGAGGAAGATTCCTTAATGTCCCACTTATTGAAATTGCCTCCGCCCTATGTACAAGGTGCTAATGCACCCCCGATGTTACAGCCTGTTCAGCCGCCAGTTGTGCTTCCGCCTGCTCCAGCTTTTCCACATTTGCCTCCTCAAGTATTGCCTATGCCAGCTTTGCCTTTAACTCCTTTGCCTTCTGCTCCTTTGGCAATTCCTAATGCTCCTTTAGTTAATTCACCTAATACCTTGTCCCCTATCCTTATGTCAAATTCTCCATCTATGCGTAAGCGATTTACCAATACTGTCTCTGGTCTCTTATCACCTTTCTTTGAAGCTTTAAATGTGTCTCCAGCTTTTTCTCGAAGACAGTCTCGTAGTCAATTCCCAGACTCCGAAGAGCGAGAAAAATTGGACTCACTTGCTTGTAGATGGATCAAGAAGGGTCCCCAATATAGTACGTCTGATATTATGTCCACCTTTCTGCAATGGAATGCACCTACGCAGAGATATGTTTTTAAAGTTATGTGCGATACTCTCGCTAAAGAATGGGAGGATATGAATTTGGGTTCGGTCCCACAGGATCTGTTAGATGTTCAGGCTGACTTTGACAAAGGACTTATTGTGGGTCCTAAGGTTGAAAACGCTGTCAGAACACTTATTTCTTTCAGATCCCTATTGTTCTCACAGACTTTTCCTGATTCTGATCCTTCAGTTAGGACAGCACTGAAAAACTATCCCATGAGAGAGGTTTCTCCAATATGGAAGGAAGAAGTTGCAGCAGCAGGTGCTAATCCAGCTATTCCTGCGCATTTTCAGCGCATATGGATACATGTCCCCTGTAAAAGGTCTGAAGTTTTAGCACTTAAACAGTCACTACCAGATCCACGCAAAAATCCTGCTGGTTACTATAAAGAGTTGTCGCAAACAGTTGATGCATGTACTATGAATCTAGCAGATATTGACATGTTGATGGGAAATGTAGTTCCACAGACAATATGGGCTAAAATTCGTAGAGAGGATCACGCTCAAGAATTAGGCGGCGATTGGAACGCTATTATTGCCGCAGATAGAGGTCAAGTAGGTGGTGCAAAGCCCGACGCTTTGATCTCAGAACTCCCTGGTAGGATTATTACATTAATGAAAACAATGATGCCTGCTTTGAGAGTTAATTGGGATAAGCTAGCAGTATGTAAACAAAAGAAAGATGAAAGTGTTTCCGATTTCTTTACCCGATTCGAGGAGACATTCATTGATCACAGTGGTCAAGATATGGCTACAGAAGGGGGACAGCGATTATTTGTGGATAAGTTCGTATATAACTTGCTTCCTGAACTATCACACAAGCTAAAAGACTCCGAGAGTTCATGGGCAGTTTCTTCTTCCGCCCAGATATTGGCTACTGCACAATATTATGAAAATAGAGACAAAGAAGAAAGGGAAAAACAAGAGAAAAAGACGAAAGAATTAAAAACTAAAGTTCTCTTGCAACAGGCTTATCCTCCTCGTTATGTTCAGCCTCAGTTTCAACAGCCTCCGCAGTTTCAGAGGTTGTATCAAAAGCCTGAACCATTCATTCCAAGACCTTTGCTAGGTCCCAATCAATGTGCTTATTGTAGGGAGGAAGGTCATTTTAAGAACAGTTGTCCGGCATTGTTGCAGCGTAATGGAGCAACATCTGCTTCACGAGGTCGTGGTGGTTCTCAGTCAGCAAATAGAGGTAGAGGTCGAGGTGTGTTAACCCAAGAGCAGCGTTCTTTTGTTCCTCCAAATTCCGGAAATTACTTTGACCAGCAAAATGTTAGGTCTACACAGTATTACAGTGAGGATCAGTATATTGAAGGAGGGAATGAAAGTCTTCATTTTGAATAGGACAGCCATGGACAAAGTAAGGGGGTTACGTCAATTCCAGTGGATCAGAATGGACCTTATGTTAATGTCACTACAATGGGTGTTTCAGAGCCATTTCTTTTAGATACTGGTGCCATGAGAAGCTCTATCATTCATTCTAAACTCCCTGGCGCACCTTTGTCTGGCTTAACGAATGTATCTGTAGGATTTTCTGGCGCCCCTGTTCGCAATCCAGTTTCTTGCCCTTTGCCTGTTTCAATAGGCCCTTATGATTTAGAAGCTCCGCTTCTTCTGACGAATGGTTGTGGTGAAAATCTGTTGGGTTTAGATCTATTAAAAAGAATGCATGCTACGATATATTGTTCACCTTCTGGTGTATACCTCACTCTAGGACAGAAAATGACTAGTCCAATGTACTTATCAAAAGATCAATTCCCACCTGAATTGCTTTCTCTTCCCGAAACGCTTTGGGCTACGGGTCCGAATGACGTTGGTTGTCTTGAGATCCCACCTTATGTTGTTACTCTTAAGCCCAATGCTGAAATGCCACGTATTCCGCAATACAGAATCTCTACTGAAGGTGAGAAAGCACTTCTGGAAATTGTCCATGATTTGATTCAGAAGGGTGTGGTTGAAGAAACGAGAGGAAATACATGTAACAGTCCTGTTCTTCCAGTTCTTAAACGCACTGATCCTTCTCAGCCTCCTGTTTATCGTTTTGTAATTGATCTTCGGGAGGTAAACAAGATTGTCGTACCGCAGTTTCCTGTAGTCCCAGATATCACTGCTCTGTTGACGATGATACCTTCTACAGCGACTTGGTTTTCAGTTATTGATCTAAAGAATGCTTTCTTTAGTATTCCCATCGCCGAAGAGAGTAGAGATATTTTTGGTTTTTCCCTCGGAGGCCGAAGCTTCCGGTTTAAACGCGCACCTCAAGGTTATTGTGAAAGTCCCTCTATTTACAGTCAAGCTCTAAAATGTCATCTTGATGCCTTTTCCTTACCGTCCGGTGCCGCTCTCATTCAGTACATGGATGACTTATTAGTTGCAGCTGATTCAGAGGAGATTTGCAAAAACGTGACCGTTGCACTGTTGCGTCATTTGTTTGATCTGAATCACAAGGTTTCTCCTTCTAAATTACAATATGTCTGTCGCGAGGTGACTTATTTGGGTCATCTCTTGTCAAAGGAGGGACGACGATTGACCCCCGAACGAATTCAGGCAATTGCACAAATGTCAGTGCCATCCACACAAAGAGAGGTACGTGCCTTTTTGGGCATTACTTCTTATTGTAGACAGTGGATTCCGAGTTTCTCTTTATTGGCTAAACCGCTGTTGGCGCTAACTTTAAAAGATACGCCTCAGCCTCTTCCGTGGACTGACGAATGTCAGAAGAGTTTTACTGATTTGCGTATTGCTTTGTGTTCTGCTCCTGTATTGGGTACTCCTGATTACAGTAAGCCCTTTACGCTCTATGTCCACGAAAGAGAGGGTTGTGCATTGTCAGTCTTAACGCAGCGTTTTGGAGATCAACAGCGACCATGCGCATATTTCTCAGCTACGTTAGATCCAGTAGCTAAAGCATTGCCTAGTTGTCTTAAGGCGACAGCGGCAGCAGCAATTTCTATTCGACAGTCTGCTGGAGTAGTGCTAGATAATACTCTCATTGTTATGGTGCCACATGCAGTGGATACTTTACTAAATAGGACAAAAACGCAGCATCTTACGAGTGCTCGGTTGTCCGGATATGAGCTGACGCTTTTGGCTAGTCACATACACATCAAACGATGTAATACCCTGAATCCAGCTACTTTGTTGCCTCTTCCAGAAGAGAGAGATGTCTCTGAACAGCATGATTGTTTTCTCCGTACTGAAGAAGAGACTAAGGGTAGAATTGACCTAAAAGACACGCCATTAGTGAATCCAGATGGAACACTATGGGTAGATGGTTCTTGTTTCAAGCTCCCGAATGGAGATACAGTTTCAGCCTACGCTATTACTACTTTGCATACGATTGTGGAGACAGCACGCATTAGACATAATTCAGCTCAGGCAGCTGAATTGATAGCCTTAACTAGAGCGTGTGTGTTATCCAAAGGAAAAAGAGTAAACGTGTACACTGATAGCCAATACGCTTTTGGTGTAGCGTTTAACTTTGGGCGCTTATGGAAGGAAAGAGGATTCTTTACTTCCCATGGTACTAAGATACAACATGGTCAATTAGTGACTGAACTTCTTGAGTCACTTACAATGCCTACTCAGATAGCGATCGTGAAGTGTAGTGCACACAAAAAGATTGTGGACGATGTTGGTCGAGGAAATGCATTTGCAGATGAGGTAGCGAAAAAGACAGCCAGAGACAACACAAGTCGAATGTATGTTGCAGGTCCCGCAAACTGCGTAAGAGAAAAGGGAATGTGTGAAGATACAGTAGAGAGTGTGAAATCAATTCAAGGAGAGGCTACGGAGAATGAGTTGAGAAAGTGGAAGGAAAGTACAGGAATGTTAGATGAGATGGGATGTTGGGTTGAATTATCAGAACATCAACGTTGGCTGTTACCAGATGCTTATGTACTACCTGTAGTTACTATGGCACATGGTCCAGCTCACCTAAGTGCAAAAGGAATATGTAAACTTCTGGCTCCAGTGTGGCAAAATGAGGGGATCCCAAAGTGTGCAAATAATGTAGTAAAACATTGTATTGTTTGCTTGATGTACAATCCGGGAAAGGGAACCCCAACTCCAGCAGGTCATTTTGCTCTTCCAACATATCCATTTGAGGTGTTGCAGATCGATTATATTCACATGGAACGATGCAACAACCTCAAATATGTTCTGGTGGTAGTATGTGCTTTTTCTAGATGGGTAGAAGCCTACCCTCTGAAGGACAATACTGCTTTATCAACTGCCAAAATACTTTTGAAAGAATTCTTCCCTAGGTTTGGTTTGCCGCGCATTGTCTGGAGTGACAATGGGAGCGAATTTGTGGGTCAAGTCATGCAAAAAGTTTGTGCAGGTCTTGGCATAAAACAGAAGTTCCACGCGGCGAATCACCCACAGTCGGCTGGTTTAGTAGAATGCTACAATGGAACCTTGAAGCTTAAAATTGCTAAGGTGCAAGCTAGCACAGGACTTAATTGGCCTGATGCTTTACCATTGGCTCTTCTGTCCACCAGAACAGCAGTACACTCTCGTTTGGGGCTTAGCCCTTACGAAGTGATATTTGGTCGCCCAGCCAATGTATGGGGAGTTCCTCGCCCTAAGAAATACTCAGACTTGCCATACCCGATGTTGATTGACTACTTGCATGACCTTACAACTAAATTGCGTGTTCTTCATCAACAGGTTCAGAGTGCTCTACCAGAGGCTTCCACAGACCCAGGTCATTCCATCCGACCAGGTGACTGGGTCTGCACGAAAAATTTCCAACGACAGAGAAATTTGGAGCCCAGATGGAGAGAGCCACGCCTGGTTCTTTTGACCACAAGAACAGCAGTTAAAGTCGAAGGAAAGAAAAACTGGGTGCATGCCGTGCACTGCAAGAAAGTGCCTTTGCCCTTGCCTTTTGATCAGTGGGTCCGTAGAGGCATCAGTGACTCTGAAAGTGAGAAAGTTCCGCAATTTGTACCATTCAGTGATGCGCGTCTAATTGGAACACTTTCTGAGAAAGAGGACGACGACATCCTTCAAGAAGCAATACCATCGCATCGTCGCTTGAACACGACAAATCCAGGAACATTGTTTCAAAACCAGACTGCCTCTGGACAGGAACGCTATAATTTGAGACCAAGACCAAAGAACTTGTAAATTTCTCTCCTATGTAGTACTCTATCCCGGTTGCAGGGTCACGGTAGGAGTCTTAGTTACGACCTGAGTAAGTGGCAATAGGCCTGCAGGACCTCACAGTGTCATAGGACGGTAGATAATCGTGACTACAGTGATTGAGGAAGATTGCCGTGAGCATCCACTTAGAAAGATGGAGGCTACATTAGATAAAAGAGAAAGTAAAAATGTAAAGAATAATTGTAAAGAAATATATAGTCGTTGTAGTATTGCTCTATGCGTCATTATATTGTCGTGTATTCTTTTGGCATCTGTAAACTGGATCATTATTACTCTGCAGCAAAAAGTTGTCTCTTCTCCTACCTCTACATCTTCTTCTACTATCTCTCCGCACCTATTTCACACTCTTCCCCAGCATGAACTCATCAGAAGAACTGAATACTTTAACAATTCCTTCGTCCAGTTGTTACATCAACATCAGTTAGTGATCAATACAACTGACTGTTGGGTGTGTGGACTCATACCACATACGGTAGAAAAAGGAATGCCATATTTAGTTCTTCCATTCTCCTATGAAGGTTCCGCTTGGGCTTATTTTGTCATTTTCAATAATGCATATCAAAGTAAAATTAAACAACCTGTCAGTTCACATAGTGTTGGTTCAGATTTCAGTCATAGTTTATTGATAAAGGGAATGGTAGCTATGGCTAAAATCATGGAAAAAAGTGAAGCTTCCATAGATGAAAGAAAAGCATATACCAATTGGAACATAACTAATTACATTTCCAGCCTCAATGATAAGATTGAGCAAGGAAAATCTCCTCCGATACGGGTCATACCCCAACAAGGAAATTTCTGTCTGCAAATAAATGGTAGAACTCCAAACACCGGACAAAGAGAAAGTTTATGTTCCCATACATATGTTTATTCAGCCCTGAATTCACCGCCGTTAGTACCATCTCAAGGTACATACTTCGTTTGCCACGATAGGGCTTATACATGGTTGCCAGCTGATTTCTCTGGTACTTGTTATATAGCCTTTCTTCTTCCCCCTACATACACCGCTCCTGCGAACCATCATAAAAATAGATATGGCAGAGGGATTGTGGATTCGAAAGACACAGCAGGACAAGAGGGAGGAGATTTCCTCAAAGGATTTCTTCCCTTCTGGGGTCCAATGGCCAACAGCAGAAATATAAGGCAATTGGTTCGTGTCGTAGAAACCACCATAGACATCACTGTAGGAGCTTTAAGTAACATTACAGCTGAACTACAGGCTGATCGTCTTATGACCTTGCAGAACCGTGTTGCCTTAGACTTTGTTCTTGCGGACCGTGGTGGAGTATGCAAATTGATCGGATCAAGTTGCTGTATTTTCATACCTAATGACGCTCCGACAGTATACCAAGCTATCTCTAAGTTACACATAATCTCCGAGTCGATTCATCAGGACGAAGGAGATTGGTCCTTTTCAGAGTGGTTTTGGGGATTACTGTCCAAATGGGGTTGGAAGGTATTGACATTCTTTGGAGTAATTTTAGCTTTTATATTCTCTTGTTGTCTTTGTATGCACTGCGGTCCTGCCATCTGCAACCTATGTGCTACTGCATGTATTCCCAAACCCAAGTCACAAAGAGCAGAGAATATCAAAATGATGGTACAGCAACAGCTTGATGACCTCATGGCCATAGACATCGACTCAGATTAACATGAGTTTGTGTATCTTGCCTGAGTTCTGGCAAAAGGAGGGTCTGAGGAAATTCGATTTTTAATACGATCGTATCGACCCGCCATTTTGTGGCCCGCCGCCATTTTTATGTTGCCTTCACTCAGGCAGCACAGCGAACGAAGTCCATTCTGCCCTTTCTGCTTATTCTGCAACATGGTGTTCAAAACAGCCTTCTGCCTCTATCTTTACAAGGCTGGTATTAAGGTCTGACCGAGTACACTAATCCCTGTCTGGTTTTCTAATCCTTGTTTCAACTATCTGTAGGCTCACACTATTCTCCGCCGATCTTATCTTATCGTCTGGCCTTCGCTGTCCTTTGCTAGTATTCTCTCATTTCACAACTGTCCTCCAAACGCACACAAACTTATCACACCACATGCAACTTCGTTGTGGATCGGTTAATGAATTAGTTCAAGGGAGGGGTGACAAACACAGCTGGAGGGGAGGCAACCTTAAGTCACTTGATACTTTGTTTTCCAATTCCTTCTATTGGTGCTGTCTTGTTTTCCGACATTTCTATTGGCTCTGTTCTATCTTTACATTATTCTTACTGGCTCCTTTCTATGTGTTCTGGGAGTGTATGTAGTTAATAAATGGTTTTTATACGGTATATAAGATTGTGCGCCACAAAGTAAAGTGGCAGTCTCCTGAGAACATACCTTGTGTACTTCTTGGACAACTGTACTAGCTGCAGCTAATAAAATCTGATCTTTTACGCCTGACAGAGTGTCCCGTGTCTCTGTTAGTTGAGGCAGGTGAATCCAAGGAGATTTCAGGCGTACCCTGCGCCGCCAGGCCCATAAGGTTCTGGTTCTTCAACCCCCAGCGCTGCAGAGAGGAGAGAGAGGTAATGACACATTGTGTGACCTCAGGCATATCACTACCCAGAGACCCCAGCAATTCTGAGAGGAGAGAGAGGTAATGACGTACTGTGTGACCTCAGGCATATCACTACCCAGAGACCCCAGCAGTTCTGAGAGGAGGGAGAGGTAAGGACGCACTGTGTGACCTCAGGCATATCACTACTCAGAGATCCCAGCACTGCAGAGAGAGGAGAGAGAGGTAATGACACACTGTGTGACCTCAGGCAT
Organism: Pleurodeles waltl; assembly: GCF_031143425.1. Taxonomy (NCBI): domain Eukaryota; kingdom Metazoa; phylum Chordata; class Amphibia; order Caudata; family Salamandridae; genus Pleurodeles; species Pleurodeles waltl. The sequence goes on from NC_090442.1 coordinate 31,745,095, forward strand.
ATCACTACCCAGAGACCCCCAGAGCTGCAGAGAGAGGAGAGAGAGGTAATGATGTACTCTCTGACCTCAGGCATATCACTGTCCAGAGACCCCAGCACTTCTGAGAGGAGAGAGAGGTAATGACATACTGTGTGACCTCAAGCTTATCACTACCCAGAGACCCCCAGGACTACAGAGAGAGGGTAGAGAGGTAATGACGCACTGTGTGACCTCAGGCATATCACTACCCAGAAACCCAAGCACTGCAGAGAGAGGAGAGAGAGGTAATGACACACTGTGTGACCTCAGGGATATCACTACCCAGAGATCCCCAGCGCTGCAGAGAGAGGAGAGAGAGGTAATGATGTACTGTGTGACCTCTGGCATATCACTGTTCAGAGACACCAGCACTTCTGAGAGGAGATAGAGGTAATGTCATACTGTGTGACCTCAAGCATATCACTACCCAGAGACCCCCAGCACTACAGAGAGATGGGAGAGAGGTAATGATGTACTGTGTGACCTCAGGCATATCACTACCCAGAGATCCCCAGCACTGCAGAGAGGAGAGCAAGGTAATGACACATTGTGTGACCTCAGGCATATCACTACCTAGAGACCCCAGCACTTCTGAGAGGAGAGAGAGGTAATGACGCACTGTGTGACCTCAGGCATATCACTACCCAGAGACCCCAGCACTTCTGAGAGGAGGGAGAGGTAATGACGCACTGTGTGACCTCAGGCATATCACTACCCAGAGACCCCCAGAGCTGCAGAGAGAGGAGAGAGAGGTAATGATGTACTCTCTGACCTCAGGCATATCACTGTCCAGAGACCCCAGCACTTCTGAGAGGAGAGAGAGGTAATGACATACTGTGTGACCTCAAGCTTATCACTACCCAGAGACCCCCAGGACTACAGAGAGAGGGTAGAGAGGTAATGACGCACTGTGTGACCTCAGGCATATCACTACCCAGAAACCCCATCACTGCAGAGAGAGGAGAGAGAGGTAATGACACACTGTGTGACCTCAGGGATATCACTACCCAGAGATCCCCAGCGCTGCAGAGAGAGGAGAGAGAGGTAATGATGTACTGTGTGACCTCTGGCATATCACTGTTCAGAGACACCAGCACTTCTGAGAGGAGATAGAGGTAATGTCATACTGTGTGACCTCAAGCATATCACTACCCAGAGACCCCCAGCACTACAGAGAGATGGGAGAGAGGTAATGATGTACTGTGTGACCTCAGGCATATCACTACCCAGAGATCCCCAGCACTGCAGAGAGGAGAGCAAGGTAATGACACATTGTGTGACCTCAGGCATATCACTACCTAGAGACCCCAGCACTTCTGAGAGGAAAGAGAGGTAATGACGCACTGTGTGACCTCAGGCATATCACTACCCAGAGACCCCAGCACTTCTGAGAGGAGGGAGAGGTAATGACGCACTGTGTGACCTCAGGCATATCACTACCCAGAGACCCCCAGCGCTGCAGAGAGAGGAGAGAGAGGTAAGGATGTACTGTGTGACCTCAGGCATATCACTGTCCAGAGACCCCAGCACTTCTGAGAGGAGAGAGAGGTAATGACATACTGTGTGACCTCAAGCATATCACTACCCAGAGACCCCCAGCACTACAGAGAGAGGGGTGAGAGGTAATGATGTACTGTGTGACCTCAGGCATATCACTACCCAGAGACCCCCAGCGCTGCAGAGAGGAGAGAGAGGTAATGACACATTGTGTGACCTCAGGCATATCACTACCCAGAGACCCCAGCAATTCTGAGAGGAGAGAGAGGTAATGACGTACTGTGTGACCTCAGGCATATCACTACCCAGAGACCCCAGCACTTCTGAGAGGAGGGAGAGGTAAGGACGCACTGTGTGACCTCAGGCATATCAATACCCAGACACCCCAGCACTGCAGAGAGAGGAGAGAGAGGTAATGACACACTGTGTGGCCTCAGGCATATCACTACCCAGAGATCCCCAGCGCTGCAGAGAGAGGAGAGAGAGTTAATGATGTACTGTGTGACCTCAGGCATATCACTGTCCAGAGACCCCAGCACTTCTGAGAGGAGAGAGAGGTAATGACATACTGTGTGACCTCAAGCATATCACTACCCAGAGACCCCAGCAATTCTGAGAGGAGAGAGAGGTAATGACGCACTGTGTGACCTCAGGCATATCACTACCCAGAGACCCCAGCACTTCTGAGAGGAGGGAGAGGTAAGGACGCACTGTGTGACCTCAGGCATATCACTACCCAGAGACCCTAGCACTGCAGAGAGAGGAGAGAGAGGTAATGACACACTGTGTGACCTCAGGCATATCAATACCCAGAGATCCCCAGCGCTGCAGAGAGAGGAGAGAGAGGTAATGATGTACTCTCTGACCTCAGGCATATCACTGTTCAGAGACACCAGCACTTCTGAGAGGAGATAGAGGTAATGTCATACTGTGTGACCTCAAGCATATCACTACCCAGAGACCCCCAGCACTACAGAGAGATGGGAGAGAGGTAATGATGTACTGTGTGACCTCAGGCATATCACTACCCAGAGATCCCCAGCACTGCAGAGAGGAGAGCAAGGTAATGACACATTGTGTGACCTCAGGCATATCACTACCTAGAGACCCCAGCACTTCTGAGAGGAAAGAGAGGTAATGACGCACTGTGTGACCTCAGGCATATCACTACCCAGAGACCCCAGCACTTCTGAGAGGAGGGAGAGGTAATGACGCACTGTGTGACCTCAGGCATATCACTACCCAGAGACCCCCAGCGCTGCAGAGAGAGGAGAGAGAGGTAAGGATGTACTGTGTGACCTCAGGCATATCACTGTCCAGAGACCCCAGCACTTCTGAGAGGAGAGAGAGGTAATGACATACTGTGTGACCTCAAGCATATCACTACCCAGAGACCCCCAGCACTACAGAGAGAGGGGTGAGAGGTAATGATGTACTGTGTGACCTCAGGCATATCACTACCCAGAGACCCCCAGCGCTGCAGAGAGGAGAGAGAGGTAATGACACATTGTGTGACCTCAGGCATATCACTACCCAGAGACCCCAGCAATTCTGAGAGGAGAGAGAGGTAATGACGTACTGTGTGACCTCAGGCATATCACTACCCAGAGACCCCAGCACTTCTGAGAGGAGGGAGAGGTAAGGACGCACTGTGTGACCTCAGGCATATCAATACCCAGACACCCCAGCACTGCAGAGAGAGGAGAGAGAGGTAATGACACACTGTGTGGCCTCAGGCATATCACTACCCAGAGATCCCCAGCGCTGCAGAGAGAGGAGAGAGAGTTAATGATGTACTGTGTGACCTCAGGCATATCACTGTCCAGAGACCCCAGCACTTCTGAGAGGAGAGAGAGGTAATGACATACTGTGTGACCTCAAGCATATCACTACCCAGAGACCCCAGCAATTCTGAGAGGAGAGAGAGGTAATGACGCACTGTGTGACCTCAGGCATATCACTACCCAGAGACCCCAGCACTTCTGAGAGGAGGGAGAGGTAAGGACGTACTGTGTGACCTCAGGCATATCACTACCCAGAGACCCTAGCACTGCAGAGAGAGGAGAGAGAGGTAATGACACACTGTGTGACCTCAGGCATATCAATACCCAGAGATCCCCAGCGCTGCAGAGAGAGGAGAGAGAGGTAATGATGTACTCTCTGACCTCAGGCATATCACTGTCCAGAGACCCCAGCACTTCTGAGAGGAGAGAGAGGTAATGACATACTGTATGACCTCAAGCATATCACTACCCAGAGACCCCCAGCACTACAGAGAGAGTGTAGAGAGGTAATGACGCACTGTGTGACCTCAGGCATATCACTCCCCAGAAACCCCAGCAATGCAGAGAGAAGAGAGAGGTAATGACACACTGTGTGACCTCAGGCATTTCACTACCCAGAGATCCCCATCGTTGCAGAGAGAGGAGAGAGAGGTAATGATGTACTGTGTGACCTCAGGCATATCACTGTTCAGAGACCCCAGCACTTCTGAGAGGAGAGAGAGGTAATGTCATACTGTAAGACCTCAAGCATATCACTACCCAGAGACCCCCAGCACTACAGAGAGATGGGAGAGAGGTAATGATGTACTGTGTGACCTCAGGCATATCACTACCCAGAGATCCCCAGCACTGCAGAGAGGAGAGAGAGGTAATGACACATTGTGTGACCTCAGCCATATCACTACCTAGAGACCCCAGCACTTCTGAGAGGAGAGAGAGGTAATGACGCACTGTGTGACCTCAGGCATATCACTACCCAGAGACCCCCAGCGCTGCAGAGAGAGGAGAGAGAGGTAATGATGTACTGTGTGACCTCAGGCATATCGCTGTCCAGAGACCCCAGCACTTCTGAGAGGAGAGAGAGGTAATGACATACTGTGTGACCTCAAGCATATCACTACCCTGAGACCCACAGCACTACAGAGAGAGGGGAGAGGTAATGATGTACTGTGTGACCTCAGGCGTATCCCTATCCAGAGACTGCAGCACAGCAGAGAGGAGAGAGAGGAAATGACACACTGTGTGACCTCAGGCATATCATTACCCAGAGACCCCAGCACTTCTTAGAGGAGAGAGAGGTAATGACGCACTGTGTGACCTCAGGCATATAACTATCCAGAGACCCCAGCACTGCAGAGAGAGGAGAGAGAGGTAATGACACACTGTGTGACCTCAGGCATATCACTACCCAGAGACCCCCAGCGCTGGAGAGAGAGGAGAGAGAGGTAATGATGTACTGTGTGACCTCAGGCATATCACTGTCCAGAGACCCCAGAACTTCTGAGAGGAGAGAGAGGTAATGACATACTGTGTGAACTCAAGCATATAACTACCCAAAGACCCCCAGCACTACAGAGAGAGGGGAGAGAGGAAATGATATACTGTGTGACCTCAGGCATATCACTACCCAGAGACCCCCAGCACTGCAGAGAGGAGAGAGAGGTAATGACACACTGTGTGACCTCAGGCATGTCACTACTCAGAGACCCCAGGACTTCTGAGAGGAGAGAGAGGTAATGACGCACTGTGTGACCTCAGGCATATCACTACCCAGAGCCCCCAGCACTTCTGAGAGGAGAGAGAGGTAATGACGCACTGTGTGACCTCATGCATATCACTACCCAGAGACCCCAGCACTGCAGAGAGAGGAGAGAGAGGTAATGACACACTGTGTGACCTCAGGCATATCACTACCCAGAGACCCCCAGTGCTGCAGAGAGAGGAGAGAGAGGTTATGATGTACTGTGTGACCTCAGGCATATCACTGTCCAGAGACCCCAGCACTTCTGAGAGGAGAGAGAAGTAATGACATACTGCGTGACCTCAAGCATATCACTACCCAGAGACCCCCAGCACTACAGAGAGAGGGGAGAGAGGTAATGATGTACTGTGTGAACTCAGGCATATCACTACCAAGAGACCCCCAGCACTGCAGAGAGGAGAGAGAGGTAATGACACACTGTGTGACCTCAGGCATATCACTACTCAGAGACCCCAGGACTTCTGAGAGGAGAGAGAGGTAATGACGAACTGTGTGACCTCAGGCATATCACTACCCAGAGACCCCAGCACTGCAGAGAGAGGAGAGAGAGGTAATGACACACTGTGTGACCTCAGGCATATCACTACCCAGAGACCCCCAGTGCTGCAGAGAGAGGACAGAGAGGTTATGATGTACTGTGTGACCTCAGGCATATCACTGTCCAGAGACCCCAGCACTTCTGAGAGGAGAGAGAAGTAATGACACACTGTGTGACCTCAGGCATATCACTACCCACAGACCCCCAGCACTGCAGGGAGGATAGAGAGGTAATGACGCACTGTGTGACCTCAGGCATATCACTACCCATAGACCCCCAGCGCTGCAGAGAGAGGAGAAAGAGGTAATGATGTACTGTGTGACCTCAGGCATATCACTGTCCAGAGACCCCAGCACTTCTGAGAGGAGAGAGAGGTAATGACATACTGTGTGACCTCAAGCATATCACTACCCAGAGACACCCAGCACTACAGAGAGAGGGGAGAGAGATAATGATGTACTGTGTGACCTCAGGCATATCACTCCCCAGAGACCCCAGCACTTCTGAGAGAAGAGAGAGTTAATGACACACTGTGTGATCTCAGGCATATCAATACCCAGAGACCCCCAGCACTGCAGAGAGAGGAGAGAGAGGTAATGATTCACTTTGTGACCTCAGGCTTATCACTACCCAGAGACCCCCAGCGCTGCAGAGAGAGGAGAGAGAGATAATGATGTACTGTGTGACCTCAGGCATATCACTGTCCAGAGACCCCAGCACTTCTCAGAGGAGAGAGAGGTAATGACATACTGTGTGACCTCAAGCATATCACAACCCAGAGACCCCCAGCACTACAGAGAGAGAGGAGAGAGGTAATGATGTACTGTGTGACCTCAGGCATATCACTACCCAGAGACCCCAGTACTTCTGAGAGGAGAGAGAGGTAATGATGCACTGTGTGACCTCAGGCATATCACAACCCAGAGTCCCCAGCACTGCAGAGAGAGGAGAGAGAGGAGAGAGAGGTAATGACACACTGTGTGACCTCAGGCATATCACTACCCAGAGACCCCCAGCGCTGCAGAGAGAGGAGAGAGAGGTAATGATGTACTGTGTGACCTCAGGCATATCGCTGTCCAGAGACCCCAGCACTTCTGAGAGGAGAGAGAGGTAATGACATACTGTGTGACCTCAAGCATATCACTACCCAGAGACCCACAGCACTACAGAGAGAGGGGAGAGGTAATGATGTACTGTGTGACCTCAGGCGTATCCCTATCCAGAGACTGCAGCACAGCAGAGAGGAGAGAGAGGAAATGACACACTGTGTGACCTCAGGCATATCACTACCCAGAGACCCCAGCACTTCTTAGAGGAGAGAGAGGTAATGACGCACTGTGTGACCTCAGGCATATAACTATCCAGAGACCCCAGCACTGCAGAGAGAGGAGAGAGAGGTAATGACACACGGTGTGACCTCAGGCATATCACTACCCAGAGACCCCCAGCGCTGGAGAGAGAGGAGAGAGAGGTAATGATGTACTGTGTGACCTCAGGCATATCACTGTCCAGAGACCCCAGCACTTCTGAGAGGAGAGAGAGGTAATTACATACTGTGTGAACTCAAGCATATCACTACCCAAAGACCCCCAGCACTACAGAGAGAGGGGAGAGAGGAAATGATATACTGTGTGACCTCAGGCATATCACTACCCAGAGACCCCCAGCACTGCAGAGAGGAGAGAGAGGTAATGACACACTGTGTGACCTCAGGCATGTCACTACTCAGAGACCCCAGGACTTCTGAGAGGAGAGAGAGGTAATGACGCACTGTGTGACCTCAGGCATATCACTACCCAGAGCCCCCAGCACTTCTGAGAGGAGAGAGAGGTAATGACGCACTGTGTGACCTCATGCATATCACTACCCAGAGACCCCAGCACTGCAGAGAGAGGAGAGAGAGGTAATGACACACTGTGTGACCTCAGGCATATCACTACCCAGAGACCCCCAGTGCTGCAGAGAGGAGAGAGAGGTAATGACACACTGTGTGACCTCAGGCATGTCACTACTCAGAGACCCCAGGACTTCTGAGAGGAGAGAGAGGTTATGATGTACTGTGTGACCTCAGGCATATCACTGTCCAGAGACCCCAGCACTTCTGAGAGGAGAGAGAAGTAATGACATACTGCGTGACCTCAAGCATATCACTACCCAGAGACCCCCAGCACTACAGAGAGAGGGGAGAGAGGTAATGATGTACTGTGTGAACTCAGGCATATCACTACCCAGAGACCCCCAGCACTGCAGAGACAGAAGAGAGAGGTAATGACACACTGTGTGACCTCAGGCATATCACTACCCAGAGACCCCCAGCGCTGCAGAGAGAGGAGAGAGAGGTAATGATGTACTGTGTGACCTCAGGCATATCACTGTCCAGAGACCCCAGCACTTCTGAGAGGAGAGAGAGGTAATGACATACTGTGTGACCTCAAGCATATCACTACCCAGAGACCCCCAGCACTACAGAGAGAGGGGTGAGAGGTAATGATGTACTGTGTGACCTCAGGCATATCACTACCCAGAGACCCCCAGCGCTGCAGAGAGGAGAGAGAGGTAATGACACATTGTGCGACCTCAGGCATATCACTACCCAGAGACCCCAGCAATTCTGAGAGGAGAGAGAGGTAATGACGTACTGTGTGACCTCAGGCATATCACTACCCAGAGACCCCAGCACTTCTGAGAGGAGGGAGAGGTAAGGACGCACTGTGTGACCTCAGGCATATCACTACCCAGAGATCTAACAAAGCACTGCAGAGAGAGGAGAGAGAGGTAATGACACACTGTGTGACCTCAGGCATATCACTACCCAGAGACCCCCAGCGCTGCAGAGAGAGGAGAGAGAGGTAATGATGTACTCTCTGATCTCAGGCATATCACTGTCCAGAGACCCCAGCACTTCTGAGAGGAGAGAGAGGTAATGACATACTGTGTGACCTCAAGCATATCACTACCCAGAGACCCCCAGCACTACAGAGAGAGGGTAGAGAGGTAATGACGCACTGTGTGACCTCAGGCATATCACTACCCAGAAACCCCAGCACTGCAGAGAGAGGAGAGAGAGGTAATGACACACTGTGTGACCTCAGGCATATCACTACCCAGAGATCCCCAGCGCTGCAGAGAGAGGAGAGAGAGGTAATGATGTACTGTGTGACCTCAGGCATATCACTGTTCATTGACCCCAGCACTTCTGAGAGGAGATAGAGGTAATGTCATACTGTGTGACCTCAAGCATATCACTACCCAGAGACCCCCAGCACTACAGAGAGATGGGAGAGAGGTAATGATGTACTGTGTGACCTCAGGCATATCACTACCCAGAGATCCCCAGCACTGCAGAGAGGAGAGAGAGGTAATGACACATTGTGTGACCTCAGGCATATCACTACCCAGAGACCCCCAGCACTGCAGAGAGGAGAGAGAGGTAATGACACACTGTGTGACCTCAGGCATGTCACTACTCAGAGACCCCAGGACTTCTGAGAGGAGAGAGAGGTAATGACGCACTGTGTGACCTCAGGCATATCACTACCCAGAGCCCCCAGCACTTCTGAGAGGAGAGAGAGGTAATGACGCACTGTGTGACCTCATGCATATCACTACCCAGAGACCCCAGCACTGCAGAGAGAGGAGAGAGAGGTAATAACACACTGTGTGACCTCAGGCATATCACTACCCAGAGACCCCCAGTGCTGCAGAGAGAGGAGAGAGAGGTTATGATGTACTGTGTGACCTCAGGCATATCACTGTCCAGAGACCCCAGCACTTCTGAGAGGAGAGAGGTAATGATGTACTGTGTGAACTCAGGCATATCACTACCCAGAGACCCCCAGCACTGCAGAGACAGAAGAGAGAGGTAATGACACACTGTGTGACCTCAGGCATATCACTACCCAGAGACCCCCAGCGCTGCAGAGAGAGGAGAGAGAGGTAATGATGTACTGTGTGACCTCAGGTATATCACTGTCCAGAGACCCCAGCACTTCTGAGAGGAGAGAGAGGTAATGACATACTGTGTGACCTCAAGCATATCACTACCCAGAGACCCCCAGCACTACAGAGAGAGGGGTGAGAGGTAATGATGTACTGTGTGACCTCAGGCATATCACTACCCAGAGACCCCCAGCGCTGCAGAGAGGAGAGAGAGGTAATGACACATTGTGTGACCTCAGGCATATCACTACCCAGAGACCCCAGCAATTCTGAGAGGAGAGAGAGGTAATGACGTACTGTGTGACCTCAGGCATATCACTACCCAGAGACCCCAGCACTTCTGAGAGGAGGGAGAGGTAAGGACGCACTGTGTGACCTCAGGCATATCACTACCCAGAGATCCCAGCACTGCAGAGAGAGGAGAGAGAGGTAATGACACACTGTGTGACCTCAGGCATATCACTACACAGAGACCCCCAGCGCTGCAGAGAGAGGAGAGAGAGGTAATGATGTACTCTCTGATCTCAGGCATATCACTGTCCAGAGACCCCATCACTTCTGAGAGGAGAGAGAGGTAATGACATACTGTGTGACCTCAAGCATATCACTACCCAGAGACCCCCAGCACTACAGAGAGAGGGTAGAGAGGTAATGACGCACTGTGTGACCTCAGGCATATCACTACCCAGAAACCCCAGCACTGCAGAGAGAGGAGAGAGAGGTAATGACACACTGTGTGACCTCAGGCATATCACTACCCAGAGATCCGCAGCGCTGCAGAGAGAGGAGAGAGAGGTAATGATGTACTGTGTGACCTCAGGCATATCACTGTTCAGAGACCCCAGCACTTCTGAGAGGAGATAGAGGTAATGTCATACTGTGTGACCTCAAGCATATCACTACCCAGAGACCCCCAGCACTACAGAGAGATGGGAGAGAGGTAATGATGTACTGTGTGACCTCAGGCATATCACTACCCAGAGATCACCAGCACTGCAGAGAGGAGAGAGAGGTAATGACACATTGTGTGACCTCAGGCATATCACTACCTAGAGACCCCAGCACTTCTGAGAGGAGAGAGAGGTAATGACGCACTGTGTGACCTCAGGGATATCACTACCCAGAGACCCCAGCACTTCTGAGAGGAGGGAGAGGTAATGACGCACTGTGTGACCTCAGGCATATCACTACCCAGAGACCCCGCGCGCTGCAGAGAGAGGAGAGAGAGGTAAGGATGTACTGTGTGACCTCAGGCATATCACTGTCCAGAGACCCCAGCACTTCTGAAAGGAGAGAGAGGTAATGACATACTGTGTGACCTCAAGCATATCACTACCCAGAGACCCCCAGCACTACAGAGAGAGGGGGGAGAGGTAATGATGTACTGTGTGACCTCAGGCGTATCACTACCCAGAGACCGCAGCACAGCAGAGAGGAAAGAGAGGTAGTGACACACTATGTGACCTCAGGCATATCACTACCCAGAGACCCCAGCACTTCTGAGAGGAGAGAGAGGTAATGACGCACTGTGTGACCTCAGGCATATCACTACCCAGAGACCCCCAGCACTACAGAGAGAGGGGAGAGAGGTAATGATGTACTGTGTGACCTCAGGCATATCACTACCCAGAGACCCCTAGTGCTGCAGAGAGAGGAGAGAGGTAATGACACGCTGTGTGACCTCAGGCATATCACTACCCAGAGAACCCCAGCGCTGCAGAGAGAGGAGAGAGAGGTAATGATGTACTGTGTGACCTCAGGCATATCGCTGTCCAGAGACCCCAGCACTTCTGAGAGGAGAGAGAGGTAATGACATACTGTGTGACCTCAAGCATATCACTACCCAGAGACCCACAGCACTACAGAGAGAGGGGAGAGGTAATGATGTACTGTGTGACCTCAGGCGTATCCCTATCCAGAGACCGCAGCACAGCAGAGAGGAGAGAGAGGAAATGACACACTGTGTGACCTCAGGCATATCACTACCCAGAGACCCCCGCACTTCTTAGAGGAGAGAGAGGTAATGACGCACTGTGTGACCTCAAGCACATAACTATCCAGAGACCCCAGCACTGCAGAGAGAGGAGAGAGAGGTAATGACACACTGTGTGACCTCAGGCATATCACTACCCAGAGACCCCCAGCGCTGGAGAGAGAGGAGAGAGAGGTAATGATGTACTGTGTGACCTCAGGCATATCACTGTCCAGAGACCCCAGCACTTCTGAGAGGAGAGAGAGGTAATGACATACTGTGGGACCTCAAGCATATCACTACCCAAAGACCCCCAGCACTACAGAGAGAGGGGAGAGAGGAAATGATATACTGTGTGACCTCAGGCATATCACTACCTAGAGACCCCAGCACTTCTGAGAGGAGGGAGAGGTAAGGACGCATTGTGTGACCTCAGGCATATCACTACCCAGAGATCCCAGCACTGCAGAGAGAGGAGAGAGAGGTAATGACACACTGTGTGACCTCAGGCATATCACTACCCAGAGACCCAAAGCACTACAGAGAGTGGGGAGAGAGGTAATGATGTACTGTGTGAACTCAGGCATATCACTACCCAGAGACCCCCAGCACTGCAGAGACAGAAGAGAGAGGTAATGACACACTGTGTGACCTAAGGCATATCCCTACCCAGAGACCCCCAGCGCTGCAGAGAGAGGAGAGAGAGGTAATGATGTACTGTGTGACCTCAGGCATATCACTGTACAGAGACCCCAGCACTTCTGAGAGGAGAGAGAGGTAATGACATACTGTGTGGCCTCAAGCATATGACTACCCAGAAACCCCCAGCTCTACAGAGAGAGGGTAGAGAGGTAATGATGTACTGTGTGAGCTCAGGCATATCACTACCCAGAGACCCCAGCCTTTCTGAGAGAAGAGAGAGTTAATGACACACTGTGTGACCTCAGGCATATCACTACCCAGAGACCCCCAGCACTGCAGGGAGGATAGAGAGGTAATGATGCACTGTGTGACCTCAGGCATATCACTACCCAGAGACCCCCAGCGCTGCAGAGAGAGGAGAGAGAGGTAATAATGTACTGTGTGACCTCAGGCATATCACTGTCCAGAGACCCCAACACTTCTGAGAGGAGAGAGAGGTAATTACATACTGTGTGACCTCAAGCATATCACTACCCAGAGACCCCCAGCACTACAGAGAGAGGGGAGAGAGATAATGATGTACTGTGTGACCTCAGGCACATCACTACCCAGAGACCCCAGCACTTCTGAGAGAAGAGAGAGTTAATGACACACTGTGTGATCTCAGGCATATCACTACCCAGAGACCCCCAGCACTGCAGAGAGAGGAGAGAGAGGTAATGACGCACTGTGTGATCTCAGGCTTATCACTACCCAGAGACCCCCAGCGCTGCAGAGAGAGGAGAGAGAGATAATGATGTACTGTGTGACCTCAGGCATATCACAACCCAGAGACCCCCATCACTACAGAGAGAGAGGAGAGAGGTAATGATGTACTGTGTGACCTCAGGCATATCACTACCCAGAGACCCCAGTACTTCTGAGAGGAGAGAGAGGTAATGATGCCCTGTGTGACCTCTGGCATATCACAACCCAGAGTCCCCAGTACTGCAGAGAGAGGAGAGAGAGGTAATGACACACTGTGTGACCTCAGGCATATCACTACCCAGAGACCCCCAGCGCTGCAGAGAGAGGAGAGAGAGGTAATGATGTACTGTGTGACCTCAGGCATATCGCTGTCCAGAGACCCCAGCACTTCTGAGAGGAGAGAGAGGTAATGACATACTGTGTGACCTCAAGCATATCACTACCCAGAGACCCACAGCACTACAGAGAGAGGGGAGAGGTAATGATGTACTGTGTGACCTCAGGCGTATCCCTATCCAGAGACCGCAGCACAGCAGAGAGGAGAGAGAGGAAATGACACACTGTGTGACCTCAGGCATATCACTACCCAGAGACCCCAGCACTTCTTAGAGGAGAGAGAGGTAATGACGCACTGTGTGACCTCAGGCATATAACTATCCAGAGACCCCAGCACTGCAGAGAGAGGAGAGAGAGGTAATGACACACTGTGTGACCTCAGGCAGATCACTACCCAAAGACCCCCAGCGCTGGAGAGAGAGGAGAGAGAGGTAATGATGTACTGTGTGACCTCAGGCATATCACTGTCCAGAGACCCCAGCACTTCTGAGAGGAGAGAGAGGTAATGACATACTGTGTGACCTCAAGCATATCACTACCCAAAGACCCCCAGCACTACAGAGAGAGGGGAGAGAGGAAATGATATACTGAGTGACCTCAGGCATATCACTACCCAGAGACCCCCAGCACTGCAGAGAGGAGAGAGAGGTAATGACACACTGTGTGACCTCAGGCATATCACTACTCAGAGACCCCAGGACTTCTGAGAGGAGAGAGAGGTAATGACGCACTGTGTGACCTCAGGCATATCACTACCCAGAGCCCCCAGCACTTCTGAGAGGAGAGAGAGGTAATGACGCACTGTGTGACCTCATGCATATCACTACCCAGAGACCCCAGCACTGCAGAGAGAGGAGAGAGAGGTAATGACACACTGTGTGACCTCAGGCATATCACTACCCAGAGACCCCCAGTGCTGCAGAGAGAGGAGAGAGAGGTTATGATGTACTGTGTGACCTCAGGCATATCACTGTCCAGAGACCCCAGCACTTCTGAGAGGAGAGAGAAGTAATGACATACTGCGTGACCTCAAGCATATCACTACCCAGAGACCCCCAGCACTACAGAGAGAGGGGAGAGAGGTAATGATGTACTGTGTGAACTCAGGCATATCACTACCCAGAGACCCCCAGCACTGCAGAGACAGAAGAGAGAGGGAATGACACACTGTGTGACCTCAGGCATATCACTACCCAGAGACCCCCAGCGCTGCAGAGAGAGGAGAGAGAGGTAATGATGTACTGTGTGACCTCAGGCATATCACTGCCCAGAGACCCCAGCACTTCTGAGAGGAGAGAGAGGTAATGACATACTGTGTGACCTCAGGCATATCACTACCCAGAGACCCCCAGCACTACAGAGAGAGGGGTGAGAGGTAATGATGTACTGTGTGACCTCAGGCATATCACTACCCAGAGACCCCCAGCGCTGCAGAGAGGAGAGAGAGGTAATGACACACTGTGTGACCTCAGGCATATCACTACCCAGAGACCCCAGCAATTCTGAGAGGAGAGAGAGGTAATGACGTACTGTGTGACCTCAGGCATATCACTACCCAGAGACCCCAGCACTTCTGAGAGGAGAGAAAGGTAAGGACGCACTGTGTGACCTCAGGCATATCACTACCCAGAGATCCCAGCACTGCAGAGAGAGGAGAGAGAGGTAATGACACACTGTGTGACCTCAGGCATATCACTACCCAGAGACCCCCAGCACTGCAGAGAGAGGAGAGAGAGGTAATGATGTACTCTCTGATCTCAGGCATATCACTGTCCAGAGACCCCAGCACTTCTGAGAGGAGAGAGAGGTAATGACATACTGTGTGACCTCAAGCATATCACTACCCAGAGACCCCAGCACTACAGAGAGAGGGGGGAGAGGTAATGATGTACTGTGTGACCTCAGGCGTATCACTACCCAGAGACCGCAGCACAGCAGAGAGGAAACAGAGGTAGTGACACACTGTGTGACCTCAGGCATATCACTACCCAGAGACCCCAGCACTTCTGAGAGGAGAGAGAGGTAATGACGCACTGTGTGACCTGAGGCATATCACTACCCAGAGACCCCCAGCACTGCAGAGAGAGGGGAGAGAGGTAATGAGGTACTGTGTGACCTCAGGCATATCACTACCCAGAGACCCCTAGTGCTGCTGAGAGAGGAGAGAGGTAATGACACGCTGTGTGACCTCAGGCATATCACTACCCAGAGAACCCCAGCGCTGCAGAGAGAGGAGAGAGAGGTAATGATGTACTATGTGACCTCAGGCATATCGCTGTCCAGAGACCCCAGCACTTCTGAGAGGAGAGAGAGGTAATGACATACTGTGTGACCTCAAGCATATCACTACCCAGAGACCCACAGCACTACAGAGAGAGGGGAGAGGTAATGATGTACTGTGTGACCTCAGGCGTATCCCTATCCAGAGACCGCAGCACAGCAGAGAGGAGAGAGAGGAAATGAAACACTGTGTGACCTCAGGCATATCACTACCCAGAGACCCCCGCACTTCTTAGAGGAGAGAGAGGTAATGACGCACTGTGTGACCTCAGGCATATAACTATCCAGAGACCCCAGCACTGCAGAGAGAGGAGAGAGAGGTAATGACACACTGTGTGACCTCAGGCATATCACTACCCAGAGACCCCCAGCGCTGGAGAGAGAGGAGAGAGAGGTAATGATGTACTGTGTGACCTCAGGCATATCACTGTCCAGAGACCCCAGCACTTCTGAGAGGAGAGAGAGGTAATGACATACTGTGTGACCTCAAGCATATCACTACCCAAAGACCCCCAGCACTGCAGAGAGAGGGGAGAGAGGAAATGATATACTGTGTGACCTCAGGCATATCACTACCCAGAGACCCCCAGCACTGCAGAGAGGAGAGAGAGGTAATGACACACTGTGTGACCTCAGGCATATCACTACTCAGAGACCCCAGGGCTTCTGAGAGGAGAGAGAGGTAATGACGCACTGTGTGACCTCAGGCATATCACTACCCAGAGCCCCCAGCACTTCTGAGAGGAGAGAGAGGTAATGACGCACTGTGTGACCTCATGCATATCACTACCCAGAGACCCCAGCACTGCAGAGAGAGGAGAGAGAGGTAATGACACACTGTGTGACCTCAGGCATATCACTACCCAGAGACCCCCACTGCTGCAGAGAGAGGAGAGAGAGGTTATGATGTACTGTGTGACCTCAGGCATATCACTGTCCAGAGACCCCAGCACTTCTGAGAGAAGAGAGAGGTAATGACATACTGTGTGACCTCAAGCATATCACAACCCAGAGACCCCCAGCACTACAGAGAGAGAGGAGAGAGGTAATGATGTACTGTGTGACCTCAGGCATATCACTACCCAGAGACCCCAGTACTTCTGAGAGGAGAGAGAGGTAATGATGCACTGTGTGACCTCAGGCATATCACAACCCAGAGTCCCCAGCACTGCAGAGAGAGGAGAGAGAGGAGAGAGAGGTAATGACACACTGTGTGACCTCAGGCATATCACTACCCAGAGACCCCCAGCGCTGCAGAGAGAGGAGAGAGAGGTAATGATGTACAGTGTGACCTCAGGCATATCGCTGTCCAGAGACCCCAGCACTTCTGAGAGGAGAGAGAGGTAATGACATACTGTGTGACCTCAAGCATATCACTACCCAGAGACCCACAGCACTACAGAGAGAGGGGAGAGGTAATGATGTACTGTGTGACCTCAGGCGTATCCCTATCCAGAGACTGCAGCACAGCAGAGAGGGGAGAGAGAGGAGAGAGAGGTAATGACACACTGTGTGACCTCAGGCATATCACTACCCAGAGACCCCCAGCGCTGCAGAGAGAGGAGAGAGAGGTAATGATGTACAGTGTGACCTCAGGCATATCGCTGTCCAGAGACCCCAGCACTTCTGAGAGGAGAGAGAGGAAATGACACACTGTGTGACCTCAGGCATATCACTACCCAGAGACCCCAGCACTTCTTAGAGGAGAGAGAGGTAATGACGCACTGTGTGACCTCAGGCATATAACTATCCAGAGACCCCAGCACTGCAGAGAGAGGAGAGAGAGGTAATGACACACTGTGTGACCTCAGGCATATCACTACCCAGAGCCCCCCAGCGCTGGAGAGAGAGGAGAGAGAGGTAATGATGTACTGTGTGACCTCAGGCATATCACTGTCCAGAGACCCCAGCACTTCTGAGAGGAGAGAGAGGTAATGACATACTGTGTGAACTCAAGCATATCACTACCCAAAGACCCCCAGCACTACAGAGAGAGGGGAGAGAGGAAATGATATACTGTCTGACCTCAGACATATCACTACCCAGAGACCCCCAGCACTGCAGAGAGGAGAGAGAGGTAATGACACACTGTGTGACCTCAGGCATGTCACTACTCAGAGACCCCAGGACTTCTGAGAGGAGAGAGAGGTTATGACGCACTGTGTGACCTCAGGCATATCACTACCCAGAGCCCCCAGCACTTCTGAGAGGAGAGAGAGGTAATGACGCACTGTGTGACCTCATGCATATCACTACCCAGAGACCCCAGCACTGCAGAGAGAGGAGAGAGAGGTAATGACACACTGTGTGACCTCAGGCATATCACTACCCAGAGACCCCCAGTGCTGCAGAGAGAGGAGAGAGAGGTTATGATGTACTGTGTGACCTCAGGTATATCACTGTCCAGAGACCCCAGCACTTCTGAGAGGAGAGAGAAGTAATGACATACTGCGTGACCTCAAGCATATCACTACCCAGAGACCCCCAGCACTACAGAGAGAGGGGAGAGAGGTAATGATGTTCTGTGTGAACTCAGGCATATCACTACCCAGAGACGCCCAGCACTGCAGAGACAGAAGAGAGAGGTAATGACACACTGTGTGACCTCAGGCATATCACTACCCAGAGACCCCCAGCGCTGCAGAGAGAGGAGAGAGAGGTAATGATGTACTGTGTGACCTCAGGCATATCACTGTCCAGAGACCCCAGCACTTCTGAGAGGAGAGAGAGGTAATGACATACTGTGTGACCTCAAGCATATCACTACCCAGAGACCCCCAGCACTACAGAGAGAGGGGTGAGAGGTAATGATGTACTGTGTGACCTCAGGCATATCACTACCCAGAGACCCCCAGCGCTGCAGAGAGGTGAGAGAGGTAATGACACATTGTGTGACCTCAGGCATATCACTACCCAGAGACCCCAGCAATTCTGAGAGGAGAGAGAGGTAATGACGTACTGTGTGACCTCAGGCATATCACTACCCAGAGACCCCAGCACTTCTGAGAGGAGGGAGAGGTAAGGACACACTGTGTGACCTCAGGCATATCACTACCCAGAAATCCCAGCACTGCAGAGAGAGGAGAGAGAGGTAATGACACACTGTGTGACCTCAGGCATATCACTACCCAGAGACCCCCAGCGCTGCAGAGAGAGGAGAGAGAGGTAATGATGTACTCTCTGATCTCAGGCATATCACTGTCCAGAGACCCCAGCACTTCTTAGAGGAGAGAGAGGTAATGACATACTGTGTGACCTCAAGCATATCACTACCCAGAGACCCCCAGCACTACAGAGAGAGGGTAGAGAGGTAATGACGCACTGTGTGACCTCAGGCATATCACTACCCAGAGACCCCCAGCACTACAGAGAGATGGGAGAGAGGTAATGATGTACTGTGTGACCTCAGGCATATCACTACCCAGAGATCCCCAGCACTGCAGAGAGGAGAGCAAGGTAATGACACATTGTGTGACCTCAGGCATATCACTACCTAGAGACCCCAGCACTTCTGAGAGGAAAGAGAGGTAATGAGCACTGTGTGACCTCAGGCATATCACTACCCAGAGACCCCAGCACTTCTGAGAGGAGGGAGAGGTAATGACGCACTGTGTGACCTCAGGCATATCACTACCCAGAGACCCCCAGCGCTGCAGAGAGAGGAGAGAGAGGTAAGGATGTACTGTGTGACCTCAGGCATATCACTGTCCAGAGACCCCAGCACTTCTGAGAGGAGAGAGAGGTAATGACATACTGTGTGACCTCAAGCATATCACTACCCAGAGACCCCCAGCACTACAGAGAGAGGGGTGAGAGGTAATGATGTACTGTGTGACCTCAGGCATATCACTACCCAGAGACCCCCAGCGCTGCAGAGAGGAGAGAGAGGTAATGACACATTGTGTGACCTCAGGCATATCACTACCCAGAGACCCCAGCAATTCTGAGAGGAGACAGAGGTAATGACGTACTGTGTGACCTCAGGCATATCACTACCCAGAGACCCCAGCACTTCTGAGAGGAGGGAGAGGTAAGGACGCACTGTGTGACCTCAGGCATATCAATACCCAGACACCCCAGCACTGCAGAGAGAGGAGAGAGAGGTAATGACACACTGTGTGGCCTCAGGCATATCACTACCCAGAGATCCCCAGCGCTGCAGAGAGAGGAGAGAGAGTTAATGATGTACTGTGTGACCTCAGGCATATCACTGTCCAGAGACCCCAGCACTTCTGAGAGGAGAGAGAGGTAATGACATACTGTGTGACCTCAAGCATATCACTACCCAGAGACCCCAGCAATTCTGAGAGGAGAGAGAGGTAATGACGCACTGTGTGACCTCAGGCATATCACTACCCAGAGACCCCAGCACTTCTGAGAGGAGGGAGAGGTAAGGACGCACTGTGTGACCTCAGGCATATCACTACCCAGAGACCCTAGCACTGCAGAGAGAGGAGAGAGAGGTAATGACACACTGTGTGACCTCAGGCATATCAATACCCAGAGATCCCCAGCGCTGCAGAGAGAGGAGAGAGAGGTAATGATGTACTCTCTGACCTCAGGCATATCACTGTCCAGAGACCCCAGCACTTCTGAGAGGAGAGAGAGGTAATGACATACTGTGTGACCTCAAGCATATCACTACCCAGAGACCCCCAGCACTACAGAGAGAGTGTAGAGAGGTAATGACGCACTGTGTGACCTCAGGCATATCACTCCCCAGAAACCCCAGCAATGCAGAGAGAGGAGAGAGAGGTAATGACACACTGTGTGACCTCAGGCATTTCACTACCCAGAGATCCCCATCGTTGCAGAGAGAGGAGAGAGAGGTAATGATGTACTGTGTGACCTCAGGCATATCACTGTTCAGAGACCCCAGCACTTCTGAGAGGAGAGAGAGGTAATGTCATACTGTGTGACCTCAAGCATATCACTACCCAGAGACCCCCAGCACTACAGAGAGATGGGAGAGAGGTAATGATGTACTGTGTGACCTCAGGCATATCACTACCCAGAGATCCCCAGCACTGCAGAGAGGAGAGAGAGGTAATGACACATTGTGTGACCTCAGCCATATCACTACCTAGAGACCCCAGCACTTCTGAGAGGAGAGAGAGGTAATGACGCACTGTGTGACCTCAGGCATATCACTACCCAGAGACCCCCAGCGCTGCAGAGAGAGGAGAGAGAGGTAATGATGTACTGTGTGACCTCAGGCATATCGCTGTCCAGAGACCCCAGCACTTCTGAGAGGAGAGAGAGGTAATGACATACTGTGTGACCTCAAGCATATCACTGCCCAGAGACCCACAGCACTACAGAGAGAGGGGAGAGGTAATGATGTACTGTGTGACCTCAGGCGTATCCCTATCCAGAGACTGCAGCACAGCAGAGAGGAGAGAGAGGAAATGACACACTGTGTGACCTCAGGCATATCATTACCCAGAGACCCCAGCACTTCTTAGAGGAGAGAGAGGTAATGACGCACTGTGTGACCTCAGGCATATAACTATCCAGAGACCCCAGCACTGCAGAGAGAGGAGAGAGAGGTAATGACACACTGTGTGACCTCAGGCATATCACTACCCAGAGACCCCCAGCGCTGGAGAGAGAGGAGAGAGAGGTAATGATGTACTGTGTGACCTCAGGCATATCACTGTCCAGAGACCCCAGCACTTCTGAGAGGAGAGAGAGGTAATGACATACTGTGTGAACTCAAGCATATAACTACCCAAAGACCCCCAGCACTACAGAGAGAGGGGAGAGAGGAAATGATATACTGTGTGACCTCAGGCATATCACTACCCAGAGACCCCCTGCACTGCAGAGAGGAGAGAGAGGTAATGACACACTGTGTGACCTCAGGCATGTCACTACTCAGAGTCCCCAGGACTTCTGAGAGGAGAGAGAGGTAATGACGCACTGTGTGACCTCAGGCATATCACTACCCAGAGCCCCCAGCACTTCTGAGAGGAGAGAGAGGTAATGACGCACTGTGTGACCTCATGCATATCACTACCCAGAGACCCCAGCACTGCAGAGAGAGGAGAGAGAGGTAATGACACACTGTGTGACCTCAGGCATATCACTACCCAGAGACCCCCAGTGCTGCAGAGAGAGGAGAGAGAGGTTATGATGTACTGTGTGACCTCAGGCATATCACTGTCCAGAGACCCCAGCACTTCTGAGAGGAGAGAGAAGTAATGACATACTGCGTGACCTCAAGCATATCACTACCCAGAGACCCCCAGCACTACAGAGAGAGGGGAGAGAGGTAATGATGTACTGTGTGAACTCAGGCATATCACTACCAAGAGACCCCCAGCACTGCAGAGAGGAGAGAGAGGTAATGACACACTGTGTGACCTCAGGCATATCACTACTCAGAGACCCCAGGACTTCTGAGAGGAGAGAGAGGTAATGACGAACTGTGTGACCTCAGGCATATCACTACCCAGAGACCCCAGCACTGCAGAGAGAGGAGAGAGAGGTAATGACACACTGAGTGACCTCAGGCATATCACTACCCAGAGACCCCCAGTGCTGCAGAGAGAGGACAGAGAGGTTATGATGTACTGTGTGACCTCAGGCATATCACTGTCCAGAGACCCCAGCACTTCTGAGAGGAGAGAGAAGTAATGACACACTGTGTGACCTCAGGCATATCACTACCCACAGACCCCCAGCACTGCAGGGAGGATAGAGAGGTAATGACGCACTGTGTGACCTCAGGCATATCACTACCCATAGACCCCCAGCGCTGCAGAGAGAGGAGAGAGAGGTAATGATGTACTGTGTGACCTCAGGCATATCACTGTCCAGAGACCCCAGCACTTCTGAGAGGAGAGAGAGGTAATGACATACTGTGTGACCTCAAGCATATCACTACCCAGAGACACCCAGCACTACAGAGAGAGGGGAGAGAGATAATGATGTACTGTGTGACCTCAGGCATATCACTCCCCAGAGACCCCAGCACTTCTGAGAGAAGAGAGAGTTAATGACACACTGTGTGATCTCAGGCATATCAATACCCAGAGACCCCCAGCACTGCAGAGAGAGGAGAGAGAGGTAATGATTCACTTTGTGACCTCAGGCTTATCACTACCCAGAGACCCCCAGCGCTGCAGAGAGAGGAGAGAGAGATAATGATGTACTGTGTGACCTCAGGCATATCACTGTCCAGAGACCCCAGCACTTCTGAGAGGAGAGAGAGGTAATGACATACTGTGTGACCTCAAGCATATCACAACCCAGAGACCCCCAGCACTACAGAGAGAGAGGAGAGAGGTAATGATGTACTGTGTGACCTCAGGCATATCACTACCCAGAGACCCCAGTACTTCTGAGAGGAGAGAGAGGTAATGATGCACTGTGTGACCTCAGGCATATCACAACCCAGAGTCCCCAGCACTGCAGAGAGAGGAGAGAGAGGAGAGAGAGGTAATGACACACTGTGTGACCTCAGGCATATCACTACCCAGAGACCCCCAGCGCTGCAGAGAGAGGAGAGAGAGGTAATGATGTACTGTGTGACCTCAGGCATATCGCTGTCCAGAGACCCCAGCACTTCTGAGAGGAGAGAGAGGTAATGACATACTGTGTGACCTCAAGCATATCACTACCCAGAGACCCACAGCACTACAGAGAGAGGGGAGAGGTAATGATGTACTGTGTGACCTCAGGCGTATCCCTATCCAGAGACTGCAGCACAGCAGAGAGGAGAGAGAGGAAATGACACACTGTGTGACCTCAGGCATATCACTACCCAGAGACCCCAGCACTTCTTAGAGGAGAGAGAGGTAATGACGCACTGTGTGACCTCAGGCATATAACTATCCAGAGACCCCAGCACTGCAGAGAGAGGAGAGAGAGGTAATGACACACGGTGTGACCTCAAGCATATCACTACCCAGAGACCCCCAGCACTACAGAGAGATGGGAGAGAGGAAATGATATACTGTGTGACCTCAGGCATATCACTACCCAGAGACCCCCAGCACTGCAGAGAGGAGAGAGAGGTAATGACACACTGTGTGACCTCAGGCATGTCACTACTCAGAGACCCCAGGACTTCTGAGAGGAGAGAGAGGTAATGACGCACTGTGTGACCTCAGGCATATCACTACCCAGAGCCCCCAGCACTTCTGAGAGGAGAGAGAGGTAATGACGCACTGTGTGACCTCATGCATATCACTACCCAGAGACCCCAGCACTGCAGAGAGAGGAGAGAGAGGTAATGACACACTGTGTGACCTCAGGCATATCACTACCCAGAGACCCCCAGTGCTGCAGAGAGGAGAGAGAGGTAATGACACACTGTGTGACCTCAGGCATGTCACTACTCAGAGACCCCAGGACTTCTGAGAGGAGAGAGAGGTTATGATGTACTGTGTGACCTCAGGCATATCACTGTCCAGAGACCCCAGCACTTCTGAGAGGAGAGAGAAGTAATGACATACTGCGTGACCTCAAGCATATCACTACCCAGAGACCCCCAGCACTACAGAGAGAGGGGAGAGAGGTAATGATGTACTGTGTGAACTCAGGCATATCACTACCCAGAGACCCCCAGCACTGCAGAGACAGAAGAGAGAGGTAATGACACACTGTGTGACCTCAGGCATATCACTACCCAGAGACCCCCAGCGCTGCAGAGAGAGGAGAGAGAGGTAATGATGTACTGTGTGACCTCAGGCATATCACTGTCCAGAGACCCCAGCACTTCTGAGAGGAGAGAGAGGTAATGACATACTGTGTGACCTCAAGCATATCACTACCCAGAGACCCCCAGCACTACAGAGAGAGGGGTGAGAGGTAATGATGTACTGTGTGACCTCAGGCATATCACTACCCAGAGACCCCCAGCGCTGCAGAGAGGAGAGAGAGGTAATGACACATTGTGCGACCTCAGGCATATCACTACCCAGAGACCCCAGCAATTCTGAGAGGAGAGAGAGGTAATGACGTACTGTGTGACCTCAGGCATATCACTACCCAGAGACCCCAGCACTTCTGAGAGGAGGGAGAGGTAAGGACGCACTGTGTGACCTCAGGCATATCACTACCCAGAGATCCCAGCACTGCAGAGAGAGGAGAGAGAGGTAATGACACACTGTGTGACCTCAGGCATATCACTACCCAGAGACCCCCAGCGCTGCAGAGAGAGGAGAGAGAGGTAATGATGTACTCTCTGATCTCAGGCATATCACTGTCCAGAGACCCCAGCACTTCTGAGAGGAGAGAGAGGTAATGACATACTGTGTGACCTCAAGCATATCACTACCCAGAAACCCCAGCACTGCAGAGAGAGGAGAGAGAGGTAATGACACACTGTGTGACCTCAGGCAGATCAGTACCCAGAGATCCGCAGCGCTGCAGAGAGAGGAGAGAGAGGTAATGATGTACTGTGTGACCTCAGGCATATCACTGTTCAGAGACCCCAGCACTTCTGAGAGGAGATAGAGGTAATGTCATACTGTGTGACCTCAAGCATATCACTACCCAGAGACCCCCAGCACTACAGAGAGATGGGAGAGAGGTAATGATGTACTGTGTGACCTCAGGCATATCACTACCCAGAGATCACCAGCACTGCAGAGAGGAGAGAGAGGTAATGACACATTGTGTGACCTCAGGCATATCACTACCTAGAGACCCCAGCACTTCTGAGAGGAGAGAGAGGTAATGACGCACTGTGTGACCTCAGGGATATCACTACCCAGAGACCCCAGCACTTCTGAGAGGAGGGAGAGGTAATGACGCACTGTGTGACCTCAGGCATATCACTACCCAGAGACCCCGCGCGCTGCAGAGAGAGGAGAGAAAGGTAAGGATGTACTGTGTGACCTCAGGCATATCACTGTCCAGAGACCCCAGCACTTCTGAAAGGAGAGAGAGGTAATGACATACTGTGTGACCTCAAGCATATCACTACCCAGAGACCCCCAGCACTACAGAGAGAGGGGGGAGAGGTAATGATGTACTGTGTGACCTCAGGCGTATCACTACCCAGAGACCGCAGCACAGCAGAGAGGAAAGAGAGGTAGTGACACACTATGTGACCTCAGGCATATCACTACCCAGAGACCCCAGCACTTCTGAGAGGAGAGAGAGGTAATGACGCACTGTGTGACCTCAGGCATATCACTACCCAGAGACCCCCAGCACTACAGAGAGAGGGGAGAGAGGTAATGATGTACTGTGTGACCTCAGGCATATCACTACCCAGAGACCCCTAGTGCTGCAGAGAGAGGAGAGAGGTAATGACACGCTGTGTGACCTCAGGCATATCACTACCCAGAGAACCCCAGCGCTGCAGAGAGAGGAGAGAGAGGTAATGATGTACTGTGTGACCTCAGGCATATCGCTGTCCAGAGACCCCAGCACTTCTGAGAGGAGAGAGAGGTAATGACATACTGTGTGACCTCAAGCATATCACTACCCAGAGACCCACAGCACTACAGAGAGAGGGGAGAGGTAATGATGTACTGTGTGACCTCAGGCGTATCCCTATCCAGAGACCGCAGCACAGCAGAGAGGAGAGAGAGGAAATGACACACTGTGTGACCTCAGGCATATCACTACCCAGAGACCCCCGCACTTCTTAGAGGAGAGAGAGGTAATGACGCACTGTGTGACCTCAAGCACATAACTATCCAGAGACCCCAGCACTGCAGAGAGAGGAGAGAGAGGTAATGACACACTGTGTGACCTCAGGCATATCACTACCCAGAGACCCCCAGCGCTGGAGAGAGAGGAGAGAGAGGTAATGATGTACTGTGTGACCTCAGGCATATCACTGTCCAGAGACCCCAGCACTTCTGAGAGGAGAGAGAGGTAATGACATACTGTGGGACCTCAAGCATATCACTACCCAAAGACCCCCAGCACTACAGAGAGAGGGGAGAGAGGAAATGATATACTGTGTGACCTCAGGCATATCACTACCTAGAGACCCCAGCACTTCTGAGAGGAGGGAGAGGTAAGGACGCATTGTGTGACCTCAGGCATATCCCTACCCAGAGATCCCAGCACTGCAGAGAGAGGAGAGAGAGGTAATGACACACTGTGTGACCTCAGGCATATCACTACCCAGAGACCCAAAGCACTACAGAGAGTGGGGAGAGAGGTAATGATGTACTGTGTGAACTCAGGCATATCACTACCCAGAGACCCCCAGCACTGCAGAGACAGAAGAGAGAGGTAATGACACACTGTGTGACCTCAGGCATATCCCTACCCAGAGACCCCCAGCGCTGCAGAGAGAGGAGAGAGAGGTAATGATGTACTGTGTGACCTCAGGCATATCACTGTCCAGAGACCCCAGCACTTCTGAGAGGAGAGAGAGGTAATGACATACTGTGTGGCCTCAAGCATATGACTACCCAGAAACCCCCAGCTCTACAGAGAGAGGGTAGAGAGGTAATGATGTACTGTGTGAGCTCAGGCATATCACTACCCAGAGACCCCAGCCTTTCTGAGAGAAGAGAGAGTTAATGACACACTGTGTGACCTCAGGCATATCACTACCCAGAGACCCCCAGCACTGCAGGGAGGATAGAGAGGTAATGATGCACTGTGTGACCTCAGGCATATCACTACCCAGAGACCCCCAGCGCTGCAGAGAGAGGAGAGAGAGGTAATAATGTACTGTGTGACCTCAGGCATATCGCTGTCCAGAGACCCCAACACTTCTGAGAGGAGAGAGAGGTAATTACATACTGTGTGACCTCAAGCATATCACTACCCAGAGACCCCCAGCACTACAGAGAGAGGGGAGAGAGATAATGATGTACTGTGTGACCTCAGGCACATCACTACCCAGAGACCCCAGCACTTCTGAGAGAAGAGAGAGTTAATGACACACTGTGTGATCTCAGGCATATCACTACCCAGAGACCCCCAGCACTGCAGAGAGAGGAGAGAGAGGTAATGACGCACTGTGTGATCTCAGGCTTATCACTACCCAGAGACCCCCAGCGCTGCAGAGAGAGGAGAGAGAGATAATGATGTACTGTGTGACCTCAGGCATATCACAACCCAGAGACCCCCATCACTACAGAGAGAGAGGAGAGAGGTAATGATGTACTGTGTGACCTCAAGCATATCACTACCCAGAGACCCCAGCAATTCTGAGAGGAGAGAGAGGTAATGACGCACTGTGTGACCTCAGGCATATCACTACCCAGAGACCCCAGCACTTCTGAGAGGAGGGAGAGGTAAGGACGCACTGTGTGACCTCAGGCATATCACTACCCAGAGACCCTAGCACTGCAGAGAGAGGAGAGAGAGGTAATGACACACTGTGTGACCTCAGGCATATCAATACCCAGAGATCCCCAGCGCTGCAGAGAGAGGAGAGAGAGGTAATGATGTACTCTCTGACCTCAGGCATATCACTGTTCAGAGACACCAGCACTTCTGAGAGGAGATAGAGGTAATGTCATACTGTGTGACCTCAAGCATATCACTACCCAGAGACCCCCAGCACTACAGAGAGATGGGAGAGAGGTAATGATGTACTGTGTGACCTCAGGCATATCACTACCCAGAGATCCCCAGCACTGCAGAGAGGAGAGCAAGGTAATGACACATTGTGTGACCTCAGGCATATCACTACCTAGAGACCCCAGCACTTCTGAGAGGAAAGAGAGGTAATGACGCACTGTGTGACCTCAGGCATATCACTACCCAGAGACCCCAGCACTTCTGAGAGGAGGGAGAGGTAATGACGCACTGTGTGACCTTAGGCATATCACTACCCAGAGACCCCCAGCGCTGCAGAGAGAGGAGAGAGAGGTAAGGATGTACTGTGTGACCTCAGGCATATCACTGTCCAGAGACCCCAGCACTTCTGAGAGGAGAGAGAGGTAATGACATACTGTGTGACCTCAAGCATATCACTACCCAGAGACCCCCAGCACTACAGAGAGAGGGGTGAGAGGTAATGATGTACTGTGTGACCTCAGGCATATCACTACCCAGAGACCCCCAGCGCTGCAGAGAGGAGAGAGAGGTAATGACACATTGTGTGACCTCAGGCATATCACTACCCAGAGACCCCAGCAATTCTGAGAGGAGAGAGAGGTAATGACGTACTGTGTGACCTCAGGCATATCACTACCCAGAGACCCCAGCACTTCTGAGAGGAGGGAGAGGTAAGGACGCACTGTGTGACCTCAGGCATATCAATACCCAGACACCCCAGCACTGCAGAGAGAGGAGAGAGAGGTAATGACACACTGTGTGGCCTCAGGCATATCACTACCCAGAGATCCCCAGCGCTGCAGAGAGAGGAGAGAGAGTTAATGATGTACTGTGTGACCTCAGGCATATCACTGTCCAGAGACCCCAGCACTTCTGAGAGGAGAGAGAGGTAATGACATACTGTGTGACCTCAAGCATATCACTACCCAGAGACCCCAGCAATTCTGAGAGGAGAGAGAGGTAATGACGCACTGTGTGACCTCAGGCATATCACTACCCAGAGACCCCAGCACTTCTGAGAGGAGGGAGAGGTAAGGACGCACTGTGTGACCTCAGGCATATCACTACCCAGAGACCCTAGCACTGCAGAGAGAGGAGAGAGAGGTAATGACACACTGTGTGACCTCAGGCATATCAATACCCAGAGATCCCCAGCGCTGCAGAGAGAGGAGAGAGAGGTAATGATGTACTCTCTGACCTCAGGCATATCACTGTCCAGAGACCCCAGCACTTCTGAGAGGAGAGAGAGGTAATGACATACTGTATGACCTCAAGCATATCACTACCCAGAGACCCCCAGCACTACAGAGAGAGTGTAGAGAGGTAATGACGCACTGTGTGACCTCAGGCATATCACTCCCCAGAAACCCCAGCAATGCAGAGAGAGGAGAGAGAGGTAATGACACACTGTGTGACCTCAGGCATTTCACTACCCAGAGATCCCCATCGTTGCAGAGAGAGGAGAGAGAGGTAATGATGTACTGTGTGACCTCAGGCATATCACTGTTCAGAGACCCCAGCACTTCTGAGAGGAGAGAGAGGTAATGTCATACTGTGTGACCTCAAGCATATCACTACCCAGAGACCCCCAGCACTACAGAGAGATGGGAGAGAGGTAATGATGTACTGTGTGACCTCAGGCATATCACTACCCAGAGATCCCCAGCACTGCAGAGAGGAGAGAGAGGTAATGACACATTGTGTGACCTCAGCCATATCACTACCTAGAGACCCCAGCACTTCTGAGAGGAGAGAGAGGTAATGACGCACTGTGTGACCTCAGGCATATCACTACCCAGAGACCCCCAGCGCTGCAGAGAGAGGAGAGAGAGGTAATGATGTACTGTGTGACCTCAGGCATATCGCTGTCCAGAGACCCCAGCACTTCTGAGAGGAGAGAGAGGTAATGACATACTGTGTGACCTCAAGCATATCACTACCCAGAGACCCACAGCACTACAGAGAGAGGGGAGAGGTAATGATGTACTGTGTGACCTCAGGCGTATCCCTATCCAGAGACTGCAGCACAGCAGAGAGGAGAGAGAGGAAATGACACACTGTGTGACCTCAGGCATATCATTACCCAGAGACCCCAGCACTTCTTAGAGGAGAGAGAGGTAATGACGCACTGTGTGACCTCAGGCATATAACTATCCAGAGACCCCAGCACTGCAGAGAGAGGAGAGAGAGGTAATGACACACTGTGTGACCTCAGGCATATCACTACCCAGAGACCCCCAGCGCTGGAGAGAGAGGAGAGAGAGGTAATGATGTACTGTGTGACCTCAGGCATATCACTGTCCAGAGACCCCAGAACTTCTGAGAGGAGAGAGAGGTAATGACATACTGTGTGAACTCAAGCATATAACTACCCAAAGACCCCCAGCACTACAGAGAGAGGGGAGAGAGGAAATGATATACTGTGTGACCTCAGGCATATCACTACCCAGAGACCCCCAGCACTGCAGAGAGGAGAGAGAGGTAATGACACACTGTGTGACCTCAGGCATGTCACTACTCAGAGACCCCAGGACTTCTGAGAGGAGAGAGAGGTAATGACGCACTGTGTGACCTAAGGCATATCACTACCCAGAGCCCCCAGCACTTCTGAGAGGAGAGAGAGGTAATGACGCACTGTGTGACCTCATGCATATCACTACCCAGAGACCCCAGCACTGCAGAGAGAGGAGAGAGAGGTAATGACACACTGTGTGACCTCAGGCATATCACTACCCAGAGACCCCCAGTGCTGCAGAGAGAGGAGAGAGAGGTTATGATGTACTGTGTGACCTCAGGCATATCACTGTCCAGAGACCCCAGCACTTCTGAGAGGAGAGAGAAGTAATGACATACTGCGTGACCTCAAGCATATCACTACCCAGAGACCCCCAGCACTACAGAGAGAGGGGAGAGAGGTAATGATGTACTGTGTGAACTCAGGCATATCACTACCAAGAGACCCCCAGCACTGCAGAGAGGAGAGAGAGGTAATGACACACTGTGTGACCTCAGGCATATCACTACTCAGAGACCCCAGGACTTCTGAGAGGAGAGAGAGGTAATGACGAACTGTGTGACCTCAGGCATATCACTACCCAGAGACCCCAGCACTGCAGAGAGAGGAGAGAGAGGTAATGACACACTGTGTGACCTCAGGCATATCACTACCCAGAGACCCCCAGTGCTGCAGAGAGAGGACAGAGAGGTTATGATGTACTGTGTGACCTCAGGCATATCACTGTCCAGAGACCCCAGCACTTCTGAGAGGAGAGAGAAGTAATGACACACTGTGTGACCTCAGGCATATCACTACCCACAGACCCCCAGCACTGCAGGGAGGATAGAGAGGTAATGACGCACTGTGTGACCTCAGGCATATCACTACCCATAGACCCCCAGCGCTGCAGAGAGAGGAGAAAGAGGTAATGATGTACTGTGTGACCTCAGGCATATCACTGTCCAGAGACCCCAGCACTTCTGAGAGGAGAGAGAGGTAATGACATACTGTGTGACCTCAAGCATATCACTACCCAGAGACACCCAGCACTACAGAGAGAGGGGAGAGAGATAATGATGTACTGTGTGACCTCAGGCATATCACTCCCCAGAGACCCCAGCACTTCTGAGAGAAGAGAGAGTTAATGACACACTGTGTGATCTCAGGCATATCAATACCCAGAGACCCCCAGCACTGCAGAGAGAGGAGAGAGAGGTAATGATTCACTTTGTGACCTCAGGCTTATCACTACCCAGAGACCCCCAGCGCTGCAGAGAGAGGAGAGAGAGATAATGATGTACTGTGTGACCTCAGGCATATCACTGTCCAGAGACCCCAGCACTTCTCAGAGGAGAGAGAGGTAATGACATACTGTGTGACCTCAAGCATATCACAACCCAGAGACCCCCAGCACTACAGAGAGAGAGGAGAGAGGTAATGATGTACTGTGTGACCTCAGGCATATCACTACCCAGAGACCCCAGTACTTCTGAGAGGAGAGAGAGGTAATGATGCACTGTGTGACCTCAGGCATATCACAACCCAGAGTCCCCAGCACTGCAGAGAGAGGAGAGAGAGGAGAGAGAGGTAATGACACACTGTGTGACCTCAGGCATATCACTACCCAGAGACCCCCAGCGCTGCAGAGAGAGGAGAGAGAGGTAATGATGTACTGTGTGACCTCAGGCATATCGCTGTCCAGAGACCCCAGCACTTCTGAGAGGAGAGAGAGGTAATGACATACTGTGTGACCTCAAGCATATCACTACCCAGAGACCCACAGCACTACAGAGAGAGGGGAGAGGTAATGATGTACTGTGTGACCTCAGGCGTATCCCTATCCAGAGACTGCAGCACAGCAGAGAGGAGAGAGAGGAAATGACACACTGTGTGACCTCAGGCATATCACTACCCAGAGACCCCAGCACTTCTTAGAGGAGAGAGAGGTAATGACGCACTGTGTGACCTCAGGCATATAACTATCCAGAGACCCCAGCACTGCAGAGAGAGGAGAGAGAGGTAATGACACACGGTGTGACCTCAGGCATATCACTACCCAGAGACCCCCAGCGCTGGAGAGAGAGGAGAGAGAGGTAATGATGTACTGTGTGACCTCAGGCATATCACTGTCCAGAGACCCCAGCACTTCTGAGAGGAGAGAGAGGTAATTACATACTGTGTGAACTCAAGCATATCACTACCCAAAGACCCCCAGCACTACAGAGAGAGGGGAGAGAGGAAATGATATACTGTGTGACCTCAGGCATATCACTACCCAGAGACCCCCAGCACTGCAGAGAGGAGAGAGAGGTAATGACACACTGTGTGACCTCAGGCATGTCACTACTCAGAGACCCCAGGACTTCTGAGAGGAGAGAGAGGTAATGACGCACTGTGTGACCTCAGGCATATCACTACCCAGAGCCCCCAGCACTTCTGAGAGGAGAGAGAGGTAATGACGCACTGTGTGACCTCATGCATATCACTACCCAGAGACCCCAGCACTGCAGAGAGAGGAGAGAGAGGTAATGACACACTGTGTGACCTCAGGCATATCACTACCCAGAGACCCCCAGTGCTGCAGAGAGGAGAGAGAGGTAATGACACACTGTGTGACCTCAGGCATGTCACTACTCAGAGACCCCAGGACTTCTGAGAGGAGAGAGAGGTTATGATGTACTGTGTGACCTCAGGCATATCACTGTCCAGAGACCCCAGCACTTCTGAGAGGAGAGAGAAGTAATGACATACTGCGTGACCTCAAGCATATCACTACCCAGAGACCCCCAGCACTACAGAGAGAGGGGAGAGAGGTAATGATGTACTGTGTGAACTCAGGCATATCACTACCCAGAGACCCCCAGCACTGCAGAGACAGAAGAGAGAGGTAATGACACACTGTGTGACCTCAGGCATATCACTACCCAGAGACCCCCAGCGCTGCAGAGAGAGGAGAGAGAGGTAATGATGTACTGTGTGACCTCAGGCATATCACTGTCCAGAGACCCCAGCACTTCTGAGAGGAGAGAGAGGTAATGACATACTGTGTGACCTCAAGCATATCACTACCCAGAGACCCCCAGCACTACAGAGAGAGGGGTGAGAGGTAATGATGTACTGTGTGACCTCAGGCATATCACTACCCAGAGACCCCCAGCGCTGCAGAGAGGAGAGAGAGGTAATGACACATTGTGCGACCTCAGGCATATCACTACCCAGAGACCCCAGCAATTCTGAGAGGAGAGAGAGGTAATGACGTACTGTGTGACCTCAGGCATATCACTACCCAGAGACCCCAGCACTTCTGAGAGGAGGGAGAGGTAAGGACGCACTGTGTGACCTCAGGCATATCACTACCCAGAGATCTAACAAAGCACTGCAGAGAGAGGAGAGAGAGGTAATGACACACTGTGTGACCTCAGGCATATCACTACCCAGAGACCCCCAGCGCTGCAGAGAGAGGAGAGAGAGGTAATGATGTACTCTCTGATCTCAGGCATATCACTGTCCAGAGACCCCAGCACTTCTGAGAGGAGAGAGAGGTAATGACATACTGTGTGACCTCAAGCATATCACTACCCAGAGACCCCCAGCACTACAGAGAGAGGGTAGAGAGGTAATGACGCACTGTGTGACCTCAGGCATATCACTACCCAGAAACCCCAGCACTGCAGAGAGAGGAGAGAGAGGTAATGACACACTGTGTGACCTCAGGCATATCACTACCCAGAGATCCCCAGCGCTGCAGAGAGAGGAGAGAGAGGTAATGATGTACTGTGTGACCTCAGGCATATCACTGTTCATTGACCCCAGCACTTCTGAGAGGAGATAGAGGTAATGTCATACTGTGTGACCTCAAGCATATCACTACCCAGAGACCCCCAGCACTACAGAGAGATGGGAGAGAGGTAATGATGTACTGTGTGACCTCAGGCATATCACTACCCAGAGATCCCCAGCACTGCAGAGAGGAGAGAGAGGTAATGACACATTGTGTGACCTCAGGCATATCACTACCCAGAGACCCCCAGCACTGCAGAGAGGAGAGAGAGGTAATGACACACTGTGTGACCTCAGGCATGTCACTACTCAGAGACCCCAGGACTTCTGAGAGGAGAGAGAGGTAATGACGCACTGTGTGACCTCAGGCATATCACTACCCAGAGCCCCCAGCACTTCTGAGAGGAGAGAGAGGTAATGACGCACTGTGTGACCTCATGCATATCACTACCCAGAGACCCCAGCACTGCAGAGAGAGGAGAGAGAGGTAATAACACACTGTGTGACCTCAGGCATATCACTACCCAGAGACCCCCAGTGCTGCAGAGAGAGGAGAGAGAGGTTATGATGTACTGTGTGACCTCAGGCATATCACTGTCCAGAGACCCCAGCACTTCTGAGAGGAGAGAGGTAATGATGTACTGTGTGAACTCAGGCATATCACTACCCAGAGACCCCCAGCACTGCAGAGACAGAAGAGAGAGGTAATGACACACTGTGTGACCTCAGGCATATCACTACCCAGAGACCCCCAGCGCTGCAGAGAGAGGAGAGAGAGGTAATGACGTACTGTGTGACCTCAGGTATATCACTGTCCAGAGACCCCAGCACTTCTGAGAGGAGAGAGAGGTAATGACATACTGTGTGACCTCAAGCATATCACTACCCAGAGACCCCCAGCACTACAGAGAGAGGGGTGAGAGGTAATGATGTACTGTGTGACCTCAGGCATATCACTACCCAGAGACCCCCAGCGCTGCAGAGAGGAGAGAGAGGTAATGACACATTGTGTGACCTCAGGCATATCACTACCCAGAGACCCCAGCAATTCTGAGAGGAGAGAGAGGTAATGACGTACTGTGTGACCTCAGGCATATCACTACCCAGAGACCCCAGCACTTCTGAGAGGAGGGAGAGGTAAGGACGCACTGTGTGACCTCAGGCATATCACTACCCAGAGATCCCAGCACTGCAGAGAGAGGAGAGAGAGGTAATGACACACTGTGTGACCTCAGGCATATCACTACACAGAGACCCCCAGCGCTGCAGAGAGAGGAGAGAGAGGTAATGATGTACTCTCTGATCTCAGGCATATCACTGTCCAGAGACCCCATCACTTCTGAGAGGAGAGAGAGGTAATGACATACTGTGTGACCTCAAGCATATCACTACCCAGAGACCCCCAGCACTACAGAGAGAGGGTAGAGAGGTAATGACGCACTGTGTGACCTCAGGCATATCACTACCCAGAAACCCCAGCACTGCAGAGAGAGGAGAGAGAGGTAATGACACACTGTGTGACCTCAGGCATATCACTACCCAGAGATCCGCAGCGCTGCAGAGAGAGGAGAGAGAGGTAATGATGTACTGTGTGACCTCAGGCATATCACTGTTCAGAGACCCCAGCACTTCTGAGAGGAGATAGAGGTAATGTCATACTGTGTGACCTCAAGCATATCACTACCCAGAGACCCCCAGCACTACAGAGAGATGGGAGAGAGGTAATGATGTACTGTGTGACCTCAGGCATATCACTACCCAGAGATCACCAGCACTGCAGAGAGGAGAGAGAGGTAATGACACATTGTGTGACCTCAGGCATATCACTACCTAGAGACCCCAGCACTTCTGAGAGGAGAGAGAGGTAATGACGCACTGTGTGACCTCAGGGATATCACTACCCAGAGACCCCAGCACTTCTGAGAGGAGGGAGAGGTAATGACGCACTGTGTGACCTCAGGCATATCACTACCCAGAGACCCCAGCACTTCTGAAAGGAGAGAGAGGTAATGACATACTGTGTGACCTCAAGCATATCACTACCCAGAGACCCCCAGCACTACAGAGAGAGGGGGGAGAGGTAATGATGTACTGTGTGACCTCAGGCGTATCACTACCCAGAGACCGCAGCACAGCAGAGAGGAAAGAGAGGTAGTGACACACTATGTGACCTCAGGCATATCACTACCCAGAGACCCCAGCACTTCTGAGAGGAGAGAGAGGTAATGACGCACTG
Organism: Pleurodeles waltl; assembly: GCF_031143425.1. Lineage (NCBI taxonomy): Eukaryota > Metazoa > Chordata > Amphibia > Caudata > Salamandridae > Pleurodeles > Pleurodeles waltl. Next base: position 31,781,612 of record NC_090442.1, read on the forward strand.
TGTGACCTCAGGCATATCACTACCCAGAGACCCCCAGCACTACAGAGAGAGGGGAGAGAGGTAATGATGTACTGTGTGACCTCAGGCATATCACTACCCAGAGACCCCTAGTGCTGCAGAGAGAGGAGAGAGGTAATGACACGCTGTGTGACCTCAGGCATATCACTACCCAGAGAACCCCAGCGCTGCAGAGAGAGGAGAGAGAGGTAATGATGTACTGTGTGACCTCAGGCATATCGCTGTCCAGAGACCCCAGCACTTCTGAGAGGAGAGAGAGGTAATGACATACTGTGTGACCTCAAGCATATCACTACCCAGAGACCCACAGCACTACAGAGAGAGGGGAGAGGTAATGATGTACTGTGTGACCTCAGGCGTATCCCTATCCAGAGACCGCAGCACAGCAGAGAGGAGAGAGAGGAAATGACACACTGTGTGACCTCAGGCATATCACTACCCAGAGACCCCCGCACTTCTTAGAGGAGAGAGAGGTAATGACGCACTGTGTGACCTCAAGCACATAACTATCCAGAGACCCCAGCACTGCAGAGAGAGGAGAGAGAGGTAATGACACACTGTGTGACCTCAGGCATATCACTACCCAGAGACCCCCAGCGCTGGAGAGAGAGGAGAGAGAGGTAATGATGTACTGTGTGACCTCAGGCATATCACTGTCCAGAGACCCCAGCACTTCTGAGAGGAGAGAGAGGTAATGACATACTGTGGGACCTCAAGCATATCACTACCCAAAGACCCCCAGCACTACAGAGAGAGGGGAGAGAGGAAATGATATACTGTGTGACCTCAGGCATATCACTACCTAGAGACCCCAGCACTTCTGAGAGGAGGGAGAGGTAAGGACGCATTGTGTGACCTCAGGCATATCACTACCCAGAGATCCCAGCACTGCAGAGAGAGGAGAGAGAGGTAATGACACACTGTGTGACCTCAGGCATATCACTACCCAGAGACCCAAAGCACTACAGAGAGTGGGGAGAGAGGTAATGATGTACTGTGTGAACTCAGGCATATCACTACCCAGAGACCCCCAGCACTGCAGAGACAGAAGAGAGAGGTAATGACACACTGTGTGACCTAAGGCATATCCCTACCCAGAGACCCCCAGCGCTGCAGAGAGAGGAGAGAGAGGTAATGATGTACTGTGTGACCTCAGGCATATCACTGTACAGAGACCCCAGCACTTCTGAGAGGAGAGAGAGGTAATGACATACTGTGTGGCCTCAAGCATATGACTACCCAGAAACCCCCAGCTCTACAGAGAGAGGGTAGAGAGGTAATGATGTACTGTGTGAGCTCAGGCATATCACTACCCAGAGACCCCAGCCTTTCTGAGAGAAGAGAGAGTTAATGACACACTGTGTGACCTCAGGCATATCACTACCCAGAGACCCCCAGCACTGCAGGGAGGATAGAGAGGTAATGATGCACTGTGTGACCTCAGGCATATCACTACCCAGAGACCCCCAGCGCTGCAGAGAGAGGAGAGAGAGGTAATAATGTACTGTGTGACCTCAGGCATATCACTGTCCAGAGACCCCAACACTTCTGAGAGGAGAGAGAGGTAATTACATACTGTGTGACCTCAAGCATATCACTACCCAGAGACCCCCAGCACTACAGAGAGAGGGGAGAGAGATAATGATGTACTGTGTGACCTCAGGCACATCACTACCCAGAGACCCCAGCACTTCTGAGAGAAGAGAGAGTTAATGACACACTGTGTGATCTCAGGCATATCACTACCCAGAGACCCCCAGCACTGCAGAGAGAGGAGAGAGAGGTAATGACGCACTGTGTGATCTCAGGCTTATCACTACCCAGAGACCCCCAGCGCTGCAGAGAGAGGAGAGAGAGATAATGATGTACTGTGTGACCTCAGGCATATCACAACCCAGAGACCCCCATCACTACAGAGAGAGAGGAGAGAGGTAATGATGTACTGTGTGACCTCAGGCATATCACTACCCAGAGACCCCAGTACTTCTGAGAGGAGAGAGAGGTAATGATGCCCTGTGTGACCTCTGGCATATCACAACCCAGAGTCCCCAGTACTGCAGAGAGAGGAGAGAGAGGTAATGACACACTGTGTGACCTCAGGCATATCACTACCCAGAGACCCCCAGCGCTGCAGAGAGAGGAGAGAGAGGTAATGATGTACTGTGTGACCTCAGGCATATCGCTGTCCAGAGACCCCAGCACTTCTGAGAGGAGAGAGAGGTAATGACATACTGTGTGACCTCAAGCATATCACTACCCAGAGACCCACAGCACTACAGAGAGAGGGGAGAGGTAATGATGTACTGTGTGACCTCAGGCGTATCCCTATCCAGAGACCGCAGCACAGCAGAGAGGAGAGAGAGGAAATGACACACTGTGTGACCTCAGGCATATCACTACCCAGAGACCCCAGCACTTCTTAGAGGAGAGAGAGGTAATGACGCACTGTGTGACCTCAGGCATATAACTATCCAGAGACCCCAGCACTGCAGAGAGAGGAGAGAGAGGTAATGACACACTGTGTGACCTCAGGCAGATCACTACCCAAAGACCCCCAGCGCTGGAGAGAGAGGAGAGAGAGGTAATGATGTACTGTGTGACCTCAGGCATATCACTGTCCAGAGACCCCAGCACTTCTGAGAGGAGAGAGAGGTAATGACATACTGTGTGACCTCAAGCATATCACTACCCAAAGACCCCCAGCACTACAGAGAGAGGGGAGAGAGGAAATGATATACTGAGTGACCTCAGGCATATCACTACCCAGAGACCCCCAGCACTGCAGAGAGGAGAGAGAGGTAATGACACACTGTGTGACCTCAGGCATATCACTACTCAGAGACCCCAGGACTTCTGAGAGGAGAGAGAGGTAATGACGCACTGTGTGACCTCAGGCATATCACTACCCAGAGCCCCCAGCACTTCTGAGAGGAGAGAGAGGTAATGACGCACTGTGTGACCTCATGCATATCACTACCCAGAGACCCCAGCACTGCAGAGAGAGGAGAGAGAGGTAATGACACACTGTGTGACCTCAGGCATATCACTACCCAGAGACCCCCAGTGCTGCAGAGAGAGGAGAGAGAGGTTATGATGTACTGTGTGACCTCAGGCATATCACTGTCCAGAGACCCCAGCACTTCTGAGAGGAGAGAGAAGTAATGACATACTGCGTGACCTCAAGCATATCACTACCCAGAGACCCCCAGCACTACAGAGAGAGGGGAGAGAGGTAATGATGTACTGTGTGAACTCAGGCATATCACTACCCAGAGACCCCCAGCACTGCAGAGACAGAAGAGAGAGGGAATGACACACTGTGTGACCTCAGGCATATCACTACCCAGAGACCCCCAGCGCTGCAGAGAGAGGAGAGAGAGGTAATGATGTACTGTGTGACCTCAGGCATATCACTGCCCAGAGACCCCAGCACTTCTGAGAGGAGAGAGAGGTAATGACATACTGTGTGACCTCAGGCATATCACTACCCAGAGACCCCCAGCACTACAGAGAGAGGGGTGAGAGGTAATGATGTACTGTGTGACCTCAGGCATATCACTACCCAGAGACCCCCAGCGCTGCAGAGAGGAGAGAGAGGTAATGACACACTGTGTGACCTCAGGCATATCACTACCCAGAGACCCCAGCAATTCTGAGAGGAGAGAGAGGTAATGACGTACTGTGTGACCTCAGGCATATCACTACCCAGAGACCCCAGCACTTCTGAGAGGAGAGAAAGGTAAGGACGCACTGTGTGACCTCAGGCATATCACTACCCAGAGATCCCAGCACTGCAGAGAGAGGAGAGAGAGGTAATGACACACTGTGTGACCTCAGGCATATCACTACCCAGAGACCCCCAGCACTGCAGAGAGAGGAGAGAGAGGTAATGATGTACTCTCTGATCTCAGGCATATCACTGTCCAGAGACCCCAGCACTTCTGAGAGGAGAGAGAGGTAATGACATACTGTGTGACCTCAAGCATATCACTACCCAGAGACCCCAGCACTACAGAGAGAGGGGGGAGAGGTAATGATGTACTGTGTGACCTCAGGCGTATCACTACCCAGAGACCGCAGCACAGCAGAGAGGAAACAGAGGTAGTGACACACTGTGTGACCTCAGGCATATCACTACCCAGAGACCCCAGCACTTCTGAGAGGAGAGAGAGGTAATGACGCACTGTGTGACCTGAGGCATATCACTACCCAGAGACCCCCAGCACTGCAGAGAGAGGGGAGAGAGGTAATGAGGTACTGTGTGACCTCAGGCATATCACTACCCAGAGACCCCTAGTGCTGCTGAGAGAGGAGAGAGGTAATGACACGCTGTGTGACCTCAGGCATATCACTACCCAGAGAACCCCAGCGCTGCAGAGAGAGGAGAGAGAGGTAATGATGTACTATGTGACCTCAGGCATATCGCTGTCCAGAGACCCCAGCACTTCTGAGAGGAGAGAGAGGTAATGACATACTGTGTGACCTCAAGCATATCACTACCCAGAGACCCACAGCACTACAGAGAGAGGGGAGAGGTAATGATGTACTGTGTGACCTCAGGCGTATCCCTATCCAGAGACCGCAGCACAGCAGAGAGGAGAGAGAGGAAATGAAACACTGTGTGACCTCAGGCATATCACTACCCAGAGACCCCCGCACTTCTTAGAGGAGAGAGAGGTAATGACGCACTGTGTGACCTCAGGCATATAACTATCCAGAGACCCCAGCACTGCAGAGAGAGGAGAGAGAGGTAATGACACACTGTGTGACCTCAGGCATATCACTACCCAGAGACCCCCAGCGCTGGAGAGAGAGGAGAGAGAGGTAATGATGTACTGTGTGACCTCAGGCATATCACTGTCCAGAGACCCCAGCACTTCTGAGAGGAGAGAGAGGTAATGACATACTGTGTGACCTCAAGCATATCACTACCCAAAGACCCCCAGCACTGCAGAGAGAGGGGAGAGAGGAAATGATATACTGTGTGACCTCAGGCATATCACTACCCAGAGACCCCCAGCACTGCAGAGAGGAGAGAGAGGTAATGACACACTGTGTGACCTCAGGCATATCACTACTCAGAGACCCCAGGGCTTCTGAGAGGAGAGAGAGGTAATGACGCACTGTGTGACCTCAGGCATATCACTTCCCAGAGCCCCCAGCACTTCTGAGAGGAGAGAGAGGTAATGACGCACTGTGTGACCTCATGCATATCACTACCCAGAGACCCCAGCACTGCAGAGAGAGGAGAGAGAGGTAATGACACACTGTGTGACCTCAGGCATATCACTACCCAGAGACCCCCACTGCTGCAGAGAGAGGAGAGAGAGGTTATGATGTACTGTGTGACCTCAGGCATATCACTGTCCAGAGACCCCAGCACTTCTGAGAGAAGAGAGAGGTAATGACATACTGTGTGACCTCAAGCATATCACAACCCAGAGACCCCCAGCACTACAGAGAGAGAGGAGAGAGGTAATGATGTACTGTGTGACCTCAGGCATATCACTACCCAGAGACCCCAGTACTTCTGAGAGGAGAGAGAGGTAATGATGCACTGTGTGACCTCAGGCATATCACAACCCAGAGTCCCCAGCACTGCAGAGAGAGGAGAGAGAGGAGAGAGAGGTAATGACACACTGTGTGACCTCAGGCATATCACTACCCAGAGACCCCCAGCGCTGCAGAGAGAGGAGAGAGAGGTAATGATGTACAGTGTGACCTCAGGCATATCGCTGTCCAGAGACCCCAGCACTTCTGAGAGGAGAGAGAGGTAATGACATACTGTGTGACCTCAAGCATATCACTACCCAGAGACCCACAGCACTACAGAGAGAGGGGAGAGGTAATGATGTACTGTGTGACCTCAGGCGTATCCCTATCCAGAGACTGCAGCACAGCAGAGAGGAGAGAGAGGAAATGACACACTGTGTGACCTCAGGCATATCACTACCCAGAGACCCCAGCACTTCTTAGAGGAGAGAGAGGTAATGACGCACTGTGTGACCTCAGGCATATAACTATCCAGAGACCCCAGCACTGCAGAGAGAGGAGAGAGAGGTAATGACACACTGTGTGACCTCAGGCATATCACTACCCAGAGCCCCCCAGCGCTGGAGAGAGAGGAGAGAGAGGTAATGATGTACTGTGTGACCTCAGGCATATCACTGTCCAGAGACCCCAGCACTTCTGAGAGGAGAGAGAGGTAATGACATACTGTGTGAACTCAAGCATATCACTACCCAAAGACCCCCAGCACTACAGAGAGAGGGGAGAGAGGAAATGATATACTGTCTGACCTCAGACATATCACTACCCAGAGACCCCCAGCACTGCAGAGAGGAGAGAGAGGTAATGACACACTGTGTGACCTCAGGCATGTCACTACTCAGAGACCCCAGGACTTCTGAGAGGAGAGAGAGGTTATGACGCACTGTGTGACCACAGGCATATCACTACCCAGAGCCCCCAGCACTTCTGAGAGGAGAGAGAGGTAATGACGCACTGTGTGACCTCATGCATATCACTACCCAGAGACCCCAGCACTGCAGAGAGAGGAGAGAGAGGTAATGACACACTGTGTGACCTCAGGCATATCACTACCCAGAGACCCCCAGTGCTGCAGAGAGAGGAGAGAGAGGTTATGATGTACTGTGTGACCTCAGGTATATCACTGTCCAGAGACCCCAGCACTTCTGAGAGGAGAGAGAAGTAATGACATACTGCGTGACCTCAAGCATATCACTACCCAGAGACCCCCAGCACTACAGAGAGAGGGGAGAGAGGTAATGATGTTCTGTGTGAACTCAGGCATATCACTACCCAGAGACGCCCAGCACTGCAGAGACAGAAGAGAGAGGTAATGACACACTGTGTGACCTCAGGCATATCACTACCCAGAGACCCCCAGCGCTGCAGAGAGAGGAGAGAGAGGTAATGATGTACTGTGTGACCTCAGGCATATCACTGTCCAGAGACCCCAGCACTTCTGAGAGGAGAGAGAGGTAATGACATACTGTGTGACCTCAAGCATATCACTACCCAGAGACCCCCAGCACTACAGAGAGAGGGGTGAGAGGTAATGATGTACTGTGTGACCTCAGGCATATCACTACCCAGAGACCCCCAGCGCTGCAGAGAGGAGAGAGAGGTAATGACACATTGTGTGACCTCAGGCATATCACTACCCAGAGACCCCAGCAATTCTGAGAGGAGAGAGAGGTAATGACGTACTGTGTGACCTCAGGCATATCACTACCCAGAGACCCCAGCACTTCTGAGAGGAGGGAGAGGTAAGGACACACTGTGTGACCTCAGGCATATCACTACCCAGAAATCCCAGCACTGCAGAGAGAGGAGAGAGAGGTAATGACACACTGTGTGACCTCAGGCATATCACTACCCAGAGACCCCCAGCGCTGCAGAGAGAGGAGAGAGAGGTAATGATGTACTCTCTGATCTCAGGCATATCACTGTCCAGAGACCCCAGCACTTCTGAGAGGAGAGAGAGGTAATGACATACTGTGTGACCTCAAGCATATCACTACCCAGAGACCCCCAGCACTACAGAGAGAGGGTAGAGAGGTAATGACGCACTGTGTGACCTCAGGCATATCACTACCCAGAGACCCCCAGCACTACAGAGAGATGGGAGAGAGGTAATGATGTACTGTGTGACCTCAGGCATATCACTACCCAGAGATCCCCAGCACTGCAGAGAGGAGAGCAAGGTAATGACACATTGTGTGACCTCAGGCATATCACTACCTAGAGACCCCAGCACTTCTGAGAGGAAAGAGAGGTAATGAGCACTGTGTGACCTCAGGCATATCACTACCCAGAGACCCCAGCACTTCTGAGAGGAGGGAGAGGTAATGACGCACTGTGTGACCTCAGGCATATCACTACCCAGAGACCCCCAGCGCTGCAGAGAGAGGAGAGAGAGGTAAGGATGTACTGTGTGACCTCAGGCATATCACTGTCCAGAGACCCCAGCACTTCTGAGAGGAGAGAGAGGTAATGACATACTGTGTGACCTCAAGCATATCACTACCCAGAGACCCCCAGCACTACAGAGAGAGGGGTGAGAGGTAATGATGTACTGTGTGACCTCAGGCATATCACTACCCAGAGACCCCCAGCGCTGCAGAGAGGAGAGAGAGGTAATGACACATTGTGTGACCTCAGGCATATCACTACCCAGAGACCCCAGCAATTCTGAGAGGAGACAGAGGTAATGACGTACTGTGTGACCTCAGGCATATCACTACCCAGAGACCCCAGCACTTCTGAGAGGAGGGAGAGGTAAGGACGCACTGTGTGACCTCAGGCATGTCAATACCCAGACACCCCAGCACTGCAGAGAGAGGAGAGAGAGGTAATGACACACTGTGTGGCCTCAGGCATATCACTACCCAGAGATCCCCAGCGCTGCAGAGAGAGGAGAGAGAGTTAATGATGTACTGTGTGACCTCAGGCATATCACTGTCCAGAGACCCCAGCACTTCTGAGAGGAGAGAGAGGTAATGACATACTGTGTGACCTCAAGCATATCACTACCCAGAGACCCCAGCAATTCTGAGAGGAGAGAGAGGTAATGACGCACTGTGTGACCTCAGGCATATCACTACCCAGAGACCCCAGCACTTCTGAGAGGAGGGAGAGGTAAGGACGCACTGTGTGACCTCAGGCATATCACTACCCAGAGACCCTAGCACTGCAGAGAGAGGAGAGAGAGGTAATGACACACTGTGTGACCTCAGGCATATCAATACCCAGAGATCCCCAGCGCTGCAGAGAGAGGAGAGAGAGGTAATGATGTACTCTCTGACCTCAGGCATATCACTGTCCAGAGACCCCAGCACTTCTGAGAGGAGAGAGAGGTAATGACATACTGTGTGACCTCAAGCATATCACTACCCAGAGACCCCCAGCACTACAGAGAGAGTGTAGAGAGGTAATGACGCACTGTGTGACCTCAGGCATATCACTCCCCAGAAACCCCAGCAATGCAGAGAGAGGAGAGAGAGGTAATGACACACTGTGTGACCTCAGGCATTTCACTACCCAGAGATCCCCATCGTTGCAGAGAGAGGAGAGAGAGGTAATGATGTACTGTGTGACCTCAGGCATATCACTGTTCAGAGACCCCAGCACTTCTGAGAGGAGAGAGAGGTAATGTCATACTGTGTGACCTCAAGCATATCACTACCCAGAGACCCCCAGCACTACAGAGAGATGGGAGAGAGGTAATGATGTACTGTGTGACCTCAGGCATATCACTACCCAGAGATCCCCAGCACTGCAGAGAGGAGAGAGAGGTAATGACACATTGTGTGACCTCAGCCATATCACTACCTAGAGACCCCAGCACTTCTGAGAGGAGAGAGAGGTAATGACGCACTGTGTGACCTCAGGCATATCACTACCCAGAGACCCCCAGCGCTGCAGAGAGAGGAGAGAGAGGTAATGATGTACTGTGTGACCTCAGGCATATCGCTGTCCAGAGACCCCAGCACTTCTGAGAGGAGAGAGAGGTAATGACATACTGTGTGACCTCAAGCATATCACTGCCCAGAGACCCACAGCACTACAGAGAGAGGGGAGAGGTAATGATGTACTGTGTGACCTCAGGCGTATCCCTATCCAGAGACTGCAGCACAGCAGAGAGGAGAGAGAGGAAATGACACACTGTGTGACCTCAGGCATATCATTACCCAGAGACCCCAGCACTTCTTAGAGGAGAGAGAGGTAATGACGCACTGTGTGACCTCAGGCATATAACTATCCAGAGACCCCAGCACTGCAGAGAGAGGAGAGAGAGGTAATGACACACTGTGTGACCTCAGGCATATCACTACCCAGAGACCCCCAGCGCTGGAGAGAGAGGAGAGAGAGGTAATGATGTACTGTGTGACCTCAGGCATATCACTGTCCAGAGACCCCAGCACTTCTGAGAGGAGAGAGAGGTAATGACATACTGTGTGAACTCAAGCATATAACTACCCAAAGACCCCCAGCACTACAGAGAGAGGGGAGAGAGGAAATGATATACTGTGTGACCTCAGGCATATCACTACCCAGAGACCCCCTGCACTGCAGAGAGGAGAGAGAGGTAATGACACACTGTGTGACCTCAGGCATGTCACTACTCAGAGTCCCCAGGACTTCTGAGAGGAGAGAGAGGTAATGACGCACTGTGTGACCTCAGGCATATCACTACCCAGAGCCCCCAGCACTTCTGAGAGGAGAGAGAGGTAATGACGCACTGTGTGACCTCATGCATATCACTACCCAGAGACCCCAGCACTGCAGAGAGAGGAGAGAGAGGTAATGACACACTGTGTGACCTCAGGCATATCACTACCCAGAGACCCCCAGTGCTGCAGAGAGAGGAGAGAGAGGTTATGATGTACTGTGTGACCTCAGGCATATCACTGTCCAGAGACCCCAGCACTTCTGAGAGGAGAGAGAAGTAATGACATACTGCGTGACCTCAAGCATATCACTACCCAGAGACCCCCAGCACTACAGAGAGAGGGGAGAGAGGTAATGATGTACTGTGTGAACTCAGGCATATCACTACCAAGAGACCCCCAGCACTGCAGAGAGGAGAGAGAGGTAATGACACACTGTGTGACCTCAGGCATATCACTACTCAGAGACCCCAGGACTTCTGAGAGGAGAGAGAGGTAATGACGAACTGTGTGACCTCAGGCATATCACTACCCAGAGACCCCAGCACTGCAGAGAGAGGAGAGAGAGGTAATGACACACTGAGTGACCTCAGGCATATCACTACCCAGAGACCCCCAGTGCTGCAGAGAGAGGACAGAGAGGTTATGATGTACTGTGTGACCTCAGGCATATCACTGTCCAGAGACCCCAGCACTTCTGAGAGGAGAGAGAAGTAATGACACACTGTGTGACCTCAGGCATATCACTACCCACAGACCCCCAGCACTGCAGGCAGGATAGAGAGGTAATGACGCACTGTGTGACCTCAGGCATATCACTACCCATAGACCCCCAGCGCTGCAGAGAGAGGAGAGAGAGGTAATGATGTACTGTGTGACCTCAGGCATATCACTGTCCAGAGACCCCAGCACTTCTGAGAGGAGAGAGAGGTAATGACATACTGTGTGACCTCAAGCATATCACTACCCAGAGACACCCAGCACTACAGAGAGAGGGGAGAGAGATAATGATGTACTGTGTGACCTCAGGCATATCACTCCCCAGAGACCCCAGCACTTCTGAGAGAAGAGAGAGTTAATGACACACTGTGTGATCTCAGGCATATCAATACCCAGAGACCCCCAGCACTGCAGAGAGAGGAGAGAGAGGTAATGATTCACTTTGTGACCTCAGGCTTATCACTACCCAGAGACCCCCAGCGCTGCAGAGAGAGGAGAGAGAGATAATGATGTACTGTGTGACCTCAGGCATATCACTGTCCAGAGACCCCAGCACTTCTGAGAGGAGAGAGAGGTAATGACATACTGTGTGACCTCAAGCATATCACAACCCAGAGACCCCCAGCACTACAGAGAGAGAGGAGAGAGGTAATGATGTACTGTGTGACCTCAGGCATATCACTACCCAGAGACCCCAGTACTTCTGAGAGGAGAGAGAGGTAATGATGCACTGTGTGACCTCAGGCATATCACAACCCAGAGTCCCCAGCACTGCAGAGAGAGGAGAGAGAGGAGAGAGAGGTAATGACACACTGTGTGACCTCAGGCATATCACTACCCAGAGACCCCCAGCGCTGCAGAGAGAGGAGAGAGAGGTAATGATGTACTGTGTGACCTCAGGCATATCGCTGTCCAGAGACCCCAGCACTTCTGAGAGGAGAGAGAGGTAATGACATACTGTGTGACCTCAAGCATATCACTACCCAGAGACCCACAGCACTACAGAGAGAGGGGAGAGGTAATGATGTACTGTGTGACCTCAGGCGTATCCCTATCCAGAGACTGCAGCACAGCAGAGAGGAGAGAGAGGAAATGACACACTGTGTGACCTCAGGCATATCACTACCCAGAGACCCCAGCACTTCTTAGAGGAGAGAGAGGTAATGACGCACTGTGTGACCTCAGGCATATAACTATCCAGAGACCCCAGCACTGCAGAGAGAGGAGAGAGAGGTAATGACACACGGTGTGACCTCAAGCATATCACTACCCAGAGACCCCCAGCACTACAGAGAGATGGGAGAGAGGAAATGATATACTGTGTGACCTCAGGCATATCACTACCCAGAGACCCCCAGCACTGCAGAGAGGAGAGAGAGGTAATGACACACTGTGTGACCTCAGGCATGTCACTACTCAGAGACCCCAGGACTTCTGAGAGGAGAGAGAGGTAATGACGCACTGTGTGACCTCAGGCATATCACTACCCAGAGCCCCCAGCACTTCTGAGAGGAGAGAGAGGTAATGACGCACTGTGTGACCTCATGCATATCACTACCCAGAGACCCCAGCACTGCAGAGAGAGGAGAGAGAGGTAATGACACACTGTGTGACCTCAGGCATATCACTACCCAGAGACCCCCAGTGCTGCAGAGAGGAGAGAGAGGTAATGACACACTGTGTGACCTCAGGCATGTCACTACTCAGAGACCCCAGGACTTCTGAGAGGAGAGAGAGGTTATGATGTACTGTGTGACCTCAGGCATATCACTGTCCAGAGACCCCAGCACTTCTGAGAGGAGAGAGAAGTAATGACATACTGCGTGACCTCAAGCATATCACTACCCAGAGACCCCCAGCACTATAGAGAGAGGGGAGAGAGGTAATGATGTACTGTGTGAACTCAGGCATATCACTACCCAGAGACCCCCAGCACTGCAGAGACAGAAGAGAGAGGTAATGACACACTGTGTGACCTCAGGCATATCACTACCCAGAGACCCCCAGCGCTGCAGAGAGAGGAGAGAGAGGTAATGATGTACTGTGTGACCTCAGGCATATCACTGTCCAGAGACCCCAGCACTTCTGAGAGGAGAGAGAGGTAATGACATACTGTGTGACCTCAAGCATATCACTACCCAGAGACCCCCAGCACTACAGAGAGAGGGGTGAGAGGTAATGATGTACTGTGTGACCTCAGGCATATCACTACCCAGAGACCCCCAGCGCTGCAGAGAGGAGAGAGAGGTAATGACACATTGTGCGACCTCAGGCATATCACTACCCAGAGACCCCAGCAATTCTGAGAGGAGAGAGAGGTAATGACGTACTGTGTGACCTCAGGCATATCACTACCCAGAGACCCCAGCACTTCTGAGAGGAGGGAGAGGTAAGGACGCACTGTGTGACCTCAGGCATATCACTACCCAGAGATCCCAGCACTGCAGAGAGAGGAGAGAGAGGTAATGACACACTGTGTGACCTCAGGCATATCACTACCCAGAGACCCCCAGCGCTGCAGAGAGAGGAGAGAGAGGTAATGATGTACTCTCTGATCTCAGGCATATCACTGTCCAGAGACCCCAGCACTTCTGAGAGGAGAGAGAGGTAATGACATACTGTGTGACCTCAAGCATATCACTACCCAGAGACCCCCAGCACTACAGAAAGAGGGTAGAGAGGTAATGACGCACTGTGTGACCTCAGGCATATCACTACCCAGAAACCCCAGCACTGCAGAGAGAGGAGAGAGAGGTAATGACACACTGTGTGACCTCAGGCATATCACTACCCAGAGATCCCCAGCACTGCAGAGAGAGGAGAGAGAGGTAATGATGTACTGTGTGACCTCAGGCATATCACTGTTCATTGACCCCAGCACTTCTGAGAGGAGATAGAGGTAATGTCATACTGTGTGACCTCAAGCATATCACTACCCAGAGACCCCCAGCACTACAGAGAGATGGGAGAGAGGTAATGATGTACTGTGTGACCTCAGGCATATCACTACCCAGAGATCCCCAGCACTGCAGAGAGGAGAGAGAGGTAATGACACATTGTGTGACCTCAGGCATATCACTACCCAGAGACCCCCAGCACTGCAGAGAGGAGAGAGAGGTAATGACACACTGTGTGACCTCAGGCATGTCACTACTCAGAGACCCCAGGACTTCTGAGAGGAGAGAGAGGTAATGACGCACTGTGTGACCTCAGGCATATCACTACCCAGAGCCCCCAGCACTTCTGAGAGGAGAGAGAGGTAATGACGCACTGTGTGACCTCATGCATATCACTACCCAGAGACCCCAGCACTGCAGAGAGAGGAGAGAGAGGTAATGACACACTGTGTGACCTCAGGCATATCACTACCCAGAGACCCCCAGTGCTGCAGAGAGAGGAGAGAGAGGTTATGATGTACTGTGTGACCTCAGGCATATCACTGTCCAGAGACCCCAGCACTTCTGAGAGGAGAGAGAAGTAATGACATACTGCGTGACCTCAAGCATATCACTACCCAGAGACCCCCAGCACTACAGAGAGAGGGGAGAGAGGTAATGATGTACTGTGTGAACTCAGGCATATCACTACCCAGAGACCCCCAGCACTGCAGAGACAGAAGAGAGAGGTAATGACACACTGTGTGACCTCAGGCATATCACTACCCAGAGACCCCCAGCGCTGCAGAGAGAGGAGAGAGAGGTAATGATGTACTGTGTGACCTCAGGTATATCACTGTCCAGAGACCCCAGCACTTCTGAGAGGAGAGAGAGGTAATGACATACTGTGTGACCTCAAGCATATCACTACCCAGAGACCCCCAGCACTACAGAGAGAGGGGTGAGAGGTAATGATGTACTGTGTGACCTCAGGGATATCACTACCCAGAGACCCCCAGCGCTGCAGAGAGGAGAGAGAGGTAATGACACATTGTGTGACCTCAGGCATATCACTACCCAGAGACCCCAGCAATTCTGAGAGGAGAGAGAGGTAATGACGTACTGTGTGACCTCAGGCATATCACTACCCAGAGACCCCAGCACTTCTGAGAGGAGGGAGAGGTAAGGATGCACTGTGTGACCTCAGGCATATCACTACCCAGAGATCCCAGCACTGCAGAGAGAGGAGAGAGAGGTAATGACACACTGTGTGACCTCAGGCATATCACTACACAGAGACCCCCAGCGCTGCAGAGAGAGGAGAGAGAGGTAATGATGTACTCTCTGATCTCAGGCATATCACTGTCCAGAGACCCCAGCACTTCTGAGAGGAGAGAGAGGTAATGACATACTGTGTGACCTCAAGCATATCACTACCCAGAGACCCCCAGCACTACAGAGAGAGGGTAGAGAGGTAATGACGCACTGTGTGACCTCAGGCATATCACTACCCAGAAACCCCAGCACTGCAGAGAGAGGAGAGAGAGGTAATGACACACTGTGTGACCTCAGGCATATCAGTACCCAGAGATCCGCAGCGCTGCAGAGAGAGGAGAGAGAGGTAATGATGTACTGTGTGACCTCAGGCATATCACTGTTCAGAGACCCCAGCACTTCTGAGAGGAGATAGAGGTAATGTCATACTGTGTGACCTCAAGCATATCACTACCCAGAGACCCCCAGCACTACAGAGAGATGGGAGAGAGGTAATGATGTACTGTGTGACCTCAGGCATATCACTACCCAGAGATCACCAGCACTGCAGAGAGGAGAGAGAGGTAATGACACATTGTGTGACCTCAGGCATATCACTACCTAGAGACCCCAGCACTTCTGAGAGGAGAGAGAGGTAATGACGCACTGTGTGACCTCAGGGATATCACTACCCAGAGACCCCAGCACTTCTGAGAGGAGGGAGAGGTAATGACGCACTGTGTGACCTCAGGCATATCACTACCCAGAGACCCCGCGCGCTGCAGAGAGAGGAGAGAAAGGTAAGGATGTACTGTGTGACCTCAGGCATATCACTGTCCAGAGACCCCAGCACTTCTGAAAGGAGAGAGAGGTAATGACATACTGTGTGACCTCAAGCATATCACTACCCAGAGACCCCCAGCACTACAGAGAGAGGGGGGAGAGGTAATGATGTACTGTGTGACCTCAGGCGTATCACTACCCAGAGACCGCAGCACAGCAGAGAGGAAAGAGAGGTAGTGACACACTATGTGACCTCAGGCATATCACTACCCAGAGACCCCAGCACTTCTGAGAGGAGAGAGAGGTAATGACGCACTGTGTGACCTCAGGCATATCACTACCCAGAGACCCCCAGCACTACAGAGAGAGGGGAGAGAGGTAATGATGTACTGTGTGACCTCAGGCATATCACTACCCAGAGACCCCTAGTGCTGCAGAGAGAGGAGAGAGGTAATGACACGCTGTGTGACCTCAGGCATATCACTACCCAGAGAACCCCAGCGCTGCAGAGAGAGGAGAGAGAGGTAATGATGTACTGTGTGACCTCAGGCATATCGCTGTCCAGAGACCCCAGCACTTCTGAGAGGAGAGAGAGGTAATGACATACTGTGTGACCTCAAGCATATCACTACCCAGAGACCCACAGCACTACAGAGAGAGGGGAGAGGTAATGATGTACTGTGTGACCTCAGGCGTATCCCTATCCAGAGACCGCAGCACAGCAGAGAGGAGAGAGAGGAAATGACACACTGTGTGACCTCAGGCATATCACTACCCAGAGACCCCCGCACTTCTTAGAGGAGAGAGAGGTAATGACGCACTGTGTGACCTCAAGCACATAACTATCCAGAGACCCCAGCACTGCAGAGAGAGGAGAGAGAGGTAATGACACACTGTGTGACCTCAGGCATATCACTACCCAGAGACCCCCAGCGCTGGAGAGAGAGGAGAGAGAGGTAATGATGTACTGTGTGACCTCAGGCATATCACTGTCCAGAGACCCCAGCACTTCTGAGAGGAGAGAGAGGTAATGACATACTGTGGGACCTCAAGCATATCACTACCCAAAGACCCCCAGCACTACAGAGAGAGGGGAGAGAGGAAATGATATACTGTGTGACCTCAGGCATATCACTACCTAGAGACCCCAGCACTTCTGAGAGGAGGGAGAGGTAAGGACGCATTGTGTGACCTCAGGCATATCACTACCCAGAGATCCCAGCACTGCAGAGAGAGGAGAGAGAGGTAATGACACACTGTGTGACCTCAGGCATATCACTACCCAGAGACCCAAAGCACTACAGAGAGTGGGGAGAGAGGTAATGATGTACTGTGTGAACTCAGGCATATCACTACCCAGAGACCCCCAGCACTGCAGAGACAGAAGAGAGAGGTAATGACACACTGTGTGACCTCAGGCATATCCCTACCCAGAGACCCCCAGCGCTGCAGAGAGAGGAGAGAGAGGTAATGATGTACTGTGTGACCTCAGGCATATCACTGTCCAGAGACCCCAGCACTTCTGAGAGGAGAGAGAGGTAATGACATACTGTGTGGCCTCAAGCATATGACTACCCAGAAACCCCCAGCTCTACAGAGAGAGGGTAGAGAGGTAATGATGTACTGTGTGAGCTCAGGCATATCACTACCCAGAGACCCCAGCCTTTCTGAGAGAAGAGAGAGTTAATGACACACTGTGTGACCTCAGGCATATCACTACCCAGAGACCCCCAGCACTGCAGGGAGGATAGAGAGGTAATGATGCACTGTGTGACCTCAGGCATATCACTACCCAGAGACCCCCAGCGCTGCAGAGAGAGGAGAGAGAGGTAATAATGTACTGTGTGACCTCAGGCATATCGCTGTCCAGAGACCCCAACACTTCTGAGAGGAGAGAGAGGTAATTACATACTGTGTGACCTCAAGCATATCACTACCCAGAGACCCCCAGCACTACAGAGAGAGGGGAGAGAGATAATGATGTACTGTGTGACCTCAGGCACATCACTACCCAGAGACCCCAGCACTTCTGAGAGAAGAGAGAGTTAATGACACACTGTGTGATCTCAGGCATATCACTACCCAGAGACCCCCAGCACTGCAGAGAGAGGAGAGAGAGGTAATGACGCACTGTGTGATCTCAGGCTTATCACTACCCAGAGACCCCCAGCGCTGCAGAGAGAGGAGAGAGAGATAATGATGTACTGTGTGACCTCAGGCATATCACAACCCAGAGACCCCCATCACTACAGAGAGAGAGGAGAGAGGTAATGATGTACTGTGTGACCTCAGGCATATCACTACCCAGAGACCCCAGTACTTCTGAGAGGAGAGAGAGGTAATGATGCCCTGTGTGACCTCTGGCATATCACAACCCAGAGTCCCCAGCACTGCAGAGAGAGGAGAGAGAGGTAATGACACACTGTGTGACCTCAGGCATATCACTACCCAGAGACCCCCAGCGCTGCAGAGAGAGGAGAGAGAGGTAATGATGTACTGTGTGACCTCAGGCATATCGCTGTCCAGAGACCCCAGCACTTCTGAGAGGAGAGAGAGGTAATGACATACTGTGTGACCTCAAGCATATCACTACCCAGAGACCCACAGCACTACAGAGAGAGGGGAGAGGTAATGATGTACTGTGAGACCTCAGGCGTATCCCTATCCAGAGACCGCAGCACAGCAGAGAGGAGAGAGAGGAAATGACACACTGTGTGACCTCAGGCATATCACTACCCAGAGACCCCAGCACTTCTTAGAGGAGAGAGAGGTAATGACTCACTGTGTGACCTCAGGCATATAACTATCCAGAGACCCCAGCACTGCAGAGAGAGGAGAGAGAGGTAATGACACACTGTGTGACCTCAGGCATATCACTACCCAAAGACCCCCAGCGCTGGAGAGAGAGGAGAGAGAGGTAATGATGTACTGTGTGACCTCAGGCATATCACTGTCCAGAGACCCCAGCACTTCTGAGAGGAGAGAGAGGTAATGACATACTGTGTGACCTCAAGCATATCACTACCCAAAGACCCCCAGCACTACAGAGAGAGGGGAGAGAGGAAATGATATACTGAGTGACCTCAGGCATATCACTACCCAGAGACCCCCAGCACTGCAGAGAGGAGAGAGAGGTAATGACACACTGTGTGACCTCAGGCATATCACTACTCAGAGACCCCAGGACTTCTGAGAGGAGAGAGAGGTAATGACGCACTGTGTGACCTCAGGCATATCACTACCCAGAGCCCCCAGCACTTCTGAGAGGAGAGAGAGGTAATGACGCACTGTGTGACCTCATGCATATCACTACCCAGAGACCCCAGCACTGCAGAGAGAGGAGAGAGAGGTAATGACACACTGTGTGACCTCAGGCATATCACTACCCAGAGACCCCCACTGCTGCAGAGAGAGGAGAGAGAGGTTATGATGTACTGTGTGACCTCAGGCATATCACTGTCCAGAGACCCCAGCACTTCTGAGAGGAGAGAGAGGTAATGACATACTGTGTGACCTCAAGCATATCACAACCCAGAGACCCCCAGCACTACAGAGAGAGAGGAGAGAGGTAATGATGTACTGTGTGACCTCAGGCATATCACTACCCAGAGACCCCAGTACTTCTGAGAGGAGAGAGAGGTAATGATGCACTGTGTGACCTCAGGCATATCACAACCCAGAGTCCCCAGCACTGCAGAGAGAGGAGAGAGAGGAGAGAGAGGTAATGACACACTGTGTGACCTCAGGCATATCACTACCCAGAGACCCCCAGCGCTGCAGAGAGAGGAGAGAGAGGTAATGATGTACAGTGTGACCTCAGGCATATCGCTGTCCAGAGACCCCAGCACTTCTGAGAGGAGAGAGAGGTAATGACATACTGTGTGACCTCAAGCATATCACTACCCAGAGACCCACAGCACTACAGAGAGAGGGGAGAGGTAATGATGTACTGTGTGACCTCAGGCGTATCCCTATCCAGAGACTGCAGCACAGCAGAGAGGAGAGAGAGGAAATGACACACTGTGTGACCTCAGGCATATCACTACCCAGAGACCCCAGCACTTCTTAGAGGAGAGAGAGGTAATGACGCACTGTGTGACCTCAGGCATATAACTATCCAGAGACCCCAGCACTGCAGAGAGAGGAGAGAGAGGTAATGACACACTGTGTGACCTCAGGCATATCACTACCCAGAGCCCCCCAGCGCTGGAGAGAGAGGAGAGAGAGGTAATGATGTACTGTGTGACCTCAGGCATATCACTGTCCAGAGACCCCAGCACTTCTGAGAGGAGAGAGAGGTAATGACATACTGTGTGAACTCAAGCATATCACTACCCAAAGACCCCCAGCACTACAGAGAGAGGGGAGAGAGGAAATGATATACTGTCTGACCTCAGACATATCACTACCCAGAGACCCCCAGCACTGCAGAGAGGAGAGAGAGGTAATGACACACTGTGTGACCTCAGGCATGTCACTACTCAGAGACCCCAGGACTTCTGAGAGGAGAGAGAGGTTATGACGCACTGTGTGACCTCAGGCATATCACTACCCAGAGCCCCCAGCACTTCTGAGAGGAGAGAGAGGTAATGACGCACTGTGTGACCTCATGCATATCACTACCCAGAGACCCCAGCACTGCAGAGAGAGGAGAGAGAGGTAATGACACACTGTGTGACCTCAGGCATATCACTACCCAGAGACCCCCAGTGCTGCAGAGAGAGGAGAGAGAGGTTATGATGTACTGTGTGACCTCAGGTATATCACTGTCCAGAGACCCCAGCACTTCTGAGAGGAGAGAGAAGTAATGACATACTGCGTGACCTCAAGCATATCACTACCCAGAGACCCCCAGCACTACAGAGAGAGGGGAGAGAGGTAATGATGTTCTGTGTGAACTCAGGCATATCACTACCCAGAGACGCCCAGCACTGCAGAGACAGAAGAGAGAGGTAATGACACACTGTGTGACCTCAGGCATATCACTACCCAGAGACCCCCAGCGCTGCAGAGAGAGGAGAGAGAGGTAATGATGTACTGTGTGACCTCAGGCATATCACTGTCCAGAGACCCCAGCACTTCTGAGAGGAGAGAGAGGTAATGACATACTGTGTGACCTCAAGCATATCACTACCCAGAGACCCCCAGCACTACAGAGAGAGGGGTGAGAGGTAATGATGTACTGTGTGACCTCAGGCATATCACTACCCAGAGACCCCCAGCGCTGCAGAGAGGAGAGAGAGGTAATGACACATTGTGCGACCTCAGGCATATCACTACCCAGAGACCCCAGCAATTCTGAGAGGAGAGAGAGGTAATGACGTACTGTGTGACCTCAGGCATATCACTACCCAGAGACCCCAGCACTTCTGAGAGGAGGGAGAGGTAAGGACACACTGTGTGACCTCAGGCATATCACTACCCAGAGATCCCAGCACTGCAGAGAGAGGAGAGAGAGGTAATGACACACTGTGTGACCTCAGGCATATCACTACCCAGAGACCCCCAGCGCTGCAGAGAGAGGAGAGAGAGGTAATGATGTACTCTCTGATCTCAGGCATATCACTGTCCAGAGACCCCAGCACTTCTTAGAGGAGAGAGAGGTAATGACATACTGTGTGACCTCAAGCATATCACTACCCAGAGACCCCCAGCACTACAGAGAGAGGGTAGAGAGGTAATGACGCACTGTGTGACCTCAGGCATATCACTACCCAGAGACCCCCAGCACTACAGAGAGATGGGAGAGAGGTAATGATGTACTGTGTGACCTCAGGCATATCACTACCCAGAGATCCCCAGCACTGCAGAGAGTAGAGCAAGGTAATGACACATTGTGTGACCTCAGGCATATCACTACCTAGAGACCCCAGCACTTCTGAGAGGAAAGAGAGGTAATGACGCACTGTGTGACCTCAGGCATATCACTACCCAGAGACCCCAGCACTTCTGAGAGGAGGGAGAGGTAATGACGCACTGTGTGACCTCAGGCATATCACTACCCAGAGACCCCCAGCGCTGCAGAGAGAGGAGAGAGAGGTAAGGATGTACTGTGTGACCTCAGGCATATCACTGTCCAGAGACCCCAGCACTTCTGAGAGGAGAGAGAGGTAATGACATACTGTGTGACCTCAAGCATATCACTACCCAGAGACCCCCAGCACTACAGAGAGAGGGGTGAGAGGTAATGATGTACTGTGTGACCTCAGGCATATCACTACCCAGAGACCCCCAGCGCTGCAGAGAGGAGAGAGAGGTAATGACACATTGTGTGACCTCAGGCATATCACTACCCAGAGACCCCAGCAATTCTGAGAGGAGAGAGAGGTAATGACGTACTGTGTGACCTCAGGCATATCACTACCCAGAGACCCCAGCACTTCTGAGAGGAGGGAGAGGTAAGGACGCACTGTGTGACCTCAGGCATATCAATACCCAGACTCCCCAGCACTGCAGAGAGAGGAGAGAGAGGTAATGACACACTGTGTGGCCTCAGGCATATCACTACCCAGAGATCCCCAGCGCTGCAGAGAGAGGAGAGAGAGTTAATGATGTACTGTGTGACCTCAGGCATATCACTGTCCAGAGACCCCAGCACTTCTGAGAGGAGAGAGAGGTAATGACATACTGTGTGACCTCAAGCATATCACTACCCAGAGACCCCAGCAATTCTGAGAGGAGAGAGAGGTAATGACGCACTGTGTGACCTCAGGCATATCACTACCCAGAGACCCCAGCACTTCTGAGAGGAGGGAGAGGTAAGGACGCACTGTGTGACCTCAGGCATATCACTACCCAGAGACCCTAGCACTGCAGAGAGAGGAGAGAGAGGTAATGACACACTGTGTGACCTCAGGCATATCAATACCCAGAGATCCCCAGCGCTGCAGAGAGAGGAGAGAGAGGTAATGATGTACTCTCTGACCTCAGGCATATCACTGTCCAGAGACCCCAGCACTTCTGAGAGGAGAGAGAGGTAATGACATACTGTGTGACCTCAAGCATATCACTACCCAGAGACCCCCAGCACTACAGAGAGAGTGTAGAGAGGTAATGACGCACTGTGTGACCTCAGGCATATCACTCCCCAGAAACCCCAGAAATGCAGAGAGAGGAGAGAGAGGTAATGACACACTGTGTGACCTCAGGCATTTCACTACCCAGAGATCCCCATCGTTGCAGAGAGAGGAGAGAGAGGTAATGATGTACTGTGTGACCTCAGGCATATCACTGTTCAGAGACCCCAGCACTTCTGAGAGGAGAGAGAGGTAATGTCATACTGTGTGACCTCAAGCATATCACTACCCAGAGACCCCCAGCACTACAGAGAGATGGGAGAGAGGTAATGATGTACTGTGTGACCTCAGCCATATCACTACCTAGAGACCCCAGCACTTCTGAGAGGAGAGAGAGGTAATGACGCACTGTGTGACCTCAGGCATATCACTACCCAGAGACCCCCAGCGCTGCAGAGAGAGGAGAGAGAGGTAATGATGTACTGTGTGACCTCAGGCATATCGCTGTCCAGAGACCCCAGCACTTCTGAGAGGAGAGAGAGGTAATGACATACTGTGTGACCTCAAGCATATCACTGCCCAGAGACCCACAGCACTACAGAGAGAGGGGAGAGGTAATGATGTACTGTGTGACCTCAGGCGTATCCCTATCCAGAGACTGCAGCACAGCAGAGAGGAGAGAGAGGAAATGACACACTGTGTGACCTCAGGCATATCATTACCCAGAGACCCCAGCACTTCTTAGAGGAGGGAGAGGTAAGGACGCACTGTGTGACCTCAGGCATATCACTACCCAGAGACCCTAGCACTGCAGAGAGAGGAGAGAGAGGTAATGACACACTGTGTGACCTCAGGCATATCAATACCCAGAGATCCCCAGCGCTGCAGAGAGAGGAGAGAGAGGTAATGATGTACTCTCTGACCTCAGGCATATCACTGTCCAGAGACCCCAGCACTTCTGAGAGGAGAGAGAGGTAATGACATACTGTGTGACCTCAAGCATATCACTACCCAGAGACCCCCAGCACTACAGAGAGAGTGTAGAGAGGTAATGACGCACTGTGTGACCTCAGGCATATCACTCCCCAGAAACCCCAGAAATGCAGAGAGAGGAGAGAGAGGTAATGACACACTGTGTGACCTCAGGCATTTCACTACCCAGAGATCCCCATCGTTGCAGAGAGAGGAGAGAGAGGTAATGATGTACTGTGTGACCTCAGGCATATCACTGTTCAGAGACCCCAGCACTTCTGAGAGGAGAGAGAGGTAATGTCATACTGTGTGACCTCAAGCATATCACTACCCAGAGACCCCCAGCACTACAGAGAGATGGGAGAGAGGTAATGATGTACTGTGTGACCTCAGCCATATCACTACCTAGAGACCCCAGCACTTCTGAGAGGAGAGAGAGGTAATGACGCACTGTGTGACCTCAGGCATATCACTACCCAGAGACCCCCAGCGCTGCAGAGAGAGGAGAGAGAGGTAATGATGTACTGTGTGACCTCAGGCATATCGCTGTCCAGAGACCCCAGCACTTCTGAGAGGAGAGAGAGGTAATGACATACTGTGTGACCTCAAGCATATCACTGCCCAGAGACCCACAGCACTACAGAGAGAGGGGAGAGGTAATGATGTACTGTGTGACCTCAGGCGTATCCCTATCCAGAGACTGCAGCACAGCAGAGAGGAGAGAGAGGAAATGACACACTGTGTGACCTCAGGCATATCATTACCCAGAGACCCCAGCACTTCTTAGAGGAGAGAGAGGTAATGACGCACTGTGTGACCTCAGGCATATAACTATCCAGAGACCCCAGCACTGCAGAGAGAGGAGAGAGAGGTAATGACACACTGTGTGACCTCAGGCATATCACTACCCAGAGACCCCCAGCGCTGGAGAGAGAGGAGAGAGAGGTAATGATGTACTGTGTGACCTCAGGCATATCACTGTCCAGAGACCCCAGCACTTCTGAGAGGAGAGAGAGGTAATGACATACTGTGTGAACTCAAGCATATAACTACCCAAAGACCCCCAGCACTACAGAGAGAGGGGAGAGAGGAAATGATATACTGTGTGACCTCAGGCATATCACTACCCAGAGACCCCCTGCACTGCAGAGAGGAGAGAGAGGTAATGACACACTGTGTGACCTCAGGCATGTCACTACTCAGAGACCCCAGCACTTCTGAGAGGAGATAGAGGTAATGTCATACTGTGTGACCTCAAGCATATCACTACCCAGAGACCCCCAGCACTACAGAGAGATGGGAGAGAGGTAATGATGTACTGTGTGACCTCAGGCATATCACTACCCAGAGATCCCCAGCACTGCAGAGAGGAGAGAGAGGTAATGACACATTGTGTGACCTCAGGCATATCACTACCCAGAGACCCCCAGCACTGCAGAGAGGAGAGAGAGGTAATGACACACTGTGTGACCTCAGGCATGTCACTACTCAGAGACCCCAGGACTTCTGAGAGGAGAGAGAGGTAATGACGCACTGTGTGACCTCAGGCATATCACTACCCAGAGCCCCCAGCACTTCTGAGAGGAGAGAGAGGTAATGACGCACTGTGTGACCTCATGCATATCACTACCCAGAGACCCCAGCACTGCAGAGAGAGGAGAGAGAGGTAATGACACACTGTGTGACCTCAGGCATATCACTACCCAGAGACCCCCAGTGCTGCAGAGAGAGGAGAGAGAGGTTATGATGTACTGTGTGACCTCAGGCATATCACTGTCCAGAGACCCCAGCACTTCTGAGAGGAGAGAGAAGTAATGACATACTGCGTGACCTCAAGCATATCACTACCCAGAGACCCCCAGCACTACAGAGAGAGGGGAGAGAGGTAATGATGTACTGTGTGAACTCAGGCATATCACTACCCAGAGACCCCCAGCACTGCAGAGACAGAAGAGAGAGGTAATGACACACTGTGTGACCTCAGGCATATCACTACCCAGAGACCCCCAGCGCTGCAGAGAGAGGAGAGAGAGGTAATGATGTACTGTGTGACCTCAGGTATATCACTGTCCAGAGACCCCAGCACTTCTGAGAGGAGAGAGAGGTAATGACATACTGTGTGACCTCAAGCATATCACTACCCAGAGACCCCCAGCACTACAGAGAGAGGGGTGAGAGGTAATGATGTACTGTGTGACCTCAGGCATATCACTACCCAGAGACCCCCAGCGCTGCAGAGAGGAGAGAGAGGTAATGACACATTGTGTGACCTCAGGCATATCACTACCCAGAGACCCCAGCAATTCTGAGAGGAGAGAGAGGTAATGACGTACTGTGTGACCTCAGGCATATCACTACCCAGAGACCCCAGCACTTCTGAGAGGAGGGAGAGGTAAGGATGCACTGTGTGACCTCAGGCATATCACTACCCAGAGATCCCAGCACTGCAGAGAGAGGAGAGAGAGGTAATGACACACTGTGTGACCTCAGGCATATCACTACACAGAGACCCCCAGCGCTGCAGAGAGAGGAGAGAGAGGTAATGATGTACTCTCTGATCTCAGGCATATCACTGTCCAGAGACCCCAGCACTTCTGAGAGGAGAGAGAGGTAATGACATACTGTGTGACCTCAAGCATATCACTACCCAGAGACCCCCAGCACTACAGAGAGAGGGTAGAGAGGTAATGACGCACTGTGTGACCTCAGGCATATCACTACCCAGAAACCCCAGCACTGCAGAGAGAGGAGAGAGAGGTAATGACACACTGTGTGACCTCAGGCATATCACTACCCAGAGATCCGCAGCGCTGCAGAGAGAGGAGAGAGAGGTAATGATGTACTGTGTGACCTCAGGCATATCACTGTTCAGAGACCCCAGCACTTCTGAGAGGAGATAGAGGTAATGTCATACTGTGTGACCTCAAGCATATCACTACCCAGAGACCCCCAGCACTACAGAGAGATGGGAGAGAGGTAATGATGTACTGTGTGACCTCAGGCATATCACTACCCAGAGATCACCAGCACTGCAGAGAGGAGAGAGAGGTAATGACACATTGTGTGACCTCAGGCATATCACTACCTAGAGACCCCAGCACTTCTGAGAGGAGAGAGAGGTAATGACGCACTGTGTGACCTCAGGGATATCACTACCCAGAGACCCCAGCACTTCTGAGAGGAGGGAGAGGTAATGACGCACTGTGTGACCTCAGGCATATCACTACCCAGAGACCCCGCGCGCTGCAGAGAGAGGAGAGAAAGGTAAGGATGTACTGTGTGACCTCAGGCATATCACTGTCCAGAGACCCCAGCACTTCTGAAAGGAGAGAGAGGTAATGACATACTGTGTGACCTCAAGCATATCACTACCCAGAGACCCCCAGCACTACAGAGAGAGGGGGGAGAGGTAATGATGTACTGTGTGACCTCAGGCGTATCACTACCCAGAGACCGCAGCACAGCAGAGAGGAAAGAGAGGTAGTGACACACTATGTGACCTCAGGCATATCACTACCCAGAGACCCCAGCACTTCTGAGAGGAGAGAGAGGTAATGACGCACTGTGTGACCTCAGGCATATCACTACCCAGAGACCCCCAGCACTACAGAGAGAGGGGAGAGAGGTAATGATGTACTGTGTGACCTCAGGCATATCACTACCCAGAGACCCCTAGTGCTGCAGAGAGAGGAGAGAGGTAATGACACGCTGTGTGACCTCAGGCATATCACTACCCAGAGAACCCCAGCGCTGCAGAGAGAGGAGAGAGAGGTAATGATGTACTGTGTGACCTCAGGCATATCGCTGTCCAGAGACCCCAGCACTTCTGAGAGGAGAGAGAGGTAATGACATACTGTGTGACCTCAAGCATATCACTACCCAGAGACCCACAGCACTACAGAGAGAGGGGAGAGGTAATGATGTACTGTGTGACCTCAGGCGTATCCCTATCCAGAGACCGCAGCACAGCAGAGAGGAGAGAGAGGAAATGACACACTGTGTGACCTCAGGCATATCACTACCCAGAGACCCCCGCACTTCTTAGAGGAGAGAGAGGTAATGACGCACTGTGTGACCTCAAGCACATAACTATCCAGAGACCCCAGCACTGCAGAGAGAGGAGAGAGAGGTAATGACACACTGTGTGACCTCAGGCATATCACTACCCAGAGACCCCCAGCGCTGGAGAGAGAGGAGAGAGAGGTAATGATGTACTGTGTGACCTCAGGCATATCACTGTCCAGAGACCCCAGCACTTCTGAGAGGAGAGAGAGGTAATGACATACTGTGGGACCTCAAGCATATCACTACCCAAAGACCCCCAGCACTACAGAGAGAGGGGAGAGAGGAAATGATATACTGTGTGACCTCAGGCATATCACTACCTAGAGACCCCAGCACTTCTGAGAGGAGGGAGAGGTAAGGACGCATTGTGTGACCTCAGGCATATCACTACCCAGAGATCCCAGCACTGCAGAGAGAGGAGAGAGAGGTAATGACACACTGTGTGACCTCAGGCATATCACTACCCAGAGACCCAAAGCACTACAGAGAGTGGGGAGAGAGGTAATGATGTACTGTGTGAACTCAGGCATATCACTACCCAGAGACCCCCAGCACTGCAGAGACAGAAGAGAGAGGTAATGACACACTGTGTGACCTCAGGCATATCCCTACCCAGAGACCCCCAGCGCTGCAGAGAGAGGAGAGAGAGGTAATGATGTACTGTGTGACCTCAGGCATATCACTGTCCAGAGACCCCAGCACTTCTGAGAGGAGAGAGAGGTAATGACATACTGTGTGGCCTCAAGCATATGACTACCCAGAAACCCCCAGCTCTACAGAGAGAGGGTAGAGAGGTAATGATGTACTGTGTGAGCTCAGGCATATCACTACCCAGAGACCCCAGCCTTTCTGAGAGAAGAGAGAGTTAATGACACACTGTGTGACCTCAGGCATATCACTACCCAGAGACCCCCAGCACTGCAGGGAGGATAGAGAGGTAATGATGCACTGTGTGACCTCAGGCATATCACTACCCAGAGACCCCCAGCGCTGCAGAGAGAGGAGAGAGAGGTAATAATGTACTGTGTGACCTCAGGCATATCGCTGTCCAGAGACCCCAACACTTCTGAGAGGAGAGAGAGGTAATTACATACTGTGTGACCTCAAGCATATCACTACCCAGAGACCCCCAGCACTACAGAGAGAGGGGAGAGAGATAATGATGTACTGTGTGACCTCAGGCACATCACTACCCAGAGACCCCAGCACTTCTGAGAGAAGAGAGAGTTAATGACACACTGTGTGATCTCAGGCATATCACTACCCAGAGACCCCCAGCACTGCAGAGAGAGGAGAGAGAGGTAATGACGCACTGTGTGATCTCAGGCTTATCACTACCCAGAGACCCCCAGCGCTGCAGAGAGAGGAGAGAGAGATAATGATGTACTGTGTGACCTCAGGCATATCACAACCCAGAGACCCCCATCACTACAGAGAGAGAGGAGAGAGGTAATGATGTACTGTGTGACCTCAGGCATATCACTACCCAGAGACCCCAGTACTTCTGAGAGGAGAGAGAGGTAATGATGCCCTGTGTGACCTCTGGCATATCACAACCCAGAGTCCCCAGCACTGCAGAGAGAGGAGAGAGAGGTAATGACACACTGTGTGACCTCAGGCATATCACTACCCAGAGACCCCCAGCGCTGCAGAGAGAGGAGAGAGAGGTAATGATGTACTGTGTGACCTCAGGCATATCGCTGTCCAGAGACCCCAGCACTTCTGAGAGGAGAGAGAGGTAATGACATACTGTGTGACCTCAAGCATATCACTACCCAGAGACCCACAGCACTACAGAGAGAGGGGAGAGGTAATGATGTACTGTGTGACCTCAGGCGTATCCCTATCCAGAGACCGCAGCACAGCAGAGAGGAGAGAGAGGAAATGACACACTGTGTGACCTCAGGCATATCACTACCCAGAGACCCCAGCACTTCTTAGAGGAGAGAGAGGTAATGACGCACTGTGTGACCTCAGGCATATAACTATCCAGAGACCCCAGCACTGCAGAGAGAGGAGAGAGAGGTAATGACACACTGTGTGACCTCAGGCATATCACTACCCAAAGACCCCCAGCGCTGGAGAGAGAGGAGAGAGAGGTAATGATGTACTGTGTGACCTCAGGCATATCACTGTCCAGAGACCCCAGCACTTCTGAGAGGAGAGAGAGGTAATGACATACTGTGTGACCTCAAGCATATCACTACCCAAAGACCCCCAGCACTACAGAGAGAGGGGAGAGAGGAAATGATATACTGAGTGACCTCAGGCATATCACTACCCAGAGACCCCCAGCACTGCAGAGAGGAGAGAGAGGTAATGACACACTGTGTGACCTCAGGCATATCACTACTCAGAGACCCCAGGACTTCTGAGAGGAGAGAGAGGTAATGACGCACTGTGTGACCTCAGGCATATCACTACCCAGAGCCCCCAGCACTTCTGAGAGGAGAGAGAGGTAATGACGCACTGTGTGACCTCATGCATATCACTACCCAGAGACCCCAGCACTGCAGAGAGAGGAGAGAGAGGTAATGACACACTGTGTGACCTCAGGCATATCACTACCCAGAGACCCCCACTGCTGCAGAGAGAGGAGAGAGAGGTTATGATGTACTGTGTGACCTCAGGCATATCACTGTCCAGAGACCCCAGCACTTCTGAGAGGAGAGAGAGGTAATGACATACTGTGTGACCTCAAGCATATCACAACCCAGAGACCCCCAGCACTACAGAGAGAGAGGAGAGAGGTAATGATGTACTGTGTGACCTCAGGCATATCACTACCCAGAGACCCCAGTACTTCTGAGAGGAGAGAGAGGTAATGATGCACTGTGTGACCTCAGGCATATCACAACCCAGAGTCCCCAGCACTGCAGAGAGAGGAGAGAGAGGAGAGAGAGGTAATGACACACTGTGTGACCTCAGGCATATCACTACCCAGAGACCCCCAGCGCTGCAGAGAGAGGAGAGAGAGGTAATGATGTACAGTGTGACCTCAGGCATATCGCTGTCCAGAGACCCCAGCACTTCTGAGAGGAGAGAGAGGTAATGACATACTGTGTGACCTCAAGCATATCACTACCCAGAGACCCACAGCACTACAGAGAGAGGGGAGAGGTAATGATGTACTGTGTGACCTCAGGCGTATCCCTATCCAGAGACTGCAGCACAGCAGAGAGGAGAGAGAGGAAATGACACACTGTGTGACCTCAGGCATATCACTACCCAGAGACCCCAGCACTTCTTAGAGGAGAGAGAGGTAATGACGCACTGTGTGACCTCAGGCATATAACTATCCAGAGACCCCAGCACTGCAGAGAGAGGAGAGAGAGGTAATGACACACTGTGTGACCTCAGGCATATCACTACCCAGAGCCCCCCAGCGCTGGAGAGAGAGGAGAGAGAGGTAATGATGTACTGTGTGACCTCAGGCATATCACTGTCCAGAGACCCCAGCACTTCTGAGAGGAGAGAGAGGTAATGACATACTGTGTGAACTCAAGCATATCACTACCCAAAGACCCCCAGCACTACAGAGAGAGGGGAGAGAGGAAATGATATACTGTCTGACCTCAGACATATCACTACCCAGAGACCCCCAGCACTGCAGAGAGGAGAGAGAGGTAATGACACACTGTGGCCCTCATTCTGACCCTGGCGGTCTTTGACCGCCAGGGCGGAGGACCGCGGGAGCACCGCCGACAAGCCGGCGGTGCTTCAATGGGGATTCCGACCGCGGCGGTAAAGCCGCGGTCGGACCGGCACCACTGGCGGGGTCCCGCCAGTGTACCGCGGCCCCATTGAATCCTCCGCGGCGGCGCAGCTTGCTGCACCGCCGCGGGGATTCTGACCCCCCCTACCGCCATCCAGATCCCGGCGGTCGGACCGCCGAGATCCGGATGGCGGTAGGGGGGGGTCGCGGGGCCCCTGGGGGCCCCTGCAGTGCCCATGCCACTGGCATGGGCATTGCAGGGGCCCCCGTAAGAGGGCCCCTAAATGTATTTCACTGTCTGCTGCGCAGACAGTGAAATACGCGACGGGTGCAACTGCACCCGTCGCACAGCTTCCACTCCGCCGGCTCGATTCCGAGCCGGCTTCATCGTGGAAGCCTCTTTCCCGCTGGGCTGGCTGGCGGTCTGAAGGCGACCGCCAGCCAGCCCAGCGGGAAAGTCAGAATTACCGCCGCGGTCTTTCGACCGCGGAACGGTAACTTGACGGCGGGACTTTGGCGGTCGGCCTCCGCCGCCCGCCAAGGTCAGAATGAGGGCCTGTGTGACCTCAGGCATGTCACTACTCAGAGACCCCAGGACTTCTGAGAGGAGAGAGAGGTTATGACGCACTGTGTGACCTCAGGCATATCACTACCCAGAGCCCCCAGCACTTCTGAGAGGAGAGAGAGGTAATGACGCACTGTGTGACCTCATGCATATCACTACCCAGAGACCCCAGCACTGCAGAGAGAGGAGAGAGAGGTAATGACACACTGTGTGACCTCAGGCATATCACTACCCAGAGACCCCCAGTGCTGCAGAGAGAGGAGAGAGAGGTTATGATGTACTGTGTGACCTCAGGTATATCACTGTCCAGAGACCCCAGCACTTCTGAGAGGAGAGAGAAGTAATGACATACTGCGTGACCTCAAGCATATCACTACCCAGAGACCCCCAGCACTACAGAGAGAGGGGAGAGAGGTAATGATGTTCTGTGTGAACTCAGGCATATCACTACCCAGAGACGCCCAGCACTGCAGAGACAGAAGAGAGAGGTAATGACACACTGTGTGACCTCAGGCATATCACTACCCAGAGACCCCCAGCGCTGCAGAGAGAGGAGAGAGAGGTAATGATGTACTGTGTGACCTCAGGCATATCACTGTCCAGAGACCCCAGCACTTCTGAGAGGAGAGAGAGGTAATGACATACTGTGTGACCTCAAGCATATCACTACCCAGAGACCCCCAGCACTACAGAGAGAGGGGTGAGAGGTAATGATGTACTGTGTGACCTCAGGCATATCACTACCCAGAGACCCCCAGCGCTGCAGAGAGGAGAGAGAGGTAATGACACATTGTGTGACCTCAGGCATATCACTACCCAGAGACCCCAGCAATTCTGAGAGGAGAGAGAGGTAATGACGTACTGTGTGACCTCAGGCATATCACTACCCAGAGACCCCAGCACTTCTGAGAGGAGGGAGAGGTAAGGACACACTGTGTGACCTCAGGCATATCACTACCCAGAGATCCCAGCACTGCAGAGAGAGGAGAGAGAGGTAATGACACACTGTGTGACCTCAGGCATATCACTACCCAGAGACCCCCAGCGCTGCAGAGAGAGGAGAGAGAGGTAATGATGTACTCTCTGATCTCAGGCATATCACTGTCCAGAGACCCCAGCACTTCTTAGAGGAGAGAGAGGTAATGACATACTGTGTGACCTCAAGCATATCACTACCTAGAGACCCCAGCACTTCTGAGAGGAAAGAGAGGTAATGACGCACTGTGTGACCTCAGGCATATCACTACCCAGAGACCCCAGCACTTCTGAGAGGAGGGAGAGGTAATGACGCACTGTGTGACCTCAGGCATATCACTACCCAGAGACCCCCAGCGCTGCAGAGAGAGGAGAGAGAGGTAAGGATGTACTGTGTGACCTCAGGCATATCACTGTCCAGAGACCCCAGCACTTCTGAGAGGAGAGAGAGGTAATGACATACTGTGTGACCTCAAGCATATCACTACCCAGAGACCCCCAGCACTACAGAGAGAGGGGTGAGAGGTAATGATGTACTGTGTGACCTCAGGCATATCACTACCCAGAGACCCCCAGCGCTGCAGAGAGGAGAGAGAGGTAATGACACATTGTGTGACCTCAGGCATATCACTACCCAGAGACCCCAGCAATTCTGAGAGGAGAGAGAGGTAATGACGTACTGTGTGACCTCAGGCATATCACTACCCAGAGACCCCAGCACTTCTGAGAGGAGGGAGAGGTAAGGACGCACTGTGTGACCTCAGGCATATCAATACCCAGACACCCCAGCACTGCAGAGAGAGGAGAGAGAGGTAATGACACACTGTGTGGCCTCAGGCATATCACTACCCAGAGATCCCCAGCGCTGCAGAGAGAGGAGAGAGAGTTAATGATGTACTGTGTGACCTCAGGCATATCACTGTCCAGAGACCCCAGCACTTCTGAGAGGAGAGAGAGGTAATGACATACTGTGTGACCTCAAGCATATCACTACCCAGAGACCCCAGCAATTCTGAGAGGAGAGAGAGGTAATGACGCACTGTGTGACCTCAGGCATATCACTACCCAGAGACCCCAGCACTTCTGAGAGGAGGGAGAGGTAAGGACGCACTGTGTGACCTCAGGCATATCACTACCCAGAGACCCTAGCACTGCAGAGAGAGGAGAGAGAGGTAATGACACACTGTGTGACCTCAGGCATATCAATACCCAGAGATCCCCAGCGCTGCAGAGAGAGGAGAGAGAGGTAATGATGTACTCTCTGACCTCAGGCATATCACTGTCCAGAGACCCCAGCACTTCTGAGAGGAGAGAGAGGTAATGACATACTGTGTGACCTCAAGCATATCACTACCCAGAGACCCCCAGCACTACAGAGAGATGGGAGAGAGGTAATGACGCACTGTGTGACCTCAGGCATATCACTCCCCAGAAACCCCAGAAATGCAGAGAGAGGAGAGAGAGGTAATGACACACTGTGTGACCTCAGGCATTTCACTACCCAGAGATCCCCATCGTTGCAGAGAGAGGAGAGAGAGGTAATGATGTACTGTGTGACCTCAGGCATATCACTGTTCAGAGACCCCAGCACTTCTGAGAGGAGAGAGAGGTAATGTCATACTGTGTGACCTCAAGCATATCACTACCCAGAGACCCCCAGCACTACAGAGAGATGGGAGAGAGGTAATGATGTACTGTGTGACCTCAGCCATATCACTACCTAGAGACCCCAGCACTTCTGAGAGGAGAGAGAGGTAATGACGCACTGTGTGACCTCAGGCATATCACTACCCAGAGACCCCCAGCGCTGCAGAGAGAGGAGAGAGAGGTAATGATGTACTGTGTGACCTCAGGCATATCGCTGTCCAGAGACCCCAGCACTTCTGAGAGGAGAGAGAGGTAATGACATACTGTGTGACCTCAAGCATATCACTGCCCAGAGACCCACAGCACTACAGAGAGAGGGGAGAGGTAATGATGTACTGTGTGACCTCAGGCGTATCCCTATCCAGAGACTGCAGCACAGCAGAGAGGAGAGAGAGGAAATGACACACTGTGTGACCTCAGGCATATCATTACCCAGAGACCCCAGCACTTCTTAGAGGAGAGAGAGGTAATGACGCACTGTGTGACCTCAGGCATATAACTATCCAGAGACCCCAGCACTGCAGAGAGAGGAGAGAGAGGTAATGACACACTGTGTGACCTCAGGCATATCACTACCCAGAGACCCCCAGCGCTGGAGAGAGAGGAGAGAGAGGTAATGATGTACTGTGTGACCTCAGGCATATCACTGTCCAGAGACCCCAGCACTTCTGAGAGGAGAGAGAGGTAATGACATACTGTGTGAACTCAAGCATATAACTACCCAAAGACCCCCAGCACTACAGAGAGAGGGGAGAGAGGAAATGATATACTGTGTGACCTCAGGCATATCACTACCCAGAGACCCCCTGCACTGCAGAGAGGAGAGAGAGGTAATGACACACTGTGTGACCTCAGGCATGTCACTACTCAGAGACCCCAGGACTTCTGAGAGGAGAGAGAGGTAATGACGCACTGTGTGACCTCAGGCATATCACTACCCAGAGCCCCCAGCACTTCTGAGAGGAGAGAGAGGTAATGACGCACTGTGTGACCTCATGCATATCACTACCCAGAGACCCCAGCACTGCAGAGAGAGGAGAGAGAGGTAATGACACACTGTGTGACCTCAGGCATATCACTACCCAGAGACCCCCAGTGCTGCAGAAAGAGGAGAGAGAGGTTATGATGTACTGTGTGACCTCAGGCATATCACTGTCCAGAGACCCCAGCACTTCTGAGAGGAGAGAGAAGTAATGACATACTGCGTGACCTCAAGCATATCACTACCCAGAGACCCCCAGCACTACAGAGAGAGGGGAGAGAGGTAATGATGTACTGTGTGAACTCAGGCATATCACTACCAAGAGACCCCAGCACTGCAGAGAGGAGAGAGAGGTAATGACACACTGTGTGACCTCAGGCATATCACTACTCAGAGACCCCAGGACTTCTGAGAGGAGAGAGAGGTAATGACGAACTGTGTGACCTCAGGCATATCACTACCCAGAGACCCCAGCACTGCAGAGAGAGGAGAGAGAGGTAATGACACACTGAGTGACCTCAGGCATATCACTACCCAGAGACCCCCAGTGCTGCAGAGAGAGGACAGAGAGGTTATGATGTACTGTGTGACCTCAGGCATATCACTGTCCAGAGACCCCAGCACTTCTGAGAGGAGAGAGAAGTAATGACACACTGTGTGACCTCAGGCATATCACTACCCACAGACCCCCAGCACTGCAGGGAGGATAGAGAGGTAATGACGCACTGTGTGACCTCAGGCATATCACTACCCATAGACCCCCAGCGCTGCAGAGAGAGGAGAGAGAGGTAATGATGTACTGTGTGACCTCAGGCATATCACTGTCCAGAGACCCCAGCACTTCTGAGAGGAGAGAGAGGTAATGACATACTGTGTGACCTCAAGCATATCACTACCCAGAGACACCCAGCACTACAGAGAGAGGGGAGAGAGATAATGATGTACTGTGTGACCTCAGGCATATCACTCCCCAGAGACCCCAGCACTTCTGAGAGAAGAGAGAGTTAATGACACACTGTGTGATCTCAGGCATATCAATACCCAGAGACCCCCAGCACTGCAGAGAGAGGAGAGAGAGGTAATGATTCACTTTGTGACCTCAGGCTTATCACTACCCAGAGACCCCCAGCGCTGCAGAGAGAGGAGAGAGAGATAATGATGTACTGTGTGACCTCAGGCATATCACTGTCCAGAGACCCCAGCACTTCTGAGAGGAGAGAGAGGTAATGACATACTGTGTGACCTCAAGCATATCACAACCCAGAGACCCCCAGCACTACAGAGAGAGAGGAGAGAGGTAATGATGTACTGTGTGACCTCAGGCATATCACTACCCAGAGACCCCAGTACTTCTGAGAGGAGAGAGAGGTAATGATGCACTGTGTGACCTCAGGCATATCACAACCCAGAGTCCCCAGCACTGCAGAGAGAGGAGAGAGAGGTAATGACACACTGTGTGACCTCAGGCATATCACTACCCAGAGACCCCCAGCGCTGCAGAGAGAGGAGAGAGAGGTAATGATGTACTGTGTGACCTCAGGCATATCGCTGTCCAGAGACCCCAGCACTTCTGAGAGGAGAGAGAGGTAATGACATACTGTGTGACCTCAAGCATATCACTACCCAGAGACCCACAGCACTACAGAGAGAGGGGAGAGGTAATGATGTACTGTGTGACCTCAGGCGTATCCCTATCCAGAGACTGCAGCACAGCAGAGAGGAGAGAGAGGAAATGACACACTGTGTGACCTCAGGCATATCACTACCCAGAGACCCCAGCACTTCTTAGAGGAGAGAGAGGTAATGACGCACTGTGTGACCTCAGGCATATCACTGTCCAGAGACCCCAGCACTTCTGAGAGGAGAGAGAGGTAATTACATACTGTGTGAACTCAAGCATATCACTACCCAAAGACCCCCAGCACTACAGAGAGAGGGGAGAGAGGAAATGATATACTGTGTGACCTCAGGCATATCACTACCCAGAGACCCCCAGCACTGCAGAGAGGAGAGAGAGGTAATGACACACTGTGTGACCTCAGGCATGTCACTACTCAGAGACCCCAGGACTTCTGAGAGGAGAGAGAGGTAATGACGCACTGTGTGACCTCAGGCATATCACTACCCAGAGCCCCCAGCACTTCTGAGAGGAGAGAGAGGTAATGACGCACTGTGTGACCTCATGCATATCACTACCCAGAGACCCCAGCACTGCAGAGAGAGGAGAGAGAGGTAATGACACACTGTGTGACCTCAGGCATATCACTACCCAGAGACCCCCAGTGCTGCAGAGAGGAGAGAGAGGTAATGACACACTGTGTGACCTCAGGCATGTCACTACTCAGAGACCCCAGGACTTCTGAGAGGAGAGAGAGGTTATGATGTACTGTGTGACCTCAGGCATATCACTGTCCAGAGACCCCAGCACTTCTGAGAGGAGAGAGAAGTAATGACATACTGCGTGACCTCAAGCATATCACTACCCAGAGACCCCCAGCACTACAGAGAGAGGGGAGAGAGGTAATGATGTACTGTGTGAACTCAGGCATATCACTACCCAGAGACCCCCAGCACTGCAGAGACAGAAGAGAGAGGTAATGACACACTGTGTGACCTCAGGCATATCACTACCCAGAGACCCCCAGCGCTGCAGAGAGAGGAGAGAGAGGTAATGATGTACTGTGTGACCTCAGCCATATCACTGTCCAGAGACCCCAGCACTTCTGAGAGGAGAGAGAGGTAATGACATACTGTGTGACCTCAAGCATATCACTACCCAGAGACCCCCAGCACTACAGAGAGAGGGGTGAGAGGTAATGATGTACTGTGTGACCTCAGGCATATCACTACCCAGAGACCCCCAGCGCTGCAGAGAGGAGAGAGAGGTAATGACGTACTGTGTGACCTCAGGCATATCACTACCCAGAGACCCCAGCACTTCTGAGAGGAGGGAGAGGTAAGGACGCACTGTGTGACCTCAGGCATATCACTACCCAGAGATCCCAGCACTGCAGAGAGAGGAGAGAGAGGTAATGACACACTGTGTGACCTCAGGCATATCACTACCCAGAGACCCCCAGCGCTGCAGAGAGAGGAGAGAGAGGTAATGATGTACTCTCTGATCTCAGGCATATCACTGTCCAGAGACCCCAGCACTTCTGAGAGGAGAGAGAGGTAATGACATACTGTGTGACCTCAAGCATATCACTACCCAGAGACCCCCAGCACTACAGAAAGAGGGTAGAGAGGTAATGACGCACTGTGTGACCTCAGGCATATCACTACCCAGAAACCCCAGCACTGCAGAGAGAGGAGAGAGAGGTAATGACACACTGTGTGACCTCAGGCATATCACTACCCAGAGATCCCCAGCGCTGCAGAGAGAGGAGAGAGAGGTAATGATGTACTGTGTGACCTCAGGCATATCACTGTTCATTGACCCCAGCACTTCTGAGAGGAGATAGAGGTAATGTCATACTGTGTGACCTCAAGCATATCACTACCCAGAGACCCCCAGCACTACAGAGAGATGGGAGAGAGGTAATGATGTACTGTGTGACCTCAGGCATATCACTACCCAGAGATCCCCAGCACTGCAGAGAGGAGAGAGAGGTAATGACACATTGTGTGACCTCAGGCATATCACTACCCAGAGACCCCCAGCACTGCAGAGAGGAGAGAGAGGTAATGACACACTGTGTGACCTCAGGCATGTCACTACTCAGAGACCCCAGGACTTCTGAGAGGAGAGAGAGGTAATGACGCACTGTGTGACCTCAGGCATATCACTACCCAGAGCCCCCAGCACTTCTGAGAGGAGAGAGAGGTAATGACGCACTGTGTGACCTCATGCATATCACTACCCAGAGACCCCAGCACTGCAGAGAGAGGAGAGAGAGGTAATGACACACTGTGTGACCTCAGGCATATCACTACCCAGAGACCCCCAGTGCTGCAGAGAGAGGAGAGAGAGGTTATGATGTACTGTGTGACCTCAGGCATATCACTGTCCAGAGACCCCAGCACTTCTGAGAGGAGAGAGAAGTAATGACATACTGCGTGACCTCAAGCATATCACTACCCAGAGACCCCCAGCACTACAGAGAGAGGGGAGAGAGGTAATGATGTACTGTGTGAACTCAGGCATATCACTACCCAGAGACCCCCAGCACTGCAGAGACAGAAGAGAGAGGTAATGACACACTGTGTGACCTCAGGCATATCACTACCCAGAGACCCCCAGCGCTGCAGAGAGAGGAGAGAGAGGTAATGATGTACTGTGTGACCTCAGGTATATCACTGTCCAGAGACCCCAGCACTTCTGAGAGGAGAGAGAGGTAATGACATACTGTGTGACCTCAAGCATATCACTACCCAGAGACCCCCAGCACTACAGAGAGAGGGGTGAGAGGTAATGATGTACTGTGTGACCTCAGGCATATCACTACCCAGAGACCCCCAGCGCTGCAGAGAGGAGAGAGAGGTAATGACACATTGTGTGACCTCAGGCATATCACTACCCAGAGACCCCAGCAATTCTGAGAGGAGAGAGAGGTAATGACGTACTGTGTGACCTCAGGCATATCACTACCCAGAGACCCCAGCACTTCTGAGAGGAGGGAGAGGTAAGGATGCACTGTGTGACCTCAGGCATATCACTACCCAGAGATCCCAGCACTGCAGAGAGAGGAGAGAGAGGTAATGACACACTGTGTGACCTCAGGCATATCACTACACAGAGACCCCCAGCGCTGCAGAGAGAGGAGAGAGAGGTAATGATGTACTCTCTGATCTCAGGCATATCACTGTCCAGAGACCCCAGAACTTCTGAGAGGAGAGAGAGGTAATGACATACTGTGTGACCTCAAGCATATCACTACCCAGAGACCCCCAGCACTACAGAGAGAGGGTAGAGAGGTAATGACGCACTGTGTGACCTCAGGCATATCACTACCCAGAAACCCCAGCACTGCAGAGAGAGGAGAGAGAGGTAATGACACACTGTGTGACCTCAGGCATATCACTACCCAGAGATCCGCAGCGCTGCAGAGAGAGGAGAGAGAGGTAATGATGTACTGTGTGACCTCAGGCATATCACTGTTCAGAGACCCCAGCACTTCTGAGAGGAGATAGAGGTAATGTCATACTGTGTGACCTCAGGCATATCACTACCCAGAGATCACCAGCACTGCAGAGAGGAGAGAGAGGTAATGACACATTGTGTGACCTCAGGCATATCACTACCTAGAGACCCCAGCACTTCTGAGAGGAGAGAGAGGTAATGACGCACTGTGTGACCTCAGGGATATCACTACCCAGAGACCCCAGCACTTCTGAGAGGAGGGAGAGGTAATGACGCACTGTGTGACCTCAGGCATATCACTACCCAGAGACCCCGCGCGCTGCAGAGAGAGGAGAGAGAGGTAAGGATGTACTGTGTGACCTCAGGCATATCACTGTCCAGAGACCCCAGCACTTCTGAAAGGAGAGAGAGGTAATGACATACTGTGTGACCTCAAGCATATCACTACCCAGAGACCCCCAGCACTACAGAGAGAGGGGGGAGAGGTAATGATGTACTGTGTGACCTCAGGCGTATCACTACCCAGAGACCGCAGCACAGCAGAGAGGAAAGAGAGGTAGTGACACACTATGTGACCTCAGGCATATCACTACCCAGAGACCCCAGCACTTCTGAGAGGAGAGAGAGGTAATGACGCACTGTGTGACCTCAGGCATATCACTACCCAGAGACCCCCAGCACTACAGAGAGAGGGGAGAGAGGTAATGATGTACTGTGTGACCTCAGGCATATCACTACCCAGAGACCCCTAGTGCTGCAGAGAGAGGAGAGAGGTAATGACACGCTGTGTGACCTCAGGCATATCACTACCCAGAGAACCCCAGCGCTGCAGAGAGAGGAGAGAGAGGTAATGATGTACTGTGTGACCTCAGGCATATCGCTGTCCAGAGACCCCAGCACTTCTGAGAGGAGAGAGAGGTAATGACATACTGTGTGACCTCAAGCATATCACTTCCCAGAGACCCACAGCACTACAGAGAGAGGGGAGAGGTAATGATGTACTGTGTGACCTCAGGCGTATCCCTATCCAGAGACCGCAGCACAGCAGAGAGGAGAGAGAGGAAATGACACACTGTGTGACCTCAGGCATATCACTACCCAGAGACCCCCGCACTTCTTAGAGGAGAGAGAGGTAATGACGCACTGTGTGACCTCAAGCACATAACTATCCAGAGACCCCAGCACTGCAGAGAGAGGAGAGAGAGGTAATGACACACTGTGTGACCTCAGGCATATCACTACCCAGAGACCCCCAGCGCTGCAGAGAGAGGAGAGAGAGGTAATGATGTACTGTGTGACCTCAGGCATATCACTGTCCAGAGACCCCAGCACTTCTGAGAGGAGAGAGAGGTAATGACATACTGTGGGACCTCAAGCATATCACTACCCAAAGACCCCCAGCACTACAGAGAGAGGGGAGAGAGGAAATGATATACTGTGTGACCTCAGGCATATCACTACCTAGAGACCCCAGCACTTCTGAGAGGAGGGAGAGGTAAGGACGCATTGTGTGACCTCAGGCATATCACTACCCAGAGATCCCAGCACTGCAGAGAGAGGAGAGAGAGGTAATGACACACTGTGTGACCTCAGGCATATCACTACCCAGAGACCCAAAGCACTACAGAGAGTGGGGAGAGAGGTAATGATGTACTGTGTGAACTCAGGCATATCACTACCCAGAGACCCCCAGCACTGCAGAGACAGAAGAGAGAGGTAATGACACACTGTGTGACCTCAGGCATATCCCTACCCAGAGACCCCCAGCGCTGCAGAGAGAGGAGAGAGAGGTAATGATGTACTGTGTGACCTCAGGCATATCACTGTCCAGAGACCCCAGCACTTCTGAGAGGAGAGAGAGGTAATGACATACTGTGTGGCCTCAAGCATATGACTACCCAGAAACCCCCAGCTCTACAGAGAGAGGGTAGAGAGGTAATGATGTACTGTGTGAGCTCAGGCATATCACTACCCAGAGACCCCAGCCTTTCTGAGAGAAGAGAGAGTTAATGACACACTGTGTGACCTCAGGCATATCACTACCCAGAGACCCCCAGCACTGCAGGGAGGATAGAGAGGTAATGATGCACTGTGTGACCTCAGGCATATCACTACCCAGAGACCCCCAGCGCTGCAGAGAGAGGAGAGAGAGGTAATAATGTACTGTGTGACCTCAGGCATATCGCTGTCCAGAGACCCCAACACTTCTGAGAGGAGAGAGAGGTAATTACATACTGTGTGACCTCAAGCATATCACTACCCAGAGACCCCCAGCACTACAGAGAGAGGGGAGAGAGATAATGATGTACTGTGTGACCTCAGGCACATCACTACCCAGAGACCCCAGCACTTCTGAGAGAAGAGAGAGTTAATGACACACTGTGTGATCTCAGGCATATCACTACCCAGAGACCCCCAGCACTGCAGAGAGAGGAGAGAGAGGTAATGACGCACTGTGTGATCTCAGGCTTATCACTACCCAGAGACCCCCAGCGCTGCAGAGAGAGGAGAGAGAGATAATGATGTACTGTGTGACCTCAGGCATATCACAACCCAGAGACCCCCATCACTACAGAGAGAGAGGAGAGAGGTAATGATGTACTGTGTGACCTCAGGCATATCACTACCCAGAGACCCCAGTACTTCTGAGAGGAGAGAGAGGTAATGATGCCCTGTGTGACCTCTGGCATATCACAACCCAGAGTCCCCAGCACTGCAGAGAGAGGAGAGAGAGGTAATGACACACTGTGTGACCTCAGGCATATCACTACCCAGAGACCCCCAGCGCTGCAGAGAGAGGAGAGAGAGGTAATGATGTACTGTGTGACCTCAGGCATATCGCTGTCCAGAGACCCCAGCACTTCTGAGAGGAGAGAGAGGTAATGACATACTGTGTGACCTCAAGCATATCACTACCCAGAGACCCACAGCACTACAGAGAGAGGGGAGAGGTAATGATGTACTGTGTGACCTCAGGCGTATCCCTATCCAGAGACCGCAGCACAGCAGAGAGGAGAGAGAGGAAATGACACACTGTGTGACCTCAGGCATATCACTACCCAGAGACCCCAGCACTTCTTAGAGGAGAGAGAGGTAATGACGCACTGTGTGACCTCAGGCATATAACTATCCAGAGACCCCAGCACTGCAGAGAGAGGAGAGAGAGGTAATGACACACTGTGTGACCTCAGGCATATCACTACCCAAAGACCCCCAGCGCTGGAGAGAGAGGAGAGAGAGGTAATGATGTACTGTGTGACCTCAGGCATATCACTGTCCAGAGACCCCAGCACTTCTGAGAGGAGAGAGAGGTAATGACATACTGTGTGACCTAAAAGCATATCACTACCCAAAGACCCCCAGCACTACAGAGAGAGGGGAGAGAGGAAA
Organism: Pleurodeles waltl; assembly: GCF_031143425.1. Classification (NCBI taxonomy): domain Eukaryota; kingdom Metazoa; phylum Chordata; class Amphibia; order Caudata; family Salamandridae; genus Pleurodeles; species Pleurodeles waltl. The sequence continues at coordinate 31,825,869 of NC_090442.1, forward strand.
TGATATACTGAGTGACCTCAGGCATATCACTACCCAGAGACCCCCAGCACTGCAGAGAGGAGAGAGAGGTAATGACACACTGTGTGACCTCAGGCATATCACTACTCAGAGACCCCAGGACTTCTGAGAGGAGAGAGAGGTAATGACGCACTGTGTGACCTCAGGCATATCACTACCCAGAGCCCCCAGCACTTCTGAGAGGAGAGAGAGGTAATGACGCACTGTGTGACCTCATGCATATCACTACCCAGAGACCCCAGCACTGCAGAGAGAGGAGAGAGAGGTAATGACACACTGTGTGACCTCAGGCATATCACTACCCAGAGACCCCCAGTGCTGCAGAGAGAGGAGAGAGAGGTTATGATGTACTGTGTGACCTCAGGCATATCACTGTCCAGAGACCCCAGCACTTCTGAGAGGAGAGAGAAGTAATGACATACTGCGTGACCTCAAGCATATCACTACCCAGAGACCCCCAGCACTACAGAGAGAGGGGAGAGAGGTAATGATGTACTGTGTGAACTCAGGCATATCACTACCCAGAGACCCCCAGCACTGCAGAGACAGAAGAGAGAGGGAATGACACACTGTGTGACCTCAGGCATATCACTACCCAGAGACCCCCAGCGCTGCAGAGAGAGGAGAGAGAGGTAATGATGTACTGTGTGACCTCAGGCATATCACTGCCCAGAGACCCCAGCACTTCTGAGAGGAGAGAGAGGTAATGACATACTGTGTGACCTCAGGCATATCACTACCCAGAGACCCCCAGCACTACAGAGAGAGGGGTGAGAGGTAATGATGTACTGTGTGACCTCAGGCATATCACTACCCAGAGACCCCCAGCGCTGCAGAGAGGAGAGAGAGGTAATGACACACTGTGTGACCTCAGGCATATCACTACCCAGAGACCCCAGCAATTCTGAGAGGAGAGAGAGGTAATGACGTACTGTGTGACCTCAGGCATATCACTACCCAGAGACCCCAGCACTTCTGAGAGGAGAGAAAGGTAAGGACGCACTGTGTGACCTCAGGCATATCACTACCCAGAGATCCCAGCACTGCAGAGAGAGGAGAGAGAGGTAATGACACACTGTGTGACGTCAGGCATATCACTACCCAGAGACCCCCAGCACTGCAGAGAGAGGAGAGAGAGGTAATGATGTACTCTCTGATCTCAGGCATATCACTGTCCAGAGACCCCAGCACTTCTGAGAGGAGAGAGAGGTAATGACATACTGTGTGACCTCAAGCATATCACTACCCAGAGACCCCCAGCACTACAGAGAGAGGGGGGAGAGGTAATGATGTACTGTGTGACCTCAGGCGTATCACTACCCAGAGACCGCAGCACAGCAGAGAGGAAACAGAGGTAGTGACACACTGTGTGACCTCAGGCATATCACTACCCAGAGACCCTAGCACTTCTGAGAGGAGAGAGAGGTAATGACGCACTGTGTGACCTGAGGCATATCACTACCCAGAGACCCCCAGCACTGCAGAGAGAGGGGAGAGAGGTAATGAGGTACTGTGTGACCTCAGGCATATCACTACCCAGAGACCCCTAGTGCTGCTGAGAGAGGAGAGAGGAAATGACACGCTGTGTGACCTCAGGCATATCACTACCCAGAGAACCCCAGCGCTGCAGAGAGAGGAGAGAGAGGTAATGATGTACTATGTGACCTCAGGCATATCGCTGTCCAGAGACCCCAGCACTTCTGAGAGGAGAGAGAGGTAATGACATACTGTGTGACCTCAAGCATATCACTACCCAGAGACCCACAGCACTACAGAGAGAGGGGAGAGGTAATGATGTACTGTGTGACCTCAGGCGTATCCCTATCCAGAGACCGCAGCACAGCAGAGAGGAGAGAGAGGAAATGAAACACTGTGTGACCTCAGGCATATCACTACCCAGAGACCCCCGCACTTCTTAGAGGAGAGAGAGGTAATGACGCACTGTGTGACCTCAGGCATATAACTATCCAGAGACCCCAGCACTGCAGAGAGAGGAGAGAGAGGTAATGACACACTGTGTGACCTCAGGCATATCACTACCCAGAGACCCCCAGCGCTGGAGAGAGAGGAGAGAGAGGTAATGATGTACTGTGTGACCTCAGGCATATCACTGTCCAGAGACCCCAGCACTTCTGAGAGGAGAGAGAGGTAATGACATACTGTGTGACCTCAAGCATATCACTACCCAAAGACCCCCAGCACTGCAGAGAGAGGGGAGAGAGGAAATGATATACTGTGTGACCTCAGGCATATCACTACCCAGAGACCCCCAGCACTGCAGAGAGGAGAGAGAGGTAATGACACACTGTGTGACCTCAGGCATATCACTACTCAGAGACCCCAGGGCTTCTGAGAGGAGAGAGAGGTAATGACGCACTGTGTGACCTCAGGCATATCACTACCCAGAGCCCCCAGCACTTCTGAGAGGAGAGAGAGGTAATGACGCACTGTGTGACCTCATGCATATCACTACCCAGAGACCCCAGCACTGCAGAGAGAGGAGAGAGAGGTAATGACACACTGTGTGACCTCAGGCATATCACTACCCAGAGACCCCCACTGCTGCAGAGAGAGGAGAGAGAGGTTATGATGTACTGTGTGACCTCAGGCATATCACTGTCCAGAGACCCCAGCACTTCTGAGAGGAGAGAGAGGTAATGACATACTGTGTGACCTCAAGCATATCACAACCCAGAGACCCCCAGCACTACAGAGAGAGAGGAGAGAGGTAATGATGTACTGTGTGACCTCAGGCATATCACTACCCAGAGACCCCAGTACTTCTGAGAGGAGAGAGAGGTAATGATGCACTGTGTGACCTCAGGCATATCACAACCCAGAGTCCCCAGCACTGCAGAGAGAGGAGAGAGAGGAGAGAGAGGTAATGACACACTGTGTGACCTCTGGCATATCACTACCCAGAGACCCCCAGCGCTGCAGAGAGAGGAGAGAGAGGTAATGATGTACAGTGTGACCTCAGGCATATCGCTGTCCAGAGACCCCAGCACTTCTGAGAGGAGAGAGAGGTAATGACATACTGTGTGACCTCAAGCATATCACTACCCAGAGACCCACAGCACTACAGAGAGAGGGGAGAGGTAATGATGTACTGTGTGACCTCAGGCGTATCCCTATCCAGAGACTGCAGCACAGCAGAGAGGAGAGAGAGGAAATGACACACTGTGTGACCTCAGGCATATCACTACCCAGAGACCCCAGCACTTCTTAGAGGAGAGAGAGGTAATGACGCACTGTGTGACCTCAGGCATATAACTATCCAGAGACCCCAGCACTGCAGAGAGAGGAGAGAGAGGTAATGACACACTGTGTGACCTCAGGCATATCACTACCCAGAGCCCCCCAGCGCTGGAGAGAGGAGAGAGAGGTAATGATGTACTGTGTGACCTCAGGCATATCACTGTCCAGAGACCCCAGCACTTCTGAGAGGAGAGAGAGGTAATGACATACTGTGTGAACTCAAGCATATCACTACCCAAAGACCCCCAGCACTACAGAGAGAGGGGAGAGAGGAAATGATATACTGTCTGACCTCAGACATATCACTACCCAGAGACCCCCAGCACTGCACAGAGGAGAGAGAGGTAATGACACACTGTGTGACCTCAGGCATGTCACTACTCAGAGACCCCAGGACTTCTGAGAGGAGAGAGAGGTTATGACGCACTGTGTGACCTCAGGCATATCACTACCCAGAGCCCCCAGCACTTCTGAGAGGAGAGAGAGGTAATGACGCACTGTGTGACCTCATGCATATCACTACCCAGAGACCCCAGCACTGCAGAGAGAGGAGAGAGAGGTAATGACACACTGTGTGACCTCAGGCATATCACTACCCAGAGACCCCCAGTGCTGCAGAGAGAGGAGAGAGAGGTTATGATGTACTGTGTGACCTCAGGTATATCACTGTCCAGAGACCCCAGCACTTCTGAGAGGAGAGAGAAGTAATGACATACTGCGTGACCTCAAGCATATCACTACCCAGAGACCCCCAGCACTACAGAGAGAGGGGAGAGAGGTAATGATGTTCTGTGTGAACTCAGGCATATCACTACCCAGAGACGCCCAGCACTGCAGAGACAGAAGAGAGAGGTAATGACACACTGTGTGACCTCAGGCATATCACTACCCAGAGACCCCCAGCGCTGCAGAGAGAGGAGAGAGAGGTAATGATGTACTGTGTGACCTCAGGCATATCACTGTCCAGAGACCCCAGCACTTCTGAGAGGAGAGAGAGGTAATGACATACTGTGTGACCTCAAGCATATCACTACCCAGAGACCCCCAGCACTACAGAGAGAGGGGTGAGAGGTAATGATGTACTGTGTGACCTCAGGCATATCACTACCCAGAGACCCCCAGCGCTGCAGAGAGGAGAGAGAGGTAATGACACATTGTGTGACCTCAGGCATATCACTACCCAGAGACCCCAGCAATTCTGAGAGGAGAGAGAGGTAATGACGTACTGTGTGACCTCAGGCATATCACTACCCAGAGACCCCAGCACTTCTGAGAGGAGGGAGAGGTAAGGACACACTGTGTGACCTCAGGCATATCACTACCCAGAGATCCCAGCACTGCAGAGAGAGGAGAGAGAGGTAATGACACACTGTGTGACCTCAGGCATATCACTACCCAGAGACCCCCAGCGCTGCAGAGAGAGGAGAGAGAGGTAATGATGTACTCTCTGATCTCAGGCATATCACTGTCCAGAGACCCCAGCACTTCTTAGAGGAGAGAGAGGTAATGACATACTGTGTGACCTCAAGCATATCACTACCCAGAGACCCCCAGCACTACAGAGAGAGGGTAGAGAGGTAATGACGCACTGTGTGACCTCAGGCATATCACTACCCAGAAACCCCCGCACTGCAGAGAGAGGAGAGAGAGGTAATGACACACTGTGTGACCTCAGGCATATCACTACCCAGAGATCCCCAGCGCTGCAGAGAGAGGAGAGAGAGGTAATGATGTACTGTGTGACCTCAGGCATATCACTGTTCAGAGACCCCAGCACTTCTGAGAGGAGATAGAGGTAATGTCATACTGTGTGACCTCAAGCATATCACTACCCAGAGACCCCCAGCACTACAGAGAGATGGGAGAGAGGTAATGATGTACTGTGTGACCTCAGGCATATCACTACCCAGAGATCCCCAGCACTGCAGAGAGGAGAGAGAGGTAATGACACATTGTGTGACCTCAGGCATATCACTACCCAGAGACCCCCAGCACTGCAGAGAGGAGAGAGAGGTAATGACACACTGTGTGACCTCAGGCATGTCACTACTCAGAGACCCCAGGACTTCTGAGAGGAGAGAGAGGTAATGACGCACTGTGTGACCTCAGGCATATCACTACCCAGAGCCCCCAGCACTTCTGAGAGGAGAGAGAGGTAATGACGCACTGTGTGACCTCATGCATATCACTACCCAGAGACCCCAGCACTGCAGAGAGAGGAGAGAGAGGTAATGACACACTGTGTGACCTCAGGCATATCACTACCCAGAGACCCCCAGTGCTGCAGAGAGAGGAGAGAGAGGTTATGATGTACCGTGTGACCTCAGGCATATCACTGTCCAGAGACCCCAGCACTTCTGAGAGGAGAGAGAAGTAATGACATACTGCGTGACCTCAAGCATATCACTACCCAGAGACCCCCAGCACTACAGAGAGAGGGGAGAGAGGTAATGATGTACTGTGTGAACTCAGGCATATCACTACCCAGAGACCCCCAGCACTGCAGAGACAGAAGAGAGAGGTAATGACACACTGTGTGACCTCAGGCATATCACTACCCAGAGACCCCCAGCGCTGCAGAGAGGGGAGAGAGAGGTAATGATGTACTGTGTGACCTCAGGTATATCACTGTCCAGAGACCCCAGCACTTCTGAGAGGAGAGAGAGGTAATGACATACTGTGTGACCTCAAGCATATCACTACCCAGAGACCCCCAGCACTACAGAGAGAGGGGTGAGAGGTAATGATGTACTGTGTGACCTCAGGCATATCACTACCCAGAGACCCCCAGCGCTGCAGAGAGGAGAGAGAGGCAATGACACATTGTGTGACCTCAGGCATATCACTACCCAGAGACCCCAGCAATTCTGAGAGGAGAGAGAGGTAATGACGTACTGTGTGACCTCAGGCATATCACTACCCATAGACCCCAGCACTTCTGAGAGGAGGGAGAGGTAAGGACGCACTGTGTGACCTCAGGCATATCACTACCCAGAGATCCCAGCACTGCAGAGAGAGGAGAGAGAGGTAATGACACACTGTGTGACCTCAGGCATATCACTACCCAGAGACCCCCAGCGCTGCAGAGAGAGGAGAGAGAGGTAATGATGTACTCTCTGATCTCAGGCATATCACTGTCCAGAGACCCCAGCACTTCTGAGAGGAGAGAGAGGTAATGACATACTGTGTGACCTCAAGCATATCACTACCCAGAGACCCCCAGCACTACAGAGAGAGGGTAGAGAGGTAATGACGCACTGTGTGACCTCAGGCATATCACTACCCAGAAACCCCAGCACTGCAGAGAGAGGAGAGAGAGGTAATGACACACTGTGTGACCTCAGGCATATCACTACCCAGAGATCCGCAGCGCTGCAGAGAGAGGAGAGAGAGGTAATGATGTACTGTGTGACCTCAGGCATATCACTACCCAGAGACCCCAGCCTTTCTGAGAGAAGAGAGAGTTAATGACACACTGTGTGACCTCAGGCATATCACTACCCAGAGATCACCAGCACTGCAGAGAGGAGAGAGAGGTAATGACACATTGTGTGACCTCAGGCATATCACTACCTAGAGACCCCAGCACTTCTGAGAGGAGAGAGAGGTAATGACGCACTGTGTGACCTCAGGCATATCACTACCCAGAGACCCCAGCACTTCTGAGAGGAGGGAGAGGTAATGACGCACTGTGTGACCTCAGGCATATCACTACCCAGAGACCCCGAGCGCTGCAGAGAGAGGAGAGAGAGGTAAGGATGTACTGTGTGACCTCAGGCATATCACTGTCCAGAGACCCCAGCACTTCTGAAAGGAGAGAGAGGTAATGACATACTGTGTGACCTCAAGCATATCACTACCCAGAGACCCCCAGCACTACAGAGAGAGGGGGGAGAGGTAATGATGTACTGTGTGACCTCAGGCGTATCACTACGCAGAGACCGCAGCACAGCAGAGAGGAAAGAGAGGTAGTGACACACTATGTGACCTCAGGCATATCACTACCCAGAGACCCCAGCACTTCTGAGAGGAGAGAGAGGTAATGACGCACTGTGTGACCTCAGGCATATCACTACCCAGAGACCCCCAGCACTACAGAGAGAGGGGAGAGAGGTAATGATGTACTGTGTGACCTCAGGCATATCACTACCCAGAGATCCCTAGTGCTGCAGAGAGAGGAGAGAGGTAATGACACGCTGTGTGACCTCAGGCATATCACTACCCAGAGAACCCCAGCGCTGCAGAGAGAGGAGAGAGAGGTAATGATGTACTGTGTGACCTCAGGCATATCGCTGTCCAGAGACCCCAGCACTTCTGAGAGGAGAGAGAGGTAATGACATACTGTGTGACCTCAAGCATATCACTACCCAGAGACCCACAGCACTACAGAGAGAGGGGAGAGGTAATGATGTACTGTGTGACCTCAGGCGTATCCCTATCCAGAGACCGCAGCACAGCAGAGAGGAGAGAGAGGAAATGACACACTGTGTGACCTCAGGCATATCACTACCCAGAGACCCCCGCACTTCTTAGAGGAGCGAGAGGTAATGACGCACTGTGTGACCTCAGGCACATAACTATCCAGAGACCCCAGCACTGCAGAGAGAGGAGAGAGAGGTAATGACACACTGTGTGACCTCAGGCATATCACTACCCAGAGACCCCCAGCGCTGGAGAGAGAGGAGAGAGAGGTAATGATGTACTGTGTGACCTCAGGCATATCACTGTCCAGAGACCCCAGCACTTCTGAGAGGAGAGAGAGGTAATGACATACTGTGGGACCTCAAGCATATCACTACCCAAAGACCCCCAGCACTACAGAGAGAGGGGAGAGAGGAAATGATATACTGTGTGACCTCAGGCATATCACTACCTAGAGACCCCAGCACTTCTGAGAGGAGGGAGAGGTAAGGACGCATTGTGTGACCTCAGGCATATCACTACCCAGAGATCCCAGCACTGCAGAGAGAGGAGAGAGAGGTAATGACACACTGTGTGACCTCAGGCATATCACTACCCAGAGACCCAAAGCACTACAGAGAGTGGGGAGAGAGGTAATGATGTACTGTGTGAACTCAGGCATATCACTACCCAGAGACCCCCAGCACTGCAGAGACAGAAGATAGAGGTAATGACACACTGTGTGACCTCAGGCATATCACTACCCAGAGACCCCCAGCGCTGCAGAGAGAGGAGAGAGAGGTAATGATGTACTGTGTGACCTCAGGCATATCACTGTCCAGAGACCCCAGCACTTCTGAGAGGAGAGAGAGGTAATGACATACTGTGTGGCCTCAAGCATATGACTACCCAGAAACCCCCAGCTCTACAGAGAGAGGGGAGAGAGGTAATGATGTACTGTGTGAGCTCAGGCATATCACTACCCAGAGACCCCAGCCTTTCTGAGAGAAGAGAGAGTTAATGACACACTGTGTGACCTCAGGCATATCACTACCCAGAGACCCCCAGCACTGCAGGGACGATAGAGAGGTAATGATGCACTGTGTGACCTCAGGCATATCACTACCCAGAGACCCCCACTGCTGCAGAGAGAGGAGAGAGAGGTAAAGATGTACTGTTTGACCTCAGGCATATCACTGTCCAGAGACCCCAGCACTTCTGAGAGGAGAGAGAGGTAATTACATACTGTGTGACCTCAAGCATATCACTACCCAGAGACCCCCAGCACTGCAGAGAGAGGAGAGAGAGGTAATGACGCACTGTGTGACCTCAGGCTTATCACTACCCAGAGACCCCCAGCGCTGCAGAGAGAGGAGAGAGAGATAATGATGTAGTGTGACCTCAGGCATATCACTGTCCAGAGACCCCAGCACTTCTGAGAGGAGAGAGAGGTAATGACATACTGTGTGACCTCAAGCATATCACAACCCAGAGACCCCCATCACTACAGAGAGAGAGGAGAGAGGTAATGATGTACTGTGTGACCTCAGGCATATCACTACCCAGAGACCCCAGTACTTCTGAGAGGAGAGAGAGGTAATGATGCCATGTGTGACCTCAGGCATATCACAACCCAGAGTCCCCAGCACTGCAGAGAGAGGAGAGAGAGGTAATGACACACTGTGTGACCTCAGGCATATCACTACCCAGAGACCCCCAGCGCTGCAGAGAGAGGAGAGAGAGGTAATGATGTACTGTGTGACCTTAGGCATATCGCTGTCCAGAGACCCCAGCACTTCTGAGAGGAGAGAGAGGTAATGACATACTGTGTGACCTCAAGCATATCACTACCCAGAGACCCACAGCACTACAGAGAGAGGGGAGAGGTAATGATGTACTGTGTGACCTCAGGCGTATCCCTATCCAGAGACCGCAGCACAGCAGAGAGGAGAGAGAGGAAATGACACACTGTGTGACCTCAGGCATATCACTACCCAGAGACCCCAGCACTTCTTAGAGGAGAGAGAGGTAATGACGCACTGTGTGACCTCAGGCATATAACTATCCAGAGACCCCAGCACTGCAGAGAGAGGAGAGAGAGGTAATGACACACTGTGTGACCTCAGGCATATCACTAACCAGAGACCCCCAGCGCTGGAGAGAGAGGAGCGAGAGGTAATGATGTACTGTGTGACCTCAGGCATATCACTGTCCAGAGACCCCAGCACTTCTGAGAGGAGAGAGAGGTAATGACATACTGTGTGACCTCAAGCATATCACTACCCAAAGACCCCCACCACTACAGAGAGAGGGGAGAGAGGAAATGATATACTGAGTGACCTCAGGCATATCACTACCCAGAGACCCCCAGCACTGCAGAGAGGAGAGAGAGGTAATGACACACTGTGTGACCTCAGGCATATCACTACTCAGAGACCCCAGGACTTCTGAGAGGAGAGAGAGGTAATGACGCACTGTGTGACCTCAGGCATATCACTACCCAGAGCCCCCAGCACTTCTGAGAGGAGAGAGAGGTAATGACGCACTGTGTGACCTCATGCATATCACTACCCAGAGACCCCAGCACTGCAGAGAGAGGAGAGAGAGGTTATGATGTACTGTGTGACCTCAGGCATATCACTGTCCAGAGACCCCAGCACTTCTGAGAGGAGAGAGAAGTAATGACATACTGCGTGACCTCAAGCATATCACTACCCAGAGACCCCCAGCACTACAGAGAGAGGGGAGAGAGGTAATGATATACTGTGTGAACTCAGGCATATCACTACCCAGAGACCCCCAGCACTGCAGAGACAGAAGAGAGAGGGAATGACACACTGTGTGACCTCAGGCATATCACTACCCAGAGACCCCCAGCGCTGCAGAGAGAGGAGAGAGAGGTAATGATGTACTGTGTGACCTCAGGCATATCACTGCCCAGAGACCCCAGCACTTCTGAGAGGAGAGAGAGGTAATGACATACTGTGTGACCTCAGGCATATCACTACCCAGAGACCCCCAGCACTACAGAGAGAGGGGTGAGAGGTAATGATGTACTGTGTGACCTCAGGCATATCACTACCCAGAGACCCCCAGCGCTGCAGAGAGGAGAGAGAGGTAATGACACACTGTGTGACCTCAGGTATATCACTACCCAGAGACCCCAGCAATTCTGAGAGGAGAGAGAGGTAATGACGTACTGTGTGACCTCAGGCATATCACTACCCAGAGACCCCAGCACTTCTGAGAGGAGAGAGAGGTAAGGACGCACTGTGTGACCTCAGGCATATCACTACCCAGAGATCCCAGCACTGCAGAGAGAGGAGAGAGAGGTAATGACACACTGTGTGACCTTAGGCATATCACTACCCAGAGACCCCCAGCACTGCAGAGAGAGGAGAGAGAGGTAATGATGTACTCTCTGATCTCAGGCATATCACTGTCCAGAGACCCCAGCACTTCTGAGAGGAGAGAGAGGTAATGACATACTGTGTGACCTCAAGCATATCACTACCCAGAGACCCCCAGCACTACAGAGAGAGGGGGGAGAGGTAATGATGTACTGTGTGACCTCAGGCGTATCACTACCCAGAGACCGCAGCAGAGAGGAAAGAGAGGTAGTGACACACTGTGTGACCTCAGGCATATCACTACCCAGAGACCCCAGCACTTCTGAGAGGAGAGAGAGGTAATGACGCACTGTGTGACCTCAGGCATATCACTACCCAGAGACCCCCAGCACTGCAGAGAGAGGGGAGAGAGGTAATGATGTACTGTGTGACCTCAGGCATATCACTACCCAGAGACCCCTAGTGCTGCAGAGAGAGGAGAGAGGTAATGACACGCTGTGTGACCTCAGGCATATCACTACCCAGAGAACCCCAGCGCTGCAGAGAGAGGAGAGAGAGGTAATGATGTACTGTGTGACCTCAGGCATATCGCTGTCCAGAGACCCCAGCACTTCTGAGAGGAGAGAGAGGTAATGACATACTGTGTGACCTCAAGCATATCACTACCCAGAGACCCACACCACTACAGAGAGAGGGGAGAGGTAATGATGTACTGTGTGACCTCAGGCGTATCCCTATCCAGAGACCGCAGCACAGCAGAGAGGAGAGAGAGGAAATGAAACACTGTGTGACCTCAGGCATATCACTACCCAGAGACCCCCGCACTTCTTAGAGGAGAGAGAGGTAATGACGCACTGTGTGACCTCAGGCATATAACTATCCAGAGACCCCAGCACTGCAGAGAGAGGAGAGAGAGGTAATGACACACTGTGTGACCTCAGGCATATCACTACCCAGAGACCCCCAGCGCTGGAGAGAGAGGAGAGAGAGGTAATGATGTACTGTGTGACCTCAGGCATATCACTGTTCAGAGACCCCAGCACTTCTGAGAGGAGAGAGAGGTAATGACATACTGTGTGACCTCAAGCATATCACTACCCAAAGACCCCCAGCACTGCAGAGAGAGGGGAGAGAGGAAATGATATACTGTGTGACCTCAGGCATATCACTACCCAGAGACCCCCAGCACTGCAGAGAGGAGAGAGAGGTAATGACACACTGTGTGACCTCAGGCATATCACTACTCAGAGACCCCAGGACTTCTGAGAGGAGAGAGAGGTAATGACGCACTGTGTGACCTCAGGCATATCACTACCCAGAGCCCCCAGCACTTCTGAGAGGAGAGAGAGGTAATGACGCACTGTGTGACCTCAGGCATATCACTACCCAGAGACCCCCAGCGCTGGAGAGAGAGGAGAGAGAGGTAATGATGTACTGTGTGACCTCAGGCATATCACTGTTCAGAGACCCCAGCACTTCTGAGAGGAGAGAGAGGTAATGACATACTGTGTGACCTCAAGCATATCACTACCCAAAGACCCCCAGCACTGCAGAGAGAGGGGAGAGAGGAAATGATATACTGTGTGACCTCAGGCATATCACTACCCAGAGACCCCCAGCACTGCAGAGAGGAGAGAGAGGTAATGACACACTGTGTGACCTCAGGCATATCACTACTCAGAGACCCCAGGACTTCTGAGAGGAGAGAGAGGTAATGACGCACTGTGTGACCTCAGGCATATCACTACCCAGAGACCCCCACTGCTGCAGAGAGAGGAGAGAGAGGTTATGATGTACTGTGTGACCTCAGGCATATCACTGTCCAGAGACCCCAGCACTTCTGAGAGGAGAGAGAGGTAATGACATACTGTGTGACCTCAAGCATATCACTACCCAAAGACCCCCACCACTACAGAGAGAGGGGAGAGAGGAAATGATATACTGAGTGACCTCAGGCATATCACTACCCAGAGACCCCCAGCACTGCAGAGAGGAGAGAGAGGTAATGACACACTGTGTGACCTCAGGCATATCACTACTCAGAGACCCCAGGACTTCTGAGAGGAGAGAGAGGTAATGACGCACTGTGTGACCTCAGGGATATCACTACCCAGAGACCCCAGCACTGCAGAGAGAGGAGAGAGAGGTAATGACACACTGTGTGACCTCAGGCATATCACTACCCAGAGACCCCCAGCGCTGGAGAGAGAGGAGAGAGAGGTAATGATGTACTGTGTGACCTCAGGCATATCACTGTTCAGAGACCCCAGCACTTCTGAGAGGAGAGAGAGGTAATGACATACTGTGTGACCTCAAGCATATCACTACCCAAAGACCCCCAGCACTGCAGAGAGAGGGGAGAGAGGAAATGATATACTGTGTGACCTCAGGCATATCACTACCCAGAGACCCCCAGCACTGCAGAGAGGAGAGAGAGGTAATGACACACTGTGTGACCTCAGGCATATCACTACTCAGAGACCCCAGGACTTCTGAGAGGAGAGAGAGGTAATGACGCACTGTGTGACCTCAGGCATATCACTACCCAGAGACCCCCACTGCTGCAGAGAGAGGAGAGAGAGGTTATGATGTACTGTGTGACCTCAGGCATATCACTGTCCAGAGACCCCAGCACTTCTGAGAGGAGAGAGAAGTAATGACATACTGCGTGACCTCAAGCATATCACTACCCAGAGACCCCCAGCACTACAGAGAGAGGGGAGAGAGGTAATGATGTACTTTGTGAACTCAGGCATATCACTACCCAGAGACCCCCAGCACTGCAGAGACAGAAGAGAGAGGTAATGACACACTGTGTGACCTCAGGCATATCACTACCCAGAGACCCCCAGCGCTGCAGAGAGAGGAGAGAGAGGTAATGATGTACTGTGTGAGCTCAGGCATATCACTACCCAGAGACCCCAGCACTTCTGAGAGAAGAGAGAGTTAATGACACACTGTGTGACCTCAGGCATATCACTACCCAGAGACCCCCAGCACTGCAGGGAGGATAGAGAGGTAATGACGCACTGTGTGACCTCAGGCATATCACTACCCAGAGACCCCAGCACTTCTGAGAGGAGAGAGAAGTAATGACATACTGCGTGACCTCAAGCATATCACTACCCAGAGACCCCCAGCACTACAGAGAGAGGGGAGAGAGGTAATGATGTACTGTGTGAACTCAGGCATATCACTACCCAGAGACCCCCAGCACTGCATAGACAGAAGAGAGAGGTAATGACACACTGTGTGACCTCAGGCATATCACTACCCAGAGACCCCCAGCGCTGCAGAGAGAGGAGAGAGAGGTAATGATGTACTGTGTGACCTCAGGCATATCACTGTCCAGAGACCCCAGCACTTCTGAGAGGAGAGAGAGGTAATGACATACTGTGTGGCCTCAAGCATATGACTACCCAGAAACCCCCAGCTCTACAGAAAGAGGGGAGAGAGGTAATGATGTACTGTGTGAGATCAGGCATATCACTACCCAGAGACCCCAGCACTTCTGAGAGAAGAGAGAGTTAATGACACACTGTGTGACCTCAGGCATATCACTAACCCAGAGACCCCCAGCACTGCAGGGAGGATAGAGAGGTAATGACGCACTGTGTGACCTCAGGCATATCACTACCCAGAGACCCCCAGCGCTGCAGAGAGAGGAGAGAGAGGTAATGATGTACTGTGCGACCTCAGGCATATCACTGTCCAGAGACCCCAGCACTTCTGAGAGGAGAGAGAGGTAATGACACACTGTGTGACCTCAAGCATATCACTACCCAGAGACCCCCAGCACTACAGAGAGAGGGGAGAGAGGTAATGATGTACTGTGTGACCTCAGGCATATCACTACCCAGAGACCCCCAGCGCTGCAGAGAGGAGAGAGAGGTAATGACACATTGTGTGACCTCAGGCATATCACTACCCAGAGACGCCAGCAATTCTGAGAGGAGAGAGAGGTAATGACGCACTGTGTGACCTCAGGCATATCACTACCCAGAGACCCCAGCACTTCTGAGAGGAGGGAGAGGTAAGGACGCACTGTGTGACCTCAGGCATGTCACTACCCAAAGACCCCAGCACTGCAGAGAGAGGAGAGAGAGGTAATGACACACTGGGTGACCTCAGGCATATCACTACCCAGAGACCCCCAGCACTACAGAGAGAGGGGAGAGAGATAATGATGTACTGTGTGACCTCAGGCATATCACTACCCAGAGACCCCAGCACTTCTGAGAGAAGAGAGAGTCAATGACACACTGTGTGACCTCAGGCATATCACTACCCAGAGACCCCCAGCACTGCAGAGAGAGGAGAGAGAGGTAATGACGCACTGTGTGACCTCAGGCTTATCACTACCCAGAGACCCCCAGCGCTGCAGAGAGAGGAGAGAGAGATAATGATGTACTGTGTGACCTCAGGCATATCACTGTCCAGAGACCCCAGCACTTCTGAGATTAGAGAGAGGTAATGACATACTGTGTGACCTCAAGCATATCACAACCCAGAGACCCCCAGCACTACAGAGAGAGAGGAGAGAGGTAATGATGTACTGTGTGACCTCAGGCATATCACTACCCAGAGACCCCAGCACTTCTGAGAGGAGAGAGAGGTAATGACACACTGTGTGACCTAAGGCATATCACTACCCAGAGACCCCCAGCGCTGCAGGGAGAGGAGAGAGAGGTAATGATGTACTGTGTGACCTCAGGCATATCACTGTCTAGAGACCCCAGCACTTCTGAGAGGAGAGAGACGTAATGACATACTGTGTGACCTCAAGCATATCACTACCCAAAGACCCCCAGCACTACAGAGAGAGGGGAGAGAGGTAATGATGTACTGTGTGACCTCAGGCTTATCACTACCCAGAGACCCCCAGCGCTGCAGAGAGAGGAGAGAGAGATAATGATGTATTGTGTGACCTCAGGCATATCACTGTCCAGAGACCCCAGCACTTCTGAGATTAGAGAGAGGTAATGACATACTGTGTGACCTCAAGCATATCACAACCCAGAGACCCCCAGCACTACAGAGAGAGAGGAGAGAGGTAATGATGTACTGTGTGACCTCAGGCATATCACTACCCAGAGACCCCAGCACTTCTGAGAGGAGAGAGAGGTAATGACACACTGTGTGACCTCAGGCATATCACTACCCAGAGACCCCCAGCGCTGCAGAGAGAGGAGAGAGAGGTAATGATGTACTGTGTGACCTCAGGCATATCACTGTCTAGAGACCCCAGCACTTCTGAGAGGAGAGAGACGTAATGACATACTGTGTGACCTCAAGCATATCACTACCCAAAGACCCCCAGCACTACAGAGAGAGGGGAGAGAGGTAATGATGTACTGTGTGACCTCAGGCATATCACTACCCAGAGACCCCAGCACTTCTGAGAGAAGAGAGAGTTAATGACACACTGTGTGATCTCAGGCGTATGACTGCCCAGAGTCCCAGCACTGTAGAGAGGAAGGAGAGAGGTAATGACACACTGTGTGACCTCAGGCATATCAATGCCCAGCCCACAGACCCTTGCACTGCAAAGAGAGGAGAGAGAGAATGACACACATTGATCTAAGGTGTATCGCTGACGAGCCCAGAGACCCCAGCACTGCAGAGAGGTAGGACAGAGGTAGTGACACACTGTGTGACCTCAGGCATATTACTGCCTAGAGAGCCAACCACTGCAGAGAGAGGAAAGAGAATCAATGACACACTGTGTGATCTCAGGTGTTTCACAGACCAGCCCAGAGACCAAAGCACTGCAGAGAGAGGAGAGACAGTTAATGACACTGTGTGACCTAAGGCATCTCACTGCCCAGAGACCCATCACTGCAGGGAGGAGGGAGAGAGTTAATGACACTGTGTGACCTAAGGCATCTCACTGCCCGGAGACCCATCACAAAATATACACACACAAACCAAAATCAGGAGAGTAAACAGTTAGAAAAGTAGTGCAAACACTGTAGATCAGAATAGAATTCAACAGGGAGAAATAGGCCTAGGGGCAACACAAACCATATACTCCAAAAGTGGAATGCGAACCACGAATGGACCCCAGGCCTAGTTTAGTGTGTAGACGGTCACTGGGAGTGTAAGAAAACACTAAGGGTGTCCAAGATACCCCACCCCAAGACCCTGAAAAGTAGGAGTAAAGTTACCCTACTACCCCAGAAAGACAGTAAAGTCGAGATAGGGGATTCTGCAAGGACAACATCTGACTGCAAAGCACTGAAGACAGATTCCTGGACCTCAGGACCTGTAAAGGAAGGGGACCAAGTACAAGAGTCACGCAAGTGTTCAGGGGGGGCAGGAGCCCACTAAACCTTAGATGAAGGTGCAAAAGGGCTGCCTCCGGGTGGAAGAAGCCGAAGATTCTGCAACAATGAAGGTGCCAGGAACTTCTCCTTTGGTCAGAAGATGTCTCACGGTGCGCTGGAGGATGCAGAGTTGTTTCCACGGAGAAAGACCGCAAACAAGCCTTGTTAGCTGCAAGAGTCGCAGTTGAGGATTTTGGGTGCTGCCAGGGCCAGGAAAGGACCAGGAGGTCGCCCCTTGGAGGAGGAGACAGAGGGGGCACTAAGCAACACGGAGAGCCCATGCAGAAGCAGGCAGCACCCGCGAAAGCACCTGAACAGGCTTTCAGAAGATCTGAGCACAATGGTCGACTCAGCACAACAAAAGAGGGTCCCACGATGTCAGAGTCCAACTGAGGGAGTTGGGCAATGCAGAACGGACTGCTGGGGACCTGGGCTAGGCTGTGCACAAAGGAAGTCTTGCAAAAGTGCACAGAAGCCCTAGCAGCTACAGTTCACGCAGTACACAGGATTACTGTCTGGTGTGGGGAGGCAAGGACTTACCTCCGCCAAATTTGGACAGAAGGGCCACTGGTCTGTCAGGGACACTTGGATCCAGCACCTGTGTTCCAGGGACCACGCTCGTCAAGATGACAGGAGACCCAGAGGAACGGTGATGCAGAAGTTTGGTGCCTGCGTTAGCAAGGGGAAGATTCCGTCGACCCACTGGAGATTTCTTCTTGGCTTCCAGTGCAGGGTGAAGGCAGACAGCCCTCAGAGCATGCACCACCAGGAAACAGTCGAGAAAGCCGGCAGGATGAGGTGCTACAATGTTGCTGGTAGTCTTCTTGCTACTTTGTTGCAGTTATGAAGGCATCCTGGAGCAGTCAGCAGTCGATCCTTGGCAGAAGTCAAAGAGGGAAGTGCAGAGGAACTCTGGTGAGCTCTTGCATTCGTTATCTGGTGAGATACCCACAGGAGAGACCCTTAATAGCCCACAGAGGAGCATTGGCTACAGAGAAAGGTAAGCACCTATCAGGAGGGGTCTCTGACGTCACCTGCTGGCACTGGCCACTCAGAGATGTCCATTGTGCCCTCACACCTCTGCATCCAAGATGGCAGAGGTCTGGGACACACTGGAGGATCTCTGGGCATCTCCCTTGGGAGGTGCTGTTCAGGGGAGTGGTCACTCCCCTTTCCTTTGTCCAGTTTCGTGCCAGAGCAGGGCTGGGGGGGATCCCTTAACCAGTGTAGACTGGCTTATGCAAGGAGGGCACCATCTGTGCCCTTCAAAGCATTTCCAGAGGCCAGGAGAGGCTCCTCCTCCCAGGCCCTTTACACCTATTTCCAAAGGGAGAGGGTGTAACACACTCTCTCAGAGGAAATCCTTAGTTCTGCCTTCCTGGGACTGGGCTGCCCAGGCCCCAGGGGGGCAGAAACCTGTCTGAGGGTTGGCAGCAGCGGTAGCTGCAGAGAAAACCCCGGAAAGTTAGTTTGGCAGTACCTGGGTTCTATGCTGGAGACCCGGGGATGCATGGAATTGTCCCCCCAATACCAGAATGGTATTGGGGTGACAATTCCATGATCCTAGACATGTTACATGGCCATGTTTGGAGTTACCATTGTGACGCTACATATAGGTATTGATCTATATGTAGTGCACACGTGTAATGGTGTCCCCGCACTCACAAAGTCCGGGGAATTTGCCCTTAACAATGTGGGGGCACCTTGGCTAGTGCCAGGGTGCCCACACACTAAGTAACTTTGCACCTAACCTTCACTAAGTGAGGGTTAGACATATAGGTGACTTATAAGTTACTTAAGTGCAGTGTAAAATGGCTGTGAAATAACGTGGACGTTATTTCACTCAGGCTGTAGTGGCAGTCCTGTGTAAGAATTGTCTGAGCTCCCTATGGGTGGCAAAGGAAATGCTGCAGCCCATAGGGATCTCCTGGAACCCCAATACCCTGGGTACCTAGGTACTAAATACAAGGGAATTATAAGGGTGTTCCAGTGTGCCAATCAGAATTGGTAAAATTGGTCACTAGCCTGCAGTGTCAATTTTAAAAGCAGAGAGAGCATAAATACTGAGGTTCTGGTTAGCAGAGCCTCAGTGATACAGTTAGGCACCACACAGGGAACACATACAGGGCCACAAACGTATGAGCACTGGGGTCCTGGCTAGCAGGATCCCAGTGACACATATCAAACACACTGACAACATAGGGTTTTCACTATGAGCACTGGGCCCTGGGTAGCAGGATCCCAGTGAGACAGTAAAAACACCCTGACATATACTCACAAACATGCCAAAAGTGGGGGTAACAGGATAGAAAGAGGCTACCTTCCTACACAACCCCTGCCCCCCAAACGAAGGACAATAAGGCTAACCCTAGCCAGTTGAGTCTTTATTGTCTAAGTGGTGATAAGTGGAGAGTAGCTCTGCAATAGATTGGTTACTCCCTTTTTCATCCACTATATGGTTACTTCCCTGTGGGGATGTAAACCACCCTGTTTGAAGTTTTTTAGATAGGCAGCAATGTGAAGTTATATTCTCAGAGTTCCTATTAGTATGTTTAAGTTTACAGCGGTGGGAGTTGTCCACTGGACCTAAATCAAGTGATGAGAATACCAGACAGGGATGCTGTCTCAGTAAAGCCATAGCTGGGTAAAAACGTTGTCCATATGGCTGGAAGAGAGAACAGGGATGCTATTTCTCTTCAGTTGGAGCAGGGCAGGGATGCTGTCCTATAAGCTCCACACTAGAGCAGGGCTGCTGTCCTAAGTGTTGTGAGGCAGTACAAGGTTGGTGCACTAAAGTTTCTCTGGGAGGGTTTGAGGGATGCTCCATGTTAACTAAAGTGGTGCACTTTTTCTCACCAATATTAGTTATCCCACAGAGAGGTACTTCCACCTCAGGGAGTCCAGCTTTGCCAGCTGATGATTCCCTTGGAACAGGTGCCACCCCAGGAGAGGTTTCTCCCACCACAGGAATGGTATCCTGAATGGCAGGGTGGGTAGGGGATACTTTGATGCCCTTTTTACCTGTTGTTGGAGAAGCATCCTGAGTTTTCAGGCCTTTTTCTCTCCTTTGCTTTTTCATTTCAGCTGAAATGAGAGGCAGCTATTCCTCAGGGATACCCAGCATGGCTGCATTGGTATTAAACTCCACCTCTGCCCAACCTGAGGCCTCTAGGTCATTACCTAAGAGACAGTCTACAGGTAAGCTAGGTGATACTACCACCTGCTTAGGGCCAGTAACTCCACCCCAACTAAACTGAATTATAGCTAAGTGAAGGAACTTAGTGGAGTTATGGACATCAATAATCTTGTACTATTGTCCAATGATGTGCTGTGCAGGAGACACTAGGACTTCAGTCACCAAAGTGATACTGGCACCTGTGTCCCTGTAGGCCTGAGCCTCAACACCATTTATTGAAACTGTCTGCCTGTACTTATCCATTGTAAGGGGACAAGCAGCCAGGGTGGCAAGGCCAGTGCCACCAGGTGTGACAGAAGCTGTCTTGGGACTGACTACCCCAGTTTCTATGATGGACCCATAAGTGAACCCAACTACACCCTTATTTTGACTGTTGCCAGCAGTCCCACCACTAGTACCACTTCTGCTAGGGGCACTAGAGTTTGATGTATTAGTGGTGGTATGCTCAGGGGGTTTACCTGGGCAGGACTTATCCCCTAGCCTGTGGCCTTTATTTTTACACACATATCACCAAAGCTTTTTAATGTGTGTAGATTGTGTAGAAGAGGAAGAAGTTGATTTATCCCCACCCCCTGAAGAGTGTTTAGGATTTGAAGAAGGATCTTTAGTTTTACCCTTTTCCCCATGCTTATCCTGAGACTTCTCACCATCTTTCTTCTTGCCATCCTTGTCGCCTCCTGTATGAACTTTTCTGTTCACTCTTGTTCTGACGCATTTATCTGCCTTCTTTCCCAATTCTTGGGGAGAGGTCAGATCTGAGTCTACCAAGTACTGGTGCAACAAATCAGACACACAATTGTTCAAAATATGCTCTCTCAGGATTAGATTATACAGGCTTTCATAGTCAGTCACCTTACTGCCATGTAACCAACCCTCCAAGGCCTTCACTGAACAGTCTACAAAGTCTGTCCAGTCTTGAGAGGACTCCTTTCTGGTGTCTCTGAACTTAATCCTGTATTGTTCAGTGGTTAGGCCGAATCCATCCAAGAGTGCATCCTTCAAAACTTTGTAGTTATTGGCATCACTTTCTCTGACAGTAAGGAGCCTATCCCTACCCTTTCCAGTTAAAGATAGCCACAAGATAGCAGCCCACTGCCTTTGAGGGACAAACTGTACCATATATGCCCTCTCAAGTGCACCAAACCACTTATTAATGTTATCCCCCTCCTTGTAAGGGGGGACTATCTTATGCAGATTCCTGGAATCTTGCTCTCTAACAGGTGTGCTATCAAAAACACGGTTGCTGCCACCATGGGAAACTAACCCCAATCTCTGTCTTTCCCTCTCTATGTCTAAGGATTCCCTGTCTAAGGCCAGCTGCTGCTGTTTAAGCTTCAGTCTGGTCTCTTCCAGCCTCAGCTTTCTGAGTTCCCTTTCGATTAAGTTATCCTCAGGGTGGTGGGCTTGGGAATTGTGAGACACAGAAGAAATGTGGGAATTGGCAGAGTTGGACCTGTCCCTAACTGACTGGACTCTAGTAACCTGGCCTTTAGGAGTGAAAGGTGCCCTACCAATGTGTGACCCCCCTCCCACTACCAGTGTCACTAGATGGCCTGCCAGCTCACAGGTCATTGGAAGAACCCTCCCCAGCAACCTCAGGAGACTCCTCTGAGTCTGCCTGGGTACCCCCCTCCTCTACCTCCTGATCCTGGGATGGGCCAGAGTGGTTCTGGTCACTTTCTAGGAGAAGGCTGAGGAGAAAATCTTTGATAGGATTCTTACCAATTGCTGCACCTCTTTCTATGCAGAGACCCCTCAAACTTTTAAAGTTTAGATTCCCATATGTTGCCTGGACAACTGTGGAAGTAAGCTCTACTGCAGACACGATAGAAAAGGTTTAGGACAGAGAGAGAAAAACGTTTTTGGAACTTTCAAAAGAACAGAGAAAAACGTTTTCAAACTTTTGAAAACTTTTTAAAGTTTTCAGAAAAGTTTAGAAAGTTTTAGAGAAGGAAAGTTAAACTGTTTAGGTTACTGTGTATATCTTGAAGTATTTGGTATATGTTTTTCTCATGAAAAGCACCAATGACAAAGTGGTAAAGCAGTTACAAGTACTTATCCCACCGCTGCCACCGATGTAGGAGGCTGGCCTGGCTTATAGTGGGTACCTAGTGGTACTTACACTTTGTGCCAGGTCCACTTATCCCTTATTAGTAGATTAGAGGTGTTCTAGCAGCTTAGGCTGATAGAGGTAGCTATAGCAGAGCAGCTTAGGCTGAACTAGGAGACATGCAAAGCTCCTACTATACCACTTATATCACTTAGCACTATATCATAAGAAACCACAATACTCAGAGTTACTAAAAATAAAGGTACTATATTTGAGTGACAATATGCCAAAAGTATTTCAGAGAATATACTCCCTTAGGAGGTAAGTAATATACACAAAATATAAACACACAAACCAAAATCAGGTAAGTAAACAGATAGAAAATGAGTGCAAACACTGTAGAACACAATAGAATGCAATAAGGATAAATAGGCCCTGGGGGCAACACAAACCATATACTCCAAAAGTGGAATGCGAACAACGAGTGGACCCCAGGCCTAGTGTAGTGTGTAGAGGGTCGCTGGGAGTATAAGAAAACACTAAGGGTGTCCAAGATACCCCACCCCAAGACCCTGAAAAGTAGGAGTAAAGTTACCCTACTACCCCAGAAAGACAGTAAAGTCGAGATAGGGGACTCTGCAAGGACAACAACTGACTGCAAAACACTGAAGACGAATTCCTGGACCTGAGGATCTGTAAAGGAAGGGGACCAAGTCCAAGAGTCACGCAAGTGTCCAGGCGGGGCAGGAGCCCACTAAACCCCGGATGAAAGTGCAAAAGGGCTGCCTCTGGGTGGAAGAAGCCAAAGATTCTGCAACAACGGAAGGTG
Organism: Pleurodeles waltl; assembly: GCF_031143425.1. Lineage (NCBI taxonomy): Eukaryota > Metazoa > Chordata > Amphibia > Caudata > Salamandridae > Pleurodeles > Pleurodeles waltl. The sequence continues at coordinate 31,849,297 of NC_090442.1, forward strand.
CCAGGAACTTCTCCTTTGGTCAGAAGATGTCCCACAGAGCGTTGGAGGATGCAGAGTTGTTTCCACGCAGAAAGACTGCAAACAAGCCTTGCTACCTGCAAGAGTCGCAGTTGAAGGCTTTGGGTGCTGCCATGGCCCAGGAAGGACCAGGAGGTCACCCCTTGGAGGAGGAGACAGAGGGGGCACTCAGCAATACAAAGAGCCCATGCAGAAGCAGGCAGCACCCGCAGAAGCACCTGTACAGGCACTTAGAAGATCTGAGGACGACGGACGACTCAGAACAACAAAAGAGGGTCCCACGACGTCGGAGTCCAACTCAGCAAGTTGGGCAATGCAGGATGGAGTGCTGGGGACCTGGGCTGGGCTGTGCACAAAGGAAGTCTTGCAAAAGTGCACAGAGGCCCCAGTAGCTGCAGTTCACACAGTACACAGGATTACTGTCTGGCGTGGGGAGGCAAGGACTTACCTCCACCAAATTTGGACAGAAGGGCCACTGGACTGTCGAAGACACTTGGACCCAGCTCCTGTGTTCCAGGGACCACGCTCGTTAGGATGAGAGGGGACCCAGAGGACCGGTGTAGGAAGGTAGCCTCTTTCTAGCCTTGTTACTCCCTCTTTTGGCCTGTTTGTGAGTATATGTCAGGGTGTTTTCACTGTCTCACTGGGATCCTGCTTGCCAGGCCCAGTGCTCATATTGAAAACCCTATTTTGTCAGTGTGTTTGTTATGTGTCACTGGTATCCTGCTAGCCAGGACCCCAGTGCTCATAAGTTTGTGGCCTATATGTGTTCCCTGTGTGGTGCCTAACTGTATCACTGAGGCTCTGCTAACTAGAACCTCAGTGTTTATGCTCTCTCTGCTTTCCAAATTTGTCACTGCAGGCTAGTGACTAAATTTACCAATTCTCATTGGCACATTGGTACACCCATATAATTTCCTTGTATATGGTACCTAGGTACCCAGGGTATTGGGGTTCCAGGAGATCCCTATGGGCTGCAGCATTTCTTTTGCCACCCATAGGGAGCTCAGGCAATTCTTACACAGGCCTGCCACTGCAGCCTGAGTGAAATAACGTCCACGTTATTTCACAGCCATTTTTCACTGCACATAAGTAACTTATAAGTCACCTATATGTCTAACCTTCACTTAGTGAAGGTTGGGTGCCAAGTTACTTAGGCCCTCATTTCAACATTGGCGGTAAAAGCTGCTTACCGCAGTGCAGAAGACCGCCAACACACCGCCGCGGAATCCCACCACAGCCATTATGACCCACAGCACTGAACCCGCCAAAATACAGACACCCACAGAAGTCCGCCACACCAAAGGTCAGTGATAAACTGGCGAAAACAAAACTGACACCATCACGCCAACACAAATACGCCCACACTATCACGACCCACGAATCCAGGGGGTGTCTTTCAACCGCGGTATTCCATTGGCGGTAAACACTGCCGCGCTCATAATACACACACATATACAAAACATAGCCACATTGGACAATTCGAAATACACACACCTGATACACATACACACACCACTCCCACACACCCAATACAATACAAAACACACACCCACATCACCCACAAACCCCTACGACCAAAACTGAGTACGAAGCACAGAGAGAGAGACACCACCATCAACAAACTAGCATCCACAAGCACACAATATCATCACCCACATTACTTCCACGCACCTCACACAACACACCACTAAATATCACCCCACACATCACAACACACACCACCCCACACATCACCCACACCACCCCATGACACCGCAAAGACACCCCAGGTTCTCGGAGGAGGAACTCAGGGTTATGGTGGAGGAAATCGTCCGGGCAGAGCCACAGCTATTCGGATCACAGGTGCAGCAGACCTCCATTGCTAGGAAGATGGAGCTATGGCGAAGAATAGTCAACAGGGTAAACGCAGTGGGACAGCAACCAAGAACATGGGATGACATCAGGAAGAGGTGGAACGACCTACGGGGGAAGGTGCGTTCCGTGGTCTCAAGACACCAGGTAGCGGTACAGAGGACTGGCGGCAGACCCCCACCTCCTCCCCCACAACTTACAACATGGGAGGAGCAGGTCTTGGCGATTCTGCATCCAGAGGGCCTCGCAGGAGTAGATGGAGGAATGGACTCTGGTAAGTCAGATCTTAACTACTTTATCCCCCCCACCCCACCTGCATGCCATCACATACCCACACCCTCACCTTCATCACTCCTACTCCTCACAAATGTCCCACTATCAGAACCCACCCATCCCAACACCAAGCCCTGCATGCAACTACAAAGCATGGACACCCATCACCAAAGCATGGCCACTGCACATACCCATACACCCCCCAAACCACCATCACACAAGCTCCCACACAGGAATGTAAGCACTGGGGTACACGGTCACCCACCCATTGCACACCATGGCACACACAGATGCAATAATCATGCTTTCGTACCCCTGCAAGGCCCCTACCCAACGTCACCGCACAGGAGGGTCCAGACATGTCCACACCACCAACAGAAGAGGCCCACAGTGATGACAGCAGCTCTGTCCAACTGGATCTAGATGACCAGCCCGGCCCATCGGGGACCTCAGGACAGTCGGTTCCCCTCACACTGCCACAGGCCACTGCAGACCTTCCCCCCTCTGGAAACACCAGCACATTACCCACCCAGTGGGCCCATACCTCTGTCCCCAGGACACGTCAATCAGCAGTGTGTCCACCACTACAGGGAACCAAGGCTAACCCACCACCCCAACAACAACAGGGACCTGGGAGCAGTGGCAGTGGGCACACAGTCCAGGGGACAGAGGCCCAGGGAAACAGGGGAACTGGGAGGGCTGCTGTGCGACAGGGGGAGGACAGGCCCAGGGAACCCACTCTCCATGAGGCCCTCTCCAACATCATGGGAGCATACCACCACTCCCAGGAGACGATGACAACAGTACTGGCCAAGTTTCAGGAGACCCAGCGCCTGCAGGAGGAACACTATTTGGGCTTCAGGGAGGAACTCAGAGCCATCAATTCCACCCTGGGCACCATCGTAGGGGTGCTGAATGAAGTAGTCACCACCTTGAGGGACACTGTGGCACTACAAAGGGCCCCTGACACTAGCATGGACGATGAACTGCCCACCACCCCCGTCGGCGCTAGTGGACAGGAGGCTCCGCCACAGGACCACCACACCAGCACCCCACCCCCTGCAGAGGTAGAACCACCCCGCAAATGGTCCCTGAGATCCAGGACAAAGACAGAGAAAAATGCCAAGACCCCCGCCAAGAAATGTGACCACCCTGAATGTCATCCTACTGTCCCACTTTGTCACCCTGTCCATCCTCAAACTGCCCCAGCTCCACTTCCCAGACCCATTTGGACAATGCACCTGTGAGACTAATAGACTGGACTCTGCCATGGACATTCCTCCACCATCACCCCTCACCAATTTACAACCCCCTCCAATAATTAGCACTTAAATAAACACCATTAAAGCACAAAACAATCAGGAGTCTGTCTGTGATTTCGAAATACTGTATTAGTAATTACAGTGCCAAAATGCTTTTACAATTGTAATGTCAACATACCAATGTCACACAGCTGTAGTCCATGGGGAAACAAAGTAGATGTCACACTGTGGGACACACATCTGTGAAAACGTAAGGGAAAGTGAAAACTCAGTTACCGTACACTGGGATGAAAAGGACAGACAGTAGAGAGTTAGTAGTGTTTAAGTACATGTAGTAGGCCGGTTTGTATTCTTACCTGTGTCTCACTGGAAATATTGCTGGATCACCGTGTTCCTGTTGTCTATGTTCTCTTTTTGTGCTTCCTCGTCTTCACTCTCCACAGGCTCCACAGCTGCAACAACACCACCATCTGGACCATCCTCCTGCAGAAAAGGCCCCTGTCGTCGCAAAGCCAGGTTGTGAAGCATACAGCAGGCCACGATGATCTGGCACACCTTCTTTGGTGAGTACAATAGGGATCCACCTGTCAAATGGAGGCAGCGGAACGTGGCCATCAGGAGGCCGAAGGTCCGCCGAGTTCGCCCATACGCATCATTGTAGCGTTCCTCTGCCCTTGTCCTGGGATTCCTCAGTGGGGTCAGTAGCCATGACAGGTTGGGGTAACCAGAGTCACCAATTAGCCACACACAGTGCCTCTGGAGTTACCCCATCACATAAGGGATGCTGCTATTCCGCAGGATGTAGGCGTCATGCACTGAGCCAGGGAACTTGGCATTAACATGGGAGATGTACTGGTCTGCCAAACACACCATCTGTACATTCATCGAATGATAACTCTTCCGGTTTCTGTACACCTGTTCACTCCTGCGGGGGGTACCAAAGCCACATGGGTCCCATCAATGGCACCTATGATGTTGGGGATATGTCCCAGGGCATAGAAGTCTCCTTTCACTGTTGCCAAATCCTCCACCTGAGGGAAAACGATGTAGCTCCGCATGTGTTTCAGCAGGGCAGATAACACTCTGGACAACACGTTGGAAAACATAGGCTGGGACATCCCTGATGATATGGCCACTGTTGTTTGAAATGACCCACTTGCTAGGAAATGGAGTACTGACAGCACCTGCACTTGAGGGGGAATTCCTGTGGGATGGCGGATAGCTGGCATAAGGTCAGGCTCCAGCTGGGCACACAGTTCCTGGATTGTGGCACGGTCAAGCCTGTATGTGAGGATCACATGTCTCTCCTCCATTGTCGACAGGTCCACCAGCGGTCTGTACACTGGAGGATGCCGCCATCTCCTCACATGTCCCAGCGGACGGTGCCTATGAAGGACAACAGCGAGCACAGAGTCAAACAACTCAGAGGTACATACCCACAGCTTACACAGAACACAAATCATAATCCATATAATGGCTTGTATGAGTGTTGAGGCAAGGCCTAGGTATGTGTGACGCAGTTAGAAATTAAGCCATGTGGGCCCCTGAAATGGCGGCTGCCTGACCTGTAAAGTGTGACAATGGGATGTGAGGTAACTGCGCTGGCGTTGTACACCGTCGCGGTAGACGGTGGAAGACCGCGGCGCAATGCTGCATTGGTTAACATTGGACTCTATGGGTCTCAGGAGCCAATGATGATGTACGCCGCCAGTGGCGGTACGCACCGTCGCGGATGTGACTACCATTTTCTATCTGTACAATCACTCGATAACTGATCTTCGACAGGAGAGGACCTACACTGCAAGTGCTGCTGTGACCTCGGTTTGGAAGAGACAATGGCACGTGCGTCTGGGGAAAGGGCCCCTGCCTTCACATCGGAGGAGTTGGAGAAACTTGTGGATGGGGTCCTCCCCCAGTACGCGCTACTCTACGGTCCTCCAGACAAACAGGTAAATACACTTGGAGCATGCTGTATGGGCTATGCCTGTGTGGAGTGGGGTGGATGAAAGATGGGGGGGGGAGATTGAGGTGTGCATGAAACAACGGTGAGTGCATGTGCATCATGGCAAGGGTAGGGATGGGGGCCAATGACTGTGACGGTGCATTTGGTTATAACTTTTCTTTTCCCCCTGTACAATTCATGTAGGTCAGCGCCCACCAGAAAAAAGATATTTGGCGTGCCATCACCAAGGACGTCCGGACCCTGGGGGTCTACCACAGACGGAGCACCCACTGCCGCAAGAGATGGGAGGACATTCGCCGCTGGAGCAAGAAGACGGCGGAGGCCCAGCTGGGGATGGCCTCCCAACGTGGGAGGGGTGCCATCGCACCTTGACCCCCTTGATGTTCAGGATCCTGGCGGTGGGGTACCCGGAGTTGGATGGGCGCTTGAGGGCATCACAACAGCTTCAAGGGGGTGAGTACACTCTCATTCTGCTGATTTTGCACGCAGTGGAGGTGTCTGGGTGAGGGACGTGGGCTGTGGGTTTCCCTAGGCCAGGGCGAGTTTAGTAGGCAAGTTCCCCTTCTTCTGGCAGACCCAGTGGCACCCCACCCCACCTGTGTACAGTGCCAAGCACACCTAGTCAGGCCCCTGTGTCATCCATGTGTGCTGATGTCGTCCATAGCCTTGTATGCCATTTGCCAGGTAGTGAACAGTGGAGGCCAAGTGCACGGCGTAGTGCAGGTGGCTTGTGTGTCTGTCGTGTCCGCCATCGGTAGCGGTAATGCATGTACTCAACATGTCTTTCTTCTGTCGTCCCCCCCTTTTTCTGGTCTCCCTGTTCTTGTGTGCATTAGCATAATTAGGCAGAGGAGCAGTGGCACCGGAGCAGGAGGGAGCTGCATCCCACATGGCCCTGGAGGGCGAGACAACCGACTCAGAGCGAGGGGAGCTCCACAGCGGGGACAGGAGCTGACTCGAGTGACACGGACTCGTCCTCTGATGGGAGCTCCCTTGTGGTGGCGGCAACATCTGTGCCCCCGCACCTACAAGTACAGCTGCCACCCCCCCTATCAGCACCGCCCTCCCAGCAGCCCCTCAGCCTTTGCCCCGTGCCCGCTCACCCAGGAGGGTGGGCATCACCTTCGCCCCAGGCATCTCAGGCCCTGCCCCTGTCACCCCTGCTGCCCTCGGTGAGGAGGCCATTGACCTCCTCAGGTCCCTCACTGTTTTGAATGCCATCGAGGGTATAGAAAGGCAGTTGCAGCAATTGTAGGAGGCTGGACTGGCTTGTAGTGAGTACCAAGGGGTACTTGCACCTTGCACCAGGCCCAGTTATCCCTTATTAGTGTATAGGGTGTCTAGCAGCTTAGGCTGATAGATAATGGTAGCTTAGCAGAGCAGCTTAGGCTGAACTAGGAGACGTGTGAAGCTACTACAGTACCACTTAGTGTCATATGCACAATATCATAAGAAAACACAATACACAGTTATACTAAAAATAAAGGTACTTTATTTTTATGACAATATGCCAAAGTATCTTAGAGTGTACCCTCAGTGAGAGGATAGGAAATATACACAAGATATATATACACAATAGCAAAAATATGCAGTATAGTCTTAGAAAACAGTGCAAACAATGTATAGTTACAATAGGATGCAATGGGGAAACATAGGGATAGGGGCAACACAAACCATATACTCCAAAAGTGGAATGCGAACCACGAATGGACCCCAAACCTATGTGACCTTGTAGAGGGTCGCTGGGACTATTAGAAAATAGTGAGAGTTAGAAAAATAACCCTCCCCAAGACCCTGAAAAGTGAGTGCAAAGTGCACTAAAGTTCCCCTAAGGACAAAGAAGTCGTGTTAGAGGAATAATGCAGGAAAGACACAAACCAGCAATGCAACAACTGTGGATTTCCAATCTAGGGTACCTGTGGAACAAGGGGACCAAGTCCAAAAGTCACAAGCAAGTCGGAGATGGGCAGATGCCCAGGAAATGCCAGCTGCGGGTGCAAAGAAGCTTCTACTGGACAGAAGAAGCTGAGGTTTCTGCAGCAACGAAAAGGGCTAGAGACTTCCCCTTTGGTGGACGGATCCCACTCGCCTTGGAAAGTCGTGCAGAAGTGTTTTCCCGCCGGAGGGACGCCAACAAGCCTTGCTAGTCGCAAATCGTGCATTTGACGTTTTTGGACGCTGCTGGGGCCCAGGAGGGACCAGGAGATCGCAAATTGGACCTGAAGAGAGAGGGGACGTCGAGCAAGACAAAGAGCCCTCACTAAAGCAGGTAGCACCCGGAGAAGTGCCAGAAACAGGCACTACGAAGATGCGTGAAACAGTGCTCGCCGAAGTTGCACAAAGGAGTCCCACGTCGCCGGAGACCAACTTAGAAAGTCGTGCAATGCAGGTTAGAGTGCCGTGGACCCAGGCTTGGCTGTGCACAAAGGATTTCCGCCGGAAGTGCACAGGGGCCGGAGTAGCTGCAAAGTCGCGGTTCCCAGCAATGCAGCCCAGCGAGGTGAGGCAAGGAATTACCTCCACCAAACTTGGGCTGAAGAGTCACTGGACTGTGGGGGTCACTTGGACAGAGTCGCTGGATTCGAGGGACCTCGTTCGTCGTGCTGAGAGGAGACCCAAGGGACCGGTAATGCAGCTTTTTGGTGCCTGCGGTTGCAGGGGGAAGATTCCGTCGACCCACGGGAGATTTCTTCGGAGCTTCTGGTGCAGAGAGGAGGCAGGCTACCCCCACAGCATGCACAAGCAGGAAAACAGTCGAGAAGGCGGCAGGATCAGCGTTACAGAGTTGCAGTAGTCGTCTTTGCTACTATGTTGCAGGTTTGCAGGCTTCCAGTGCGGTCAGCAGTCGATTCCTTATCAGAAGGTGAAGAGAGAGATGCAGAGGAACTCGGATGAGCTCTTGCATTCGTTATCTAAAGTTTCCCCAGAGACAGAGACCCTAAATAGCAAGAAAAGAGGGTTTGGCTACCTAGGAGAGAGGATAGGCTACTAACACCTGAAGGAGCCTATCAGCAGGAGTCTCTGACGTCACCTGGTGGCACTGGCCACTCAGAGCAGTCAAGTGTGCCAGCAGCACCTCTGTTTCCAAGATGGCAGAGGTCTGGAGCACACTGGAGGAGCTCTGGGCACCTCCCAGGGGAGGTAGAGGTCAGGGGAGTGGTCACTCCCCTTTCCTTTGTCCAGTTTCGCGCCAGAGCAGGGCTAAGGGGTCCCTGAACCGGTGTAGACTGGCTTATGCAGAAATGGGCACCAAATGTGCCCATGAAAGCATTTCCAGAGGCTGGGGGAGGCTACTCCTCCCCTGCCTTCACACCATTTTCCAAAGGGAGAGGGTGTAACACCCTCTCTCAGAGGAAGTCCTTTGTTCTGCCATCCTGGGCCAGGCCTGGCTGGACCCCAGGAGGGCAGATGCCTGTCTGAGGGGTTGGCAGCAGCAGCAGCTGCAGTGAAACCCCAGGAAGGGCAGTTTGGCAGTACCAGGGTCTGTGCTACAGACCACTGGGATCATGGGATTGTGCCAACTATGCCAGGATGGCATAGAGGGGGCAATTCCATGATCATAGACATGTTACATGGCCATATTCGGAGTTACCATTGTGAAGCTACATATACTTAGTGACCTATATGTAGTGCACGCGTGTAATGGTGTCCCCGCACTCACAAAGTTCAGGGAATTGGCTCTGAACAATGTGGGGGCACCTTGGCTAGTGCCAGGGTGCCCTCACACTAAGTAACTTTGCACCTAACCTTTACCAGGTAAAGGTTAGACATATAGGTGACTTATAAGTTACTTAAGTGCAGTGTAAAATGGCTGTGAAATAACGTGGACGTTATTTCACTCAGGCTGCAGTGGCAGGCCTGTGTAAGAATTGTCAGAGCTCCCTATGGGTGGCAAAAGAAATGCTGCAGCCCATAGGGATCTCCTGGAACCCCAATACCCTGGGTACCTCAGTACCATATACTAGGGAATTATAAGGGTGTTCCAGTAAGCCAATGAAATTGGTAAAAATGGTCACTAGCCTGTCAGTGACAATTTGGAAAGAAATGAGAGAGCATAACCACTGAGGTTCTGATTAGCAGAGCCTCAGTGAGACAGTTAGTCACTACACAGGTAACACATTCAGGCACACTTATGAGCACTGGGGCCCTGGGTTACCAGGGTCCCAGTGACACATACAACTAAAACAACATATATACAGTGAAAAATGGGGGTAACATGCCAGGCAAGATGGTACTTTCCTACAGCAATCAAATGCATTCCTGGAGGGCATTCATTCTGGCCAGGCGGCCCTTCAGCGGGCTTTTCAGACTCTGGCCTCAGCACTGATGGCAGCCATTGTCCCTGTGTCTAGCCTCCCCCCTCCAACTTCCTCCACCCAGACCCAATCCCCTGTACCTCAGCCTATCCCAAGCACACAGGCAGACCAGTATACACACACGTCAACACACAAGGGAAGCTCAGGCAAACATAAGCACCACACATCCCACAGGCACTCACGCAAGCATCACACACATGCAGACACACCAACATCCACTGCCTCCAATGTGTCCCCCTCCTCCTTGTCTCCCTCCTCCCTCCCAGTCTCGTCTCCACTCACACCTGCATGCACTACATCTACAGCCACTACATCCATCACCAGCACACACACCACCACAGCCTGCTCACGTGCAGTCACCACCCCCACTGCCATTCAAACGTCCCCTGTGTCCTCTCCCAGTGTGTCTGTGACGCCACCTCCCAAGATACACAAACGCAGGCACACACCCACCCAACAGCCATCCACCTCACGACAGCCTCCAGCGCATGCACCTTCACCCAGTCACCAAACTAACACCTCCTACAACCACAACCTCTTCCTTCACTCCCAAACCCCCTCCAGCTACCCATCCCACTGCTCCCCAAAAACTTTTCCTAGCCAAACTTGACCTCTTTCCCACACCTCCCCCACCCCGTCCGTCTCCTAGGGCCCGACTCTCTAGGTCGCTACCTAGCACCTCAGCCACAACCTCTCCGGGACCAGTGGTGCCTGTTGTCACCGGTATCTGGAGTGCACCGGCCACCAGGGCAGCCAGTGTGGCACGGAGCCACAACACGGACAGTCCCCCACATGTCAAGCATCAGAAGTTGGCCAGTGCCCGGCGGGAGAGGGGTAAGACTCCAGTCACCAAAGCCGCTCTCAGGGATACAGGTGGGAGTGTGGAGTCAGCTGCAACACCTTCCAAGGTGGGGAAGGGACACAGGAAGGTCAGCAGGTCTGGGAAGACCAGCACGGCGGAGAAGACCGCCATCATCCCCGCCGCCCAGGAGTCCACTGCCAGCACCTGCCCTGCTGCCCAGGAGGCCACTGCCACCAGCCCTGCTGGGCCAGAGAGGACCGCCAGCACCAGCCCCACTCTGCCAGACAGGACTGCCAGCAGCTGAGTCACATGCAAAGGACCCCGCTGCCACAAGCACCGCTGTACAGGGCACTGCCACAAGAAGCATCGCTGAACAGTGCACCGCCACAAGAGGCACCGCTGAACAGGGCACCGCCAAAAGAAGCACCGCTGAACAGGGCACCGCCACAGGAGGCACCGCTGAACAGGGCACCGCCACAAGAGGCACCGCTGGCCCATGAGCTCCAAGGGCACTGACGCTACTGAGTCCGTCACATGCAGGATGAAGCACTCTGGCCTGCAGTGACAGTTTTAAAAGCAGAGAGAGCATAAACACTGAGGTTCTGGTTAGCAGAGCCCCAGTGGTACAGTTAGGCACCACACAGGGAACACATGTAGGCCACAAACCTATGAGCACTGGGGTCCTGGCTAGCAGGATCCCAGTGAGACAGAAAAAACACCCTGACATATACTCACAAACAGGACAAAAGTGGTGGTAACAAGGATAGAAAGAGGCTACCTTCCTACACTGGGGAACTCAGTGGTTACTGGGCACTGTCCGGACTGAGTCATTGTGTAGTCAGTTGTTACTAGGCACTGTCCTGTCTGAGTCCTTGGGCACTCAGTGGTTACTAGGCAGTGTCCTTGGGCACTCGTTGGTTACTGGGCAGTGACCTGTATGGGTCCTAGGGCACTCAGTGTTTACTCCGCAGTGTCCTGTGTGGATCCTGGGGCACTCATTGGTTACTGGGCAGTTTCCTGGGGCACTCAGTGGCTACTGGGCAGTGTCCTGTCTGAGTCCTCGGGCACTCAGTGGTAACTGGGCAGTGTCCTGTCTGGGTCCTGCGGCACTCAGTGGTTACAGGGCAGTGTCTTGTCTGAGTCTTCGGGCACTCACTGGTTACTGGGCAGGTTCTTTGGTCACTCATTGGTCACTGGGCAGTGACCTGTATAGGTCCTAGGCCTAGGGCACTCAATGGTTACTGGGCAGTGTCCTGTCTGAGTCTTCTGGCACTCAGTGGTTATTGGGCAGTGTCCTGTCTGGGTCCTGTGGCACTCAGTGGTTACTGGGCAGTTCCCAGGGGCACGCATTGGTTACAGGGCAGTGTCCTTGGGCACTTAGTGGTTAGTGGGCAGTGACCACTATAGGTCCTGAAGCAGTCAGTGGTTCTTGTGCAATGTCCTGTCTGGGTCTTGGGGCACTCGGTGGTTACTGGGCTGTGCCCTTGGGCACTCCGCTACTGGGCAGTGATCTCTATGGGTCTTTGGGCAGTCAGTAGTTGCTGAGCAGTGATCACTTTGTCTAGGGCACTCTAGGGTCCTGGGGCACTCAGTGGTTACTGGGCAGTGTCCTGGAGCACTCAGTGGTTACTGGGCAGTGTCATGTCTGAGTCTTCGGGCACTCAGTGGTTACTGGGCAGTCTCCTGTCTGAGGTATCGGTCACTGAGTGGATACTGGGCTGTGTCCTGTTCAGGTCCTTGGGCACTCAGTGGTTACTGGGAAGTGTCCTAGGGCATTCAGTGTTTACTGGGCAGTGCCCTGTCCGAGTCTTCAGGCACTCATTGGTTACTGGGCCAAACCCTGGGGCACTCAGTATTTACTGGGAAGTGTCCTTGGGCACTCAGTGGTTACTGTGCCGTGTCCTGTCTGGGTCCTGGGGCACTTAGTAGCTACTGGGGTTCTGGGGCACTCAGTGGTTACTGGGCAGTCCCATGTGGCACTCAATGCTTACGGTGTCTTCGGGCACTTAGTGGTTACTAGGCAGTGTCCTTGGGCACTCATTGGTTACTGGGCAGTGACCTGTATGGGTCCTAGGGCACTCAGAGGGTCATTCTGACCCTGGTGGGCGGCGGGAGCCGCCCGCCTGGCGGGAACCGCCAAATGGCCGCTCCGCGGTCAGAAGACCGCGGAGGCCATTCTGGCTTTCCCGCTGGGCCGGCGGGCGACCACCAAAAGGCCACCCGCCGGCCCAGCGGGAAAGACCCTGCAACAAGAAGCCGGCTCAGAATGGAGCCGGCGGAGTTGCAGGGGTGCGACGGGTGCAATGGCACCCGTCGCAATTTTCACTGTCTGCTAAGCAGAATATCATAAGAAAACACAATACACAGTTATACTAAAAATAAAGGTACTTTATTTTTATGACAATATGCCAAAGTATCTTAGAGTGTACCCTCAGTGAGAGGATAGGAAATATACACAAGATATATATACACAATAGCAAAAATATGCAGTATAGTCTTAGAAAACAGTGCAAACAATGTATAGTTACGATAGGATGCAATGGGGAAACATAGGGATAGGGGCAACACAAACCATATACTCCAAAAGTGGAATGCGAACCACGAATGGACCCCAAACCTATGTGACCTTGTAGAGGGTCGCTGGGACTATTAGAAAATAGTGAGAGTTAGAAAAATAACCCTCCCAAAGACCCTGAAAAGTGAGTGCAAAGTGCACTAAAGTTCCCCTAAGGACAAAGCAGTCGTGTTAGAGGAATAATGCAGGAAAGACACAAACCAGCAATGCAACAACTGTGGATTTCCAATCTAGGGTACCTGTGGAACAAGGGGACCAAGTCCAAAAGTCACAAGCAAGTCGGAGATGGGCAGATGCCCAGGAAATGCCAGCTGCGGGTGCAAAGAAGCTTCGACTGGACAGAAGAAGCTGAGGTTTCTGCAGGAACGAAAAGGGCTAGAGACTTCCCCTTTGGTGGACGGATCCCTCTCGCCTTGGAGAGTCGTGCAGAAGTGTTTTCCCGCCAAAAGGACGCCAACAAGCCTTGCTAGGCGCAAATCGTGCGTTTGGCGTTTTTGGACGCTGCTGGGGCCCAGGAGGGACCAGGAGACGGCAAATTGGACCTGTAGAGAGAGGGGACATCGAGCAAGACAAAGAGCCCTCACTGAAGCAGGTAGCACCCGGAGAAGTGCCAGAAACAGGCACTACGAGGATGCGTGAAACGGTGCTCGCCGAAGTTGCACAAAGGAGTCCCACGTCGCCGGAGACCAACTTAGAAAGTTGTGCAATGCAGGTTAGAGTGCCGTGGACCCAGGCTTGGCTGTGCACAAAGGATTTCCGCCGGAAGTGCACAGGGGCCGGAGTAGCTGCAATGTCGCGGTTCCCAGCAATGCAGCCCAGTGAGGTGAGGCAAGGACTTACCTCCACCAAACTTGGGCTGAAGAGTCACTGGACTGTGGGGGTCACTTGGACAGAGTCGCTGGATTCGAGGGACCTCGCTCGTCATGCTGAGAGGAGACCCAAGGGACCGGTGATGCAGCTTTTTGGTGCCTGCGGTTGCAGGGGGAAGATTCCGTCGACCCACGTGAGATTTCTTCGGAGCTTCTGGTGCAGAGAGGAGGCAGACTACCCCCACAGCATGCACAAGCAGGAAAACAGTCGAGAAGGTGGCAGGATCAGCGTTACAGAGTTGCAGTAGTCGTCTTTGCTACTATGTTGCAGGTTTGCAGGCTTCCAGCGCGGTCAGCAGTCGTTTCCTTATCAGAAGGTGAAGAGGGAGATGCAGAGGAACTCGGATGAGCTCTTGCATTCGTTATCTAAAGTTTCCCCAGAGACAGAGACCCTAAATAGCCAGAAAAGAGGGTTTGGCTACTTAGGAGAGAGGATAGGCTACTAACACCTGAAGGAGCCTATCAGCAGGAGTCTCTGACGTCACCTGGTGGCACTGGCCACTCAGAGCAGTCCAGTGTGCCAGCAGCACCTCTGTTTCCAAGATGGCAGAGGTCTGGAGCACACTGGAGGAGCTCTGGACACCTCCCAGGGGAGGTGCAGGTCAGGGGAGTGGTCACTCCCCTTTCCTTTGTCCAGTTTCGCGCCAGAGCAGGGGCTAAGGGGTCCCTGAACCGGTGTAGACTGGCTTATGCAGAATTGGGCACACCTGTGCCCAAGAAAGCATTTCCAGAGGCTGGGGGAGGCTACTCCTCCCCTGCCTTCACACCATTTTCCAAAGGGAGAGGGTGTCACACCCTCTCTCAGAGGAAGTTCTTTGTTCTGCCATCCTGGGCCAGGCCTGGCTGGACCCCAGGAGGGCAGATGCCTGTCTGAGGGGTTGGCAGCAGCAGCAGCTGCAGTGAAACCCCAGGAAGGGCAGTTTGGCAGTACCAGGGTCTGTGCTACAGACCACTGGGATCATGGAATTGTACCAACAATGCCAGGATGGCATAGAGGGGGCAATTCCATGATCATAGACATGTTACATGGCCATATTCGGAGTTACCATGGTGAAGCTACATATAGGTAGTGACCTATATGTAGTGCACGCGTGTAATGGTGTCCCCGCACTCACAAAGTTCAGGGAGTTGGCTCTGAACAATGTGGGGGCACCTTGGCTAGTGCCAGGGTGCCCTCACACTAAGTAACTTTGCACCTAACCTTTACCAGGTAAAGGTTAGACATATAGGTGACTTATAAGTTACTTAAGTGCAGTGTAAAATGGCTGTGAAATAACGTGGACGTTATTTCACTCAGGCTGCAGTGGCAGGCCTGTGTAAGAATTGTCAGAGCTCCCTATGGGTGGCAAAAGAAATGCTGCAGCCCATAGGGATCTCCTGGAACCCCAATACCCTGGGTACCTCAGTATCATATACTAGGGAATTATAAGGGTGTTCCAGTAAGCCAATGTAAATTGGTAAAAATGGTCACTAGCCTGTCAGTGACAATTTGGAAAGAAATGAGAGAGCATAACCACTGAGGTTCTGGTTAGCAGAGCCTCAGTGAGACAGTTAGTCACTACACAGGTAACACATTCAGGCACACTTCTGAGCACTGGGGCCCTGGGTTACCAGGGTCCCAGTGACACATACAACTAAAACAATATATATACAGTGAAAAATGGGGGTAACATGCCAGGCAAGATGGTACTTTCCTACACAACCCCCCCCCCAAACGAAGGACAATAAGACTAGCCATGACCTGATGAGTCTTCATTGTCTAAGTGGAAATATCTGGAGAGTCCATCTGCATTGGAGTGGCTACTCCCAGGTCTATGTTCCACTGTATAGTCCATTCCCTGTAGGGATATGGACCACCTCAACAATTTAGGATTTTCACCTTTCATTTGTTTTAGCCAAAGTAGAGGTTTGTGGTCTGTCTGAACAATGAAGTGAGTGCCAAACAGGTATGGCCTCAACTTCTTCAGAGCCCAGACCACAGCAAAGGCCTCCCTCTCAATGGCAGACCAACGCTTTTCTCTAGGGGTCAACCTTCTACTAATAAAAGCAACAGGTTGATCCTGGCCCTCAGAATTAAGTTGTGATAGGACTGCCCCTACTCCTAATTCAGATGCATCAGTTTGGACATAGAATTTTTTAGAGTAACAAGGGCTTTTCAGGACAGGTGCAGAGCACATGGCCTGCTTCAGCTCCTCAAAAGCTTTCTGACAGTTTGCTGTCCATAATACCTTTTTAGGCATTTTCTTGGACGTGAGGTCATTAAGAGGGGCTGCAATGGAGCCATAGTTCTTAATGAACCTCCTGTAATACCCAGTGAGGCCTAGAAAGGCTCTCACCTGAGTATGAGTGGTAGGGGGAGCCCAATCAATAATAGTTTGGATTTTCCCCTGAAGTGGTGCAATCTGTTCCCCACCAACAAGGTGTCCCAGATAAACCACCTTACCCTGCCCTATCTGGCACTTTGAAGCCTTGATAGTGAGGCCTGCCTTTTGCAGAGCCTCCAAAACTTTCCATAGGTGGACCAGGTGATCATCCCAGCTGGAGCTAAAGACAGCTATATCGTCCAAATATGCTGCACTGAAAGCTTCCAGCCCTTGCAGGACTGTGTTCACCAACCTCTGAAAAGTGGCAGGTGTATTTTTCAAACCAAAAGGCATTACAGTAAACTGGTAATGTCCTCCAATGGTAGAAAATGCAGTCTTAGGTTTAGCATCTTCTGATAATTTGATCTGCCAATACCCTGCAGTCAAATCAAAAGTGCTTAGATACTTGGCAGATGCCAGTGTATCTATAAGCTCATCTGCCCTGGGTATAGGGTGAGCATCAGTTTTGGTTACCAAGTTGAGACCTCTATAGTCTACACAAAACCGCATTTCCTTCTTTCCATCTTTAGAATTGGGTTTTGGTACCAGTACCATAGGAGAAGCCCATGGACTGTCAGAGTGCTCAACCACTCCTAGTTCCAACATTTTCTGAACTTCTTGCTTTATGCAGTCCCTGACATGGTCAGGCTGCCTATAGATCTTACTTTTGACAGGTAAACTGTCTCCAGTATCTATAGTGTGCTCACACCAAGAAGTGGTGCCTGGCACAGTAGAGAAGAGTTCTGAAAATTGTCCTAGGAGATTTATGCAATTGTCTTTCTGCTCAGCAGTAAGACAATCAGCCAAAACTACACCTTCCACAAGAGCATCTTGATCTGTGGAAGAGAATAGATCAGGTAGAGGATCACTGTCTTCTTCCTGTCCCTCATCTGTTGCCATGAGCAGGGTGAGATCAGCCCTGTCATAGTAGGGATTCAGGCGGTTGACATGGAGCACCCTAAGGTGACTCCTGGCAGTGCCTAAGTCAACCAAGTAGGTGACTTCACCCTTATTTTCAACAATTGTGTGGGGTCCACTCCATTTATCTTGGAGTGCTCTTGGGGCCACAGGCTCCAAGACCCACACGTTCTGCCCTGGTTGGTACTGAACCAAAACAGCCTTCTGATCATGCCATTGCTTCTGGAGCTCTTGGCTGGCCTGAAGGTTTTTACTGGCCTTTTTCATGTACTCAGCCATCCTTGATCTGAGGCCAAGTACATAATCCACAATATCCTGCTTAGGAGCTTTTAAAGGTTGTTCCCAATCCTCCTTTACAAGTGTGAGTGGACCCCTAACAGGGTGTCCAAAAAGAAGTTCAAAGGGGCTGAAGCCCACTCCTTTCTGGGGTACCTCCCTGTAGGCAAAAAGGAGGCATGGTAGAAGGATATCCCATCTCCTGCGGAGTTTTTCAGGGAGACCCATAATCATGCCTTTGAGAGTTTTATTAAATCTCTCCACCAGTCCATTTGTTTGTGGATGATAGGGTGTTGTGAACTTGTACGTTACACCACACTCCTTCCACATGGCCTTTAAGTATGCAGACATGAAATTGCTTCCTCTGTCTGATACTACTTCCTTTGGGAAGCCCACCCTGGAAAATATTCCCAGGAGGGCTTTTGCCACTGCAGGAGTTGTAGTGGTCCTTAAAGGAATTGCTTCAGGATATCTTGTGGCATGGTCCACTACCACTAAGATAAACCTATTGCCTGAAGCAGTAGGAGGGTCAAGGGGGCCAACTATGTCAACCCCTACCCTTTCAAAGGGAACCCCAACCACAGGCAGTGGGATAAGGGGTGCCTTTGGGGTGCCACCTGTCTTGCCACTGGCTTGACAGGTTTCACAGGACTTACAAAATTCCTTTGTGTCCTCAGACATCCTAGGCCAATGAAACAGGGGAACAAGCCTGTCCCAAGTTTTCATTTGTCCTAGATGCCCAGCTAAGGGAATGTCATGTGCCAGTGTTAGGAGGAACTTTCTGTACTCCTGAGGAATCACTAATCTCCTGGCAGCTCCAGGTTTAGGATCCCTATGCTCAGTGTACAAGAGGTTGTCCTCCCAGTAAACTCTGTGAGAGTCACTGACATCCCCATTAGCCTGTTTGACAGCTTGCTGTCTGAGACCCTCTAATGTGGGACAGGTTTGCTGTGCCACACTCAGCTCCTCTCTGGCAGGCCCCCCTTCACCCAAAAGCTCAGCAGTGTCTGCTTCCAGCTCCTCTGGTGTAGGTTCTGCACAGGGAGGGAATTCTTCTTCCTCAGAAGTAGAATCCACTGTAGAGGGAGAGATAGTAGGAAGTGGTTTGCTTCTACTAGCCCTAGCTTTAGGGAGCACTTGGTCCATTGTTCCAGGATCCAAGCTTCCCTGTCCTTTTTGCTTTTTGGCCTGAGCCCTTGTCAAAGCAAAAATATGCCCTGGGATGCCCAGCATTGCTGCATGGGCCTCCAACTCCACATCTGACCAAGCTGATGTCTCCAAATCATTCCCTAATAGACAGTCTACAGGTAAATCTGAAGCTACCACAACTTTCTTTGGACCAGTTACCCCCCCCCAGTTGAGATTTACAACAGCCATGGGGTGGCTTTGTGTTATGTTGTGAGCATCGGTTACTTGGTACTGGTGTCCAAGTATGTGTTGTTCAGGGTGCACCAGTTTCTCAATCACCATTGTGACACTGGCACCTGTGTCCCTGTAGGCCTGGACCTCAACACCATTTATTAGGGTTAGTTGCTTGTACTTCTCCAAGTTATGGGGGCAAGCAACCAAAGTGGCTAAGTCAATAGCCCCTTCAGAGACTAAAGTAGCCTCTGTGGTCTCCCTAATCAGACCAACCCCAACTAAATTACCAAAAGTGAGCCCAGCTACTCCCTTGGATTGGCTATTAGTAGGTTTGCTCCCACCACCACTGCTATTAGTAGGGACACGAGGTGTAGCAGTAGGGGTTGTAGTGGTAGGAGCAGTGGTGCCTTTCTTTGGACAACTGGGATCTGTTGTCCAATGGCCTTTTATTTTACATAAATAGCACCATGGTTTCTTTTCCTTGTTCTGATTAAAGGAGGATTTGGACCCACCACCCCCACCAGAGTGTTTTTGTGGGCCTGATGAAGACTCATTTTTAGATTTGTCCCCACCCTTGTCAGAAGACTTACCATCCTTCTTTTTGTTGCCATCTTTGTCACCCCCTGTATGAACTTTTCTGTTCACTCTTGTTCTGACCCATTTGTCTGCCTTCTTTCCCAATTCTTGGGGAGAGGTCAGATCAGAGTCCACCAAGTACTGGTGCAACAAATCAGACACACAATTATTAAGAATATGCTCTCTCAGGATTAAGTTATACAGGCTGTCATAATCAGTAACTTTACTGCCATGTAACCACCCCTCCAAGGCCTTCACTGAATGGTCAATGAAATCAACCCAGTCTTGTGAAGACTCCTTTTTGGTCTCTCTGAACTTTATCCTGTACTGTGCATTCTTAAGAACTTGGAAATTATTAGCATCATTTTCTTTCACAGTAAGGAGCCTATCCCTACC
Source organism: Pleurodeles waltl (assembly GCF_031143425.1). Lineage (NCBI taxonomy): Eukaryota > Metazoa > Chordata > Amphibia > Caudata > Salamandridae > Pleurodeles > Pleurodeles waltl. Next base: position 31,869,120 of record NC_090442.1, read on the forward strand.
TTTTCCACTAAATGATAGCCATAGGATAGCAGCCCACTGCCTTTGAGGGACATCCTGTACAACACAGGCCCTCTCAAGTGCAGCAAACCACTTGTTAATGTCATCCCCCTCCTTATAAGGGGGAACTATCTTGTGCAGATTCCTGGAATCATGCTCTTTTGCAGGATGACTATGGGGAATACTGCTGCTGCCACCATGGGTATCTAAACCCAACTTCTGTCTTTCCTTCTCTAATTCAAAAGACTGTCTATCCAAATCCAGCTGTTGCTTTTTAAGCTTCAGTCTGGTTTGTTCCACCCTCAACTTATTGAGTTCCCTCTCTAACATTCTGTCATCAGGGTTGGTGGGAGGGACATTTCTAGAAACAGAGCTATGATGGGAATGAACAGAAGGAGACCTGTCCCTTACAGAAGGCACCCTAACAGCTTGGTTTACAGAAACATTACTACCAGTATGGTGAGAATAAATGCTTTTGCTATGATGTGAGACCACACTATTTATATGGTGTGGTTCATCATCATTACCATCTATGCTAGACTGTCTAGTAATGGGCAGGCTAGGAAGTTTCTTTCCTGAATCTTTTCCTGGGGGAGTCCCTGAATCAGATTGAGAACTATTAGGTACTTTTTCAACAGATGGGGCACCTATGGCCTTATCCTGTTCTCTAAGCATGTTAAGTAACAGTTCCAAGGAAGGATTCTTCCCTACACTCAAACCTCTCTCTATACAGAGACTCCTTGCTCTTTTCCAGCTAAGGTTGTCATATGCAAGTTTGGACAGATCAACACTTTGGCCTGTGCCAGACATTTTTTAGAGAGAGTTAAAGTGATAGAAAAAGAGAAAAAAGTTTTCAGAACTTTTTGGAAAGACAGAAAAAAACTTTTTAAACTTTTAAGAACTTTTTGAAAGTTTAGGAGTACTTTTCAGCACTTAGAAAAGAGTGAAAAGAGGAAATGCAAAACTTTTTGGCTATGTGTATATACACTGACCTTGTTTTGTATATTTTTCTCTCATGAAAAGTACAATGACACGAGTGGTAAGTAGTCTCAAGCACTTATCCCACCACTGCACAGCCAATGTAGGAGGCTGGACTGGCTTGTAGTGAGTACCAAGGGGTACTTGCACCTTGCACCAAGCCCAGTTATCCCTTATTAGTGTATAGGGTGTCTAGCAGCTTAGGCTGATAGATAATGGTAGCTTAGCAGAGCAGCTTAGGCTGAACTAGGAGACGTGTGAAGCTACTACAGTACCACTTAGTGTCATATGCACAATATCATAAGAAAACACAATACACAGTTATACTAAAAATAAAGGTACTTTATTTTTATGACAATATGCCAAAGTATCTTAGAGTGTACCCTCAGTGAGAGGATAGGAAATATACACAAGATATATATACACAATAGCAAAAATATGCAGTATAGTCTTAGAAAACAGTGCAAACAATGTATAGTTACAATAGGATGCAATGGGGAAACATAGGGATAGGGGCAACACAAACCATATACTCCAAAAGTGGAATGCGAACCACGAATGGACCCCAAACCTATGTGACCTTGTAGAGGGTCGCTGGGACTATTAGAAAATAGTGAGAGTTAGAAAAATAACCCTCCCCAAGACCCTGAAAAGTGAGTGCAAAGTGCACTAAAGTTCCCCTAAGGACAAAGCAGTCGTGTTAGAGGAATAATGCAGGAAAGACACAAACCAGCAATGCAACAACTGTGGATTTCCAATCTAGGGTACCTGTGGAACAAGGGGACCAAGTCCAAAAGTCACAAGCAAGTCGGAGATGGGCAGATGCCCAGGAAATGCCAGCTGCGGGTGCAAAGAAGCTTCGACTGGACAGAAGAAGCTGAGGTTTCTGCAGGAACGAAAAGGGCTAGAGACTTCCCCTTTAGTGGACGGATCCCCCTCGCCTTGGATAGTCGTGCAGAAGTGTTTTTCCGCCGAAAGGACGCCAACAAGCCTTGCTAGGCACAAATCGTGCGTTTGGCGTTTTTGGACGCTGCTGGAACGCCCTTATTATTCCCTAGTATATGGTACTGAGGTACCCAGGGTATTGGGGTTCCAGGAGATCCCTATGGGCTGCAGCATTTCTTTTGCCACCCATAGGGAGCTCTGACAATTCTTACACAGGCCTGCCACTGCAGCCTGAGTGAAATAACGTCCACGTTATTTCACAGCCATTTTACACTGCACTTAAGTAACTTATAATTCACCTATATGTCTAACCTTTACCTGGTAAAGGTTGGGTGCTAAGTTACTTAGTGTGAGGGCACCCTGGCACTAGCCAAGGTGCCCCCACATTGTTCAGGGCCAATTCCCCGGACTTTGTGAGTGCGGGGACACCATTACACGCGTGCACTACATATAGGTCACTACCTATATGTAGCTTCACAATGGTAACTCCAAAGATGGCATGTAATATGTCTATGATCATGGAATTGCCCCCTCTATACCATCCTGGCATAGTTGGCGCAATCCCATGATCCCAGTGGTCTGTAGCACAGACCCTGGTACTGCCAAACTGCCTTTCCCGGGGTTTCACTGCAGCTGCTGCTGCTGCCAACCCCTCAGACAGGCATCTGCCCTCCTGGGGTCCAGCCAGGCCTGGCCCAGGATGGCAGAACAAAGGACTTCCTCTGAGAGAGGGTGTTACACCCTCTCCCTTTGGAAAATGGTGTGAAGGCAGGGGAGGAGTAGCCTCCCCCAGCCTCTGGAAATGCTTTCATGGGCACATTTGGTGCCCATTTCTGCATAAGCCAGTCTACACCGGTTCAGGGACCCCTTAGCCCTGCTCTGGCGCGAAACTGGACAAAGGAAAGGGGAGTGACCACTCCCCTGACCTGCACCTCCCCTGGGAGGTGTCCAGAGCTCCTCCAGTGTGCTCCAGACCTCTGCCATCTTGGAAACAGAGGTGCTGCTGGCACACTGGACTGATCTGAGTGGCCAGTGCCATCAGGTGACGTCAGAGACTCCTCCTGATAGGCTCCTTCAGGTGTTGCTAGCCTATCCTTTCTCCTAGGTAGCCAAACCCTCTTTTCTGGCTATTTAGGGTCTCTGTCTCTTGGGATTCCTTAGATAACGAATGCAAGAGCTCATCCGAGTTCCTCTGCATCTCTCTCTTCACCTTCTGCCAAGGAATCGACTGCTGACCGCGCTGGAAGCCTGCAAACCTGCAACATAGTAGCAAAGACGACTACTGCAACTCTGTAACGCTGATCCTGCCGCCTTCTCGACTGTTTTCCTGCTTGTGCATGCTGTGGGGGTAGTCTGCCTCCTCTCTGCACCAGAAGCTCCGAAGAAATCTCCCGTGGGTCGACGGAATCTTCCCCCTGCAACCGCAGGCACCAAAAAGCTGCATTACCGGTCCCTTGGGTCTCCTCTCAGCACGACGAGCGAGGTCCCTCGAATCCAGCGACTCTGTCCAAGTGACCCCCACAGTCCAGTGACTCTTCAGTCCAAGTTTGGTGGAGGTAAGTCCTTGCCTCACCTCGCTGGGCTGCATTGCTGGGAACCGCGACTTTGCAGCTACTCCGGCCCCTGTGCACTTCCGGCGGAAATCCTTTGTGCACAGCCACGCCTGGGTCCACGGCACTCTAACCTGCATTGCACGACTTTCTAAGTTGGTCTCCGGCGACGTGGGACTCCTTTGTGCAACTTCGGCAAGCACTGTTTCACGCATCCTCGTAGTGCCTGTTTCTGGCACTTCTCCGGGTGCTACCTGCTTCAGTGAGGGCTCTTTGTCTTGCTCGACGTCTCCTCTCTCTTCAGGTCCAATTTGCGACCTCCTGGTCCCTCCTGGGGTCCAGCAGCGTCCAAAAAAGCCAAACGCACGATTTGCAGCTAGCAAGGCTTGTTGGCGTTCTTTTGGCAGGAAAACACTTCTGCACGACTCTCCACGGCGAGTAGGATCCGTCCACCAAAGGGGAAGTCTCTAGCCCTTTTCGTTCCTGCAGAAACCTCAGCTTCTTCTGTCCAGTCGAAGCTTCTTTGCACCCGCAGCTGGCATTTCCTGGGCATCTGCCCATCTCCGACTTGCTTGTGACTTTTGGACTTGGTCCCCTTGTTCCACAGGTATCCTAGATTGGAAATCCACAGTTGTTGCATTGCTGGTTTGTGTCTTTCCTGCATTATTCCTCTAACACGACTTCTTTGTCCTTAGGGGAACTTTAGTGCACTTTGCACTCACTTTTCAGGGTCTTGGGGAGGGTTATTTTTCTAACTCTCACTATTTTCTAATAGTCCCAGCGACCCTCTACAAGGTCACATAGGTTTGGGGTCCATTCGTGGTTCGCATTCCACTTTTGGAGTATATGGTTTGTGTTGCCCCTATCCCTATGTTTCCCCATTGCATCCTATTGTAACTATACATTGTTTGCACTGTTTTCTAAGACTATACTGCATATTTTTGCTATTGTGTATATATATCTTGTGTATATTTCCTATCCTCTCACTGAGGGTACACTCTAAGATACTTTGGCATATTGTCATAAAAATAAAGTACCTTTATTTTTAGTATAACTGTGTATTGTGTTTTCTTATGATATTGTGCATATGACACTAAGTGGTACTGTAGTAGCTTCACACGTGTCCTAGTTCAGCCTAAGCTGCTCTGCTAAGCTACCATTATCTATCAGCCTAAGCTGCTAGACACCCTATACACTAATAAGGGATAACTGGGCCTGGTGCAAGGTGCAAGTACCCCTTGGTACTCACTACAAGCCAGTCCAGCCTCCTACATTGGTTGTGCAGTGGTGGGATAAGTGCTTGAGACTACTTACCACTCTTGTCATTGTACTTTTCATAAGAGAAAAATATACAAAACAAGGTCAGTGTATATACACATAGCCAAAAAGTTTTGCATTTCCTCTTTTCACTCTTTTCTAAGTGCTGAAAAGTACCTCTAAACTTTCCAAAAGTTCTTAAAAGTTTAAAAAGTTTTTTTTCTGTCTTTCCAAAAAGTTCTGAAAACTTTTTTCTCTTTGTCTATCACTTTAACTCTCTCTAAAAATGTCTGGCACAAGCCAAAATGTTGATCTGTCCAAACTTGCATATGACAACCTTAGCTGGAAAAGAGCAAGGAGTCTCTGTATAGAGAGAGGTTTGAGTGTAGGGAAGAATCCTTCCTTGGAACTGTTACTTAACATGCTTAGAGAACAGGATAAGGCCATAGGTGCCCCATCTGTTGAAAAAGTACCTAATAGTTCTCAATCTGATTCAGGGACTCCCCCAGGAAAAGATTCAGGAAAGAAACTTCCTAGCCTGCCCATTACTAGACAATCTAGCATAGATGGTAATGATGATGAGCCACACCATATAAATAGTGTTGTCTCACATCATAGCAAAAGCATTTATTCTCACCATACTGGTAGTAATGTTTCTGTTAACCAAGCTGTTAGGGTGGCTTCTGTAAGGGACAGGTCTCCTTCTGTTCATTCCCATCATAGCTCTGTTTCTAGGAATGTCCCTCCCACCAACCCTGATGACAGAATGTTAGAGAGGGAACTCAATAAGTTGAGGGTGGAACAAACCAGACTGAAGCTTAAAAAGCAACAGCTGGATTTGGATAGACAGTCTTTTGAATTAGAGAAGGAAAGACAGAAGTTGGGTTTAGATACCCATGGTGGCAGCAGCAGTATTCCCCATAGTCATCCTGCAAAAGAGCATGATTCCAGGAATCTGCACAAGATAGTTCCCCCTTATAAGGAGGGGGATGACATTGACAAGTGGTTTGCTGCACTTGAGAGGGCCTGTGTTGTACAGGATGTCCCTCAAAGGCAGTGGGCTGCTATCCTATGGCTATCATTTAGTGGAAAAGGTAGGGATAGGCTCCTTACTGTGAAAGAAAGTGATGCCAATAATTTTACAGTTCTTAAGAATGCACTCCTGGATGGTTATGGCTTAACCACTGAACAGTACAGGATAAAGTTCAGAGAGACCAAAAAGGAGTCTTCACAAGACTGGGTTGATTTCATTGACCATTCAGTGAAGGCCTTGGAGGGGTGGTTACATGGCAGTAAAGTTACTGATTATGAAAGCCTGTATAACACAATCCTGAGAGAGCATATACTTAATAATTGTGTGTCTGATTTGTTGCACCAGTACCTGGTAGACTCTGATCTGACCTCTCCCCAAGAATTGGGAAAGAAGGCAGACAAATGGGTCAGAACAAGGGTGAACAGAAAAGTTCATACAGGGGGTGACAAAGATGGCAATAAGAAGAAAGATGGTGAAAAATCTCAAGATAAGCATGGGGATAAGGGTAAAACCAAAGATCCCACTTCAAATCTTAAACACTCTTCAGAGGGTGGGGATAAAACTAATTCTTCCTCTTCTTCTCAACCCACACACATTAAAAAGCCTTGGTGCTTTGTGTGTAAAAACAGAGGCCATAGGCCAGGGGATAAGTCCTGTCCAGGTAAACCCCCTGAGCCTACCACCACTAATACATCAAGCTCTAGTGCCCCTAGCAGTAGTGGTACTAGTGGTGGGACTGCTGGCAACAGTCAAGCATAGGGTGTAGTTGGGTTCACTTATGGGTCCATCATAGAAACTGGGGTAGTCAGTCCCAAGACAGTTTCTGTCACACCTAGTGGTATTGGCCTTGCCACACTGGCTGCTTGTCCCCTTACAATGGATAAGTACAGGCAGACAGTTTCAATAAATGGTGTTGAGGCCTTGGCCTACAGGGACACAGGTGCCAGTTTCACTTTGGTGACTGAAAACCTAGTGCACCCTGATCAACACATCATTGGACAACAGTATAAGATTATTGATGTCCATAACTCCACTAAGTTTCTTCCCTTAGCTATAATTCAGTTTAGTTGGGGTGGAGTTACTGGCCCTAAGCAGGTGGTGGTATCACCTAGCTTACCTGTAGACTGTCTCTTAGGTAATGACCTAGAGGCCTCAGGTTGGGCTGATGTAGAGTTTTATGCCCATGCAGCCATGCTGGGCATCCCTGAGGAATTGTTCCCTCTCATTTCTACTGAAATGAAAAAGCAAAGGAGAGAAGGCCTGAAAACTCAGGAACCCTCTCCATCAACAGGTAAAAAGGGTATCACAGTATCCCCTAACCACCCTACCATTCAGGATACCATTCCTGTGGTGGGAGAAACCTCTCCTGGGGTGGCACCTGTTCCAAGGGAATCATCAGTTGGCAAAACTGTACTCCCTGAGGTGGAAGTACCTCTCTGTGGGATAACTAACATTGGTGAGAAAAAGAGCACCATTTTAGTTAACATGGAGCATCCCTCCAACCCTCCCAGAGAAACTTTAGTGCAGAAACTCTGCACTGCCTCACAACACTTAGGACAGCATCCCTGCCCTAGTGTGGAGCTGATGGGACAGCATCCCTGCCCTGCTCCAACCCAAGAGAAACAGCATCCCTGTTCTCTCTTCCAGCCATATGGACAACGTTTTTGCCCAGCTATGGCTTTTCTGAGACAGCATCCCTGTCTGGCATTTCCATCACTACAAATAGGTTCAGTGGACAATTCCCACTGCTCTAAACTAAAACTTACTGATAGAAACTCTGAAAATACATCTTCACATTGTTGCTTAGCTAAAAAACTTCAAACAGGGTGGTTTGCATCCCCACAGGGAAGTAACCATATAGTGGATGATAAAGGGAGTAACCAGTCTATTGCAGAGCTACTCTCTACTTATCACCACTTAGACAATAAAGTCTCAACTGGCCAAGGTTAGCCTTATTGTCCTTCGTTTGGGGGGGGGTTGTGTGAGAAAGTAGCCTCTTTCTAGCCTTGTTACCCCCACTTTTGGCCTGTTTGTGAGTGTATGTCAGGATGTTTGTCACTGTTTTCACTGTCTCACTGGGATCCTGATGGCTGGGCCCCAGTGCTCATAGTGAAAACACTATGTTTTCAGTATGTTTGTTATGTGTCACTGGGACCCTGCTAGTCAGGACCCCAGTGCTCATAAGGTTGTGGCCTATATGTATGTGTCACTGGGACCCTGTCACACAGGGCCCCAGTGCTCATAGGTGTGCATGTATGTGTTCCCTGTGTGGTGCCTAACTGTCTCACTGAGGCTCTGCTAACCAGAACCTCAGTGGTTATGCTCTCTCATTACTTTTAAATTGTCACTAACAGGCTAGTGACCAATTTTACCAATTCACATTGGCTTACTGGAACACCCTTATAATTCCCTAGTATATGGTACTAAGGTACCCAGGGTATTGGGGTTCCAGGAGATCCCTATGGGCTGCAGCATTTCTTTTGCCACCCATAGGGAGCTCTGACAATTCTTACACAGGCCTGCCACTGCAGCCTGAGTGAAATAACGTCCACGTTATTTCCCAGCCATTATACACTGCACTTAAGTAACTTATAAGTCACCTATATGTCTAACCTTTACCTGGTAAAGGTTGGGTGCAAAGTTACTTAGTGTGAGGGCACCCTGGCACTAGCCAAGGTGCCCCCACATTGTTCAGAGCCAATTCCCTGAACTTTGTGAGTGCGGGGACACCATTACACGCGTGCACTACATATAGGTCACTAAGTATATGTAGCTTCACAATGGTAACTCCGAATATGGCCATGTAACATGTCTATGATCATGGAATTGCCCCCTCTATGCCATCCTGGCATAGTTGGCACAATCCCATGATCCCAGTGGTCTGTAGCACAGACCCTGGTACTGCCAAACTGCCCTTCCTGGGGTTTCACTGCAGCTGCTGCTGCTGCCAACCCCTCAGACAGGCATCTGCCCTCCTGGGGTCCAGCCAGGCCTGGCCCAGGATGGCAGAACAAAGAACTTCCTCTGAGAGAGGGTGTGACACCCTCTCCCTTTGGAAAATGGTGTGAAGGCAGGGGAGGAGTAGCCTCCCCCAGCCTCTGGAAATGCTTTCTTGGGCACAGATGTGCCCAATTCTGCATAAGCCAGTCTACACCGGTTCAGGGACCCCTTAGCCCCTGCTCTGGCGCGAAACTGGACAAAGGAAAGGGGAGTGACCACTCCCCTGACCTGCACCTCCCCTGGGAGGTGTCCAGAGCTCCTCCAGTGTGCTCCAGACCTCTGCCATCTTGGAAACAGAGGTGCTGCTGGCACACTGGACTGCTCTGAGTGGCCAGTGCCACCAGGTGACGTCAGAGACTCCTGCTGATAGGCTCCTTCAGGTGTTAGTAGCCTATCCTCTCTCCTAGGTAGCCAAACCCTCTTTTCTGGCTATTTAGGGTCTCTGTCTCTGGGGAAACTTTAGATAACGAATGCATGAGCTCAGCCGAGTTCCTCTGCATCTCTCTCTTCACCTTCTGATAAGGAATCGACTGCTGACCGCGCTGGAAGCCTGCAAACCTGCAACATAGTAGCAAAGACGACTACTGCAACTCTGTAACGCTGATCCTGCCGCCTTCTCGACTGTTTTCCTGCTTGTGCATGCTGTGGGGGTAGTCTGCCTCCTCTCTGCACCAGAAGCTCCGAAGAAATCTCCCGTGGGTCGACGGAATCTTTCCCCTGCAACCGCAGGCACCAAAAAGCTGCATTACCGGTCCCTTGTGTCTCCTCTCAGCACGACGAGCGAGGTCCCTCGAATCCAGCGACTCTGTTCACGTGACCCCCACAGTCCAGTGACTCTTCAGTCCAAGTTTGGTGGAGGTAAGTCCTTGCCTCACTTCGCTGGGCTGCATTGCTGGGAACCGCGACTTTGCAGCTATTCCGGCCCCTGTGCACTTCCGGCGGAAATCCTTTGTGCACAGCCAAGCCTGGGTCCACGGCACTCTAACCTGCATTGCACGACTTTCTAAGTTGGTCTCCGGTGACGTGGGACTCCTTTGTGCAACTTCGGCGAGCACCGTTTCACGCATCCTCGTAGTGCCTGTTTCTGGCACTTCTCCGGGTGCTACCTGCTTCAGTGAGGGCTCTTTGTCTTGCTCGACGTCCCCTCTCTCTTCAGGTCCAATTTGCTATCTCCTGGTCCCTCCTGGGCCCCAGCAGCGTCCAAAAACGCCAAATGCACAATTTGCAGCTCGCAAGGCTTGTTGGCGTTCTTTCGGCGGGAAAACACTTCTGCACGACTCTCCACGGCGAGAGGGATCCGTCCACCAAAGGGGAAGTCTCTAGCCCTTTTCGTTCCTGCAGAAACCTCAGCTTCTTCTGTCCAGTCGAAGCTTCTTTGCACCCGCAGCTGGCATTTCCTGGGCATCTGCCCATCTCCGACTTGCTTGTGACTTTTGGACTTGGTCCCCTTGTTCCACAGGTACCCTAGATTGGAAATCCACAGTTGTTGCATTGCTGGTTTGTGTCTTTCCTGCATTATTCCTCTAACACGACTTCTTTGTCCTTAAGGGAACTTTAGTGCACTTTGCACTCACTTTTCAGGGTCTTGGGGAGGGTTATTTTTCTAACTCTCACTATTTTCTAATAGTCCCAGCGACCCTCTACAAGGTCACATAGGTTTGGGGTCCATTCGTGGTTCGCATTCCACTTTTGGAGTATATGGTTTGTGTTGCCCCTATCCCTATGTTTCCCCATTGCATCCTATTGTAACTATACATTGTTTGCACTGTTTTCTAAGACTATACTGCATATTTTTGCTATTGTGTATATATATCTTGTGTATATTTCCTATCCTCTCACTGAGGGTACACTCTAAGATACTTTGGCATATTGTCATAAAAATAAAGTACCTTTATTTTTAGTATAACTGTGTATTGTGTTTTCTTATGATATTGTGCATATGACACTAAGTGGTACTGTAGTAGCTTCACACGTCTCCTAGTTCAGCCTAAGCTGCTCTGCTAAGCTACCATTATCTATCAGCCTAAGCTGCTAGACACCCTATACACTAATAAGGGATAACTGGGCCTGGTGCAAGGTGCAAGTACCCCTTGGTACTCACTACAAGCCAGTCCAGCCTCCTACAGGATCCCTCTCCATCAACAGGTAAAAAGGGTATCACAGTATCCCCTAACCACCCTGCCATTCAGGATACCATTCCTGTGGTGGGAGAAACCTCTCCTGGGGTGGCACCTGTTCCAAGGGAATCATCAGCTGGCAAAGCTGTACTCCCCGAGGTAGAAGTACCTCTCTGTGGGATAACTAACATTGGTGACAAAAAGAGCACCATTTTAGTTAACATGGAGCATCCCTCCAACCCTCCCAGAGAAACTTTAGTGCAGAAACTCTGCACTGCCTCACAACACTTAGGACAGCATCCCTGCCCTAGTGTGGAGCTCATAGGACAGCATCCCTGCCCTGCTCCAACCCAAGAGAAACAGCATCCCTGTTCTCTCTTCCAGCCATATGGACAAAGTTTTTGCCCAGCCATGGCTTTTCTGAGACAGCATCCCTGTCTGGCATTTCCATCACTACAAATAGGTACAGTGGACAATTCCCACTGCTCTAAACTAAAACTTACTGATAGAAACTCTGAAAATACATCTTCACATTGTTGCTTAGCTAAAAAACTTCAAACAGGGTGGTTTACATCCCCACAGGGAAGTAACCATATAGTGGATGATAAAGGGAGTAACCAGTCTATTGCAGAGCTACTCTCTACTTATCACCACTTAGACAATAAAGTCTCAACTGGCCAAGGTTAGCCTTATTGTCCTTCCTTTGGGGGGGGGTTGTGTGAGAAAGTAGCCTCTTTCTAGCCTTGTTACCCCCACTTTGGGCCTGTTTGTGAGTGTATGTCAGGGTGTTTTCACTGTCTCACTGGTATCCTGCTTGCCAGGGCCCAGTGCTCATAGTGAAAACCCTATGTTTTCAGTATGTTTGTTATGTGTCACTGGGACCCTGCTAGTCAGGACCCCAGTGCTCATAAGTTTGTGACCTATGGGTATGTGTTCCCTGTGTGATGCCTAACTGTCTCACTGAGGCTCTGCTAACCAGAACCTCAGTGGTTATGCTCTCTCTTTACAAATTGTCACTAACAGGCTAGTGACCAATTTTACCAATTTACATTGGCTTACTGGAACACCCTTATAATTCCCTAGTATATGGTACTGAGGTACCCAGGGTATTGGGGTTCCAGGAGATCCCTATGGGCTGCAGCATTTCTTTTGCCACCCATAGGGAGCTCTGACAATTCTTACACAGGCCTGCCACTGCAGCCTGAGTGAAATAACGTTCACGTTATTTCACTGCCATTTTACACTGCACTTAAGTAACTTATAATTCACCTATATGTCTAACCTTTACCTGGTAAAGGTTGGGTGCTAAGTTACTTAGTGTGAGGGCACCCTGGCACTAGCCAAGGTGCCCCCACATTGTTCAGGGCCAATTCCCCGGACTTTGTGAGTGCGGGGACACCATTACACGCGTGCACTACATATAGGTCACTACCTATATGTAGCTTCACAATGGTAACTCCAAATATGGCCATGTAATATGTCTATGATCATGGAATTGCCCCCTCTATACCATCCTGGCATAGTTGGCACAATCCCATGATCCCAGTGGTCTGTAGCACAGACCCTGGTACTGCCAAACTGCCTTTCCCGGGGTTTCACTGCAGCTGCTGCTGCTGCCAACCCCTCAGACAGGCATATGCCCTCCTGGGGTCCAGCCAGGCCTGGCCCAGGATGGCAGAACAAAGGACTTCCTCAGAGAGAGGGTGTTACACCCTCTCCCTTTGGAAAATGGTGTGAAGGCAGGGGAGGAGTAGCCTCCCCCAGCCTCTGGAAATGCTTTCATGGGCACATTTGGTGCCCATTTCTGCATAAGCCAGTCTACACCGGTTCAGGGACCCCTTAGCCCTGCTCTGGCGTGAAACTGGACAAAGGAAAGGGGAGTGACCACTCCCCTGACCTGTACCTCCCCTGGGAGGTGCCCAGAGCTCCTCCAGTGTGCTCCAGACCTCTGCCATCTTGGAAACAGAGGTGCTGCTGGCACACTGGACTGCTCTGAGTGGCCAGTGCCATCAGGTGACGTCAGAGACTCCTCCTGATAGGCTCCTTCAGGTGTTGCTAGCCTATCCTTTCTCCTAGGTAGCCAAACCCTCTTTTCTGGCTATTTAGGGTCTCTGTCTCTTGGGATTCCTTAGATAACGAATGCAAGAGCTCATCCGAGTTCCTCTGCATCTCTCTCTTCACCTTCTGCCAAGGAATCGACTGCTGACCGCGCTGGAAGCCTGCAAAACTGCAACATAGTAGCAAAGACGACTACTGCAACTCTCTAACGCTGATCCTGCCGCCTTCTCGACTGTTTTCCTGGTGGTGCATGCTGTGGGGGTAGTCTGCCTCCTCTCTGCACTAGAAGCTCCGAAGAAATCTCCCGTGGGTCGACGGAATCTTCCCCCTGCAACCGCAGGCACCAAAAAGCTGCATTACCGGTCCCTTGGGTCTCCTCTCAGCACGACGAGCGAGGTCCCTCGAATCCAGCAACTCTGTCCAAGTGACTCCCACAGTCCAGTGACTCTTCAGTCCAAGTTTGGTGGAGGTAAGTCCTTGCCTCCCCACGCCAGACTGCATTGCTGGGAACCGTGACTTTTGCAGCTACTCCGGCCTCCGTGCACTTCCGGCGGAAATCCTTTGTGCACAGTCCAGCCTGGGTCCACGGCACTCTAACCTGCATTGCATGACCTCCTAAGTTGTTCTCCGGCGACGTGGAACTCCTTTGTGCGACTTCGGGTGAGCACCGTTTCACGCATCCTCGTAGTGCCTGTTTCTGGTACTTCTCCGGGTGCTGCCTGCTGCTGAGAGGGCTCCTTGTCTTGCTCTACGTCCCTTCTCTCTCCTGACGCAATTTGCGACATCCTGGTCCCTTCAGGGCCACAGCAGCATCCAAAAACGCTTACCGCACGATTTGCAGCTAGCAAGGCTTGTTGGCGGTCTTTCGGCGGGAAAGCACTTCTGCACGACTCTCCACGGCGTGAGGGATCGGTCCTCCAAAGGGGAAGTCTCTAGCCCTTGTCGTTCCTGCAGAAACCTAAGCTTCTTCTGTCCAGTAGAAGCTTCTTTGCACCCACAGCTGGCATTTCCTGGGCATCTGCCTATCTCCGACTTGCTTCTGACTTTTGGACTTGGTCCCCTTGTTCCACAGGTACCCTCGACTGGAAATCCATCGTTGTTGCATTGCTGGTTTGTGTCTTTCCTGCAGTATTCCCCTATCACGACTTCTATGTCCTTTGGGGAACTTTAGTGCACTTTGCACTCACTTTTCAGGGTCTTGGGGTGGGCTATTTTTCTAAACCTCACTATTTTCTAATAGTCCCAGCGACCCTCTACAAGGTCACATAGGTTTGGGGTCCATTCGTGGTTCGCTTTCCACTTTTGGAGTATATGGTTTCTGTTGCCCCTATCCCTATGTGTCCCCATTGCATCCTATTGTAACTATACATTGTTTGCACTGTTTTCTAAGACTATTACTGCATATTTTGGTATTGTGTATATATATCTTGTGTATATTTCCTATCCTCTCACTGAGGGTACACTCTGAGATACTTTGGCATATTGTCATAAAAATAAAGTACCTTTATTTTTAGTATAACTGTGTATTGTGTTTTCTTATGATATTGTGCATATGACACTAAGTGGTACTGTAGTAGCTTCACACGTCTCCTAGTTCAGCCTAAGCTGCTCTGCTAAGCTACCATTATCTATCAGCCTAAGCTGCTAGACACCCTATACACTAATAAGGGATAACTGGGCCTGGTACAAGGTGCAAGTACCCCTTGGTACTCAATACAAGCCAGTCCAGCCTCCTACATTGGTTGTGCAGCGGTGGGATAAGTGCTTTGAGACTACTTACCACTCTTGTCATTGTACTTTTCATAAGAGAAAAATATACAAAACAAGTTCAGTGTTTATACACATTGCCAAAAAGTTTAGCATTTCCTCTTTTCACTCTTTTCTAAGTGCTGAAAAGTACTTCTAACTTTCTAAAAAAGTTCTAAAAAGTTTAAAAAGTTTTTTTGTCTTTCTAAAAGCTCTGACAAACTTTTTCTCTTTTTCTATCACTTTAACTCTCTCTAAAAAATGTCTGGCACAGGCCAAAATGTTGATCTGTCCAAACTTGCATATGATCACCTTAGCTTGAAAGGAGCAAGGAGTCTCTGCATAGAGAGAGGTTTGAGTGTAGGGAAGAATCCTTCCTTGGAACTGTTACTTAACATGCTTAGAGAACAGGATAAGGCTAGAAGTGCCCCATCTGTAGAAATAGTAGCTAATGGTTCCCAATCTGATCCAGGGACTCCCCCAGGAAAAGATTCAGGAAAGAAACTTCCTAGCCTGCCCATTACTAGACAGTCTAGCATAGTTGGTAATGATGTTGAGTCACACCATACAAATAGTGTTGTCTCACATCATAGCAAAAGCATTTATTCTCACCACAGTGGTACTGATGTTTCTGTTAGCCAAGCTGTTAGGGTGCCCTCTGTAAGGGACAGGTCTCCTTCTGTCCATTCTCACCATACTTCTGTTTCAAGGCATGTCCCTCCCACCCACCCTGATGGCAGATTGTTAGAAAGGGAACTCAATAGATTGAGAGTGGAACAAACCAGACTGAAGCTCAAGAAGCAACAGCTGGATTTGGATAGACAGACTTTAGAAGTAGAGAAGGAGAGACAGAAACTGGGTTTAGAAACCCATGGTGGCAGCAGCAGTATTCCCCATAGTCATCCTGCAAAAGAGCATGATTCCAGGAATCTGCACAAGATAGTTCCCCCTTATAAGGAGGGGGATGACATTAACAAGTGGTTTGCTGCACTTGAGAGGGCCTGTGCTGTACTGGATGTCCCTCAAAGGCAGTGGGCTGCTATCCTATGGCTATCATTTAGTGGAAAAGGTAGGGATAGGCTCCTTACTGTAAAAGAAAATGAAGCTAATGATTACAAAGTTCTTAAGAATGCACTCCTGGATGGTTATTGCTTAACCACTGAACAATACAGGATAAAGTTCAGAGAGACCAAAAATGAGTCTTCACAAGGATGGGTTGATTTCATTGACCATTCAGTGAAGGCCTTGGAGGGGTGGTTACATGGCAGTAAAGTTACTGATTATGACAGCCTGTATAACTTGATCCTGAGAGAGCATATTCTTAATAATTGTGTGTCTGATTTGTTGCACCAGTACCTGGTAGACTCTGATCTGACCTCTCCCCAAGAATTGGGAAAGAAGGCAGACAAATGGGTCAGAACAAGGGTGAACAGAAAAGTTCATACAGGGGGTGACAAAGATGGCAATAAGAAGAAAGATGGTGAAAAATCTCAAGATAAGCATGGGGATAAGGGTAAAACCAAAGATCCCACTTCAAATCTTAAACACTCTTCAGAGGGTGGGGATAAAACTAATTCTTCCTCTTCTTCTCAACCTGCACACATTAAAAAGCCTTGGTGCTTTGTGTGTAAAAACAGAGGCCATAGGCCAGGGGATAAGTCCTGTCCAGGTAAACCCCCTGAGCCTACCACCACTAATACATCAAGCTCTAGTGCCCCTAGCAGTAGTGGTACTAGTGGTGGGACTGCTGGCAACAGTCAAGTTAAGGGTGTAGTTGGGTTCACTTATGGGTCCATCATAGAAACTGGGGTAGTCAGTCCCAAGACAGTTTCTGTCACACCTAGTGGCATTGGCCTTGCCACACTGGCTGCTTGTCCCCTTACAATGGATAAGTACAGGCAGACAGTTTCAATAAATGGTGTTGAGGCCTTGGCCTACAGGGACACAGGTGCCAGTATCACTTTGGTGACTGAAAACCTAGTGCCTCCTGAACAACACATCACTGGACAACAGTATAAGATTATTGATGTCCATAACTCCACTAAGTTTCTTCCCTTAGCTATAATTCAGTTTAGTTGGGGTGGAGTTACTGGCCCTAAGCAGGTGGTGGTATCACCTAGCTTACCTGTAGACTGTCTCGTAGGTAATGACCTAGAGGCCTCAGGTTGGGCTGATGTAGAGTTTTATGCCCATGCAGCCATGCTGGGCATCCCAGAGGAATTGTTCCCTCTCATTTCTACTGAAATGAAAAAGCAAAGGAGAGAAGGCCTGAAAACTCAGGATCCCTCTCCATCAACAGGTAAAAAGGGTATCACAGTATCCCCTAACCACCCTGCCATTCAGGATACCATTCCTGTGGTGGGAGAAACCTCTCCTGGGGTGGCACCTGTTCCAAGGGAATCATCAGCTGGCAAAGCTGTACTCCCTGAGGTAGAAGTACCTCTCTGTGGGATAACTAACATTGGTGACAAAAAGAGCACCATTTTAGTTAACATGGAGCATCCCTCCAACCCTCCCAGAGAAACTTTAGTGCAGAAACTCTGCACTGCCTCACAACACTTAGGACAGCATCCCTGCCCTAGTGTGGAGCTCATAGGACAGCATCCCTGCCCTGCTCCAACCCAAGAGAAACAGCATCCCTGTTCTCTCTTCCAGCCATATGGACAAAGTTTTTGCCCAGCCATGGCTTTTCTGAGGCAGCATCCCTGTCTGGCATTTCCATCACTACAAATAGGTACAGTGGACAATTCCCACTGCTCTAAACTAAAACTTACTGATAG
This sequence comes from Pleurodeles waltl, assembly GCF_031143425.1. NCBI lineage: Eukaryota > Metazoa > Chordata > Amphibia > Caudata > Salamandridae > Pleurodeles > Pleurodeles waltl. The sequence goes on from NC_090442.1 coordinate 31,886,581, forward strand.
AAACTCTGAAAATACATCTTCACATTGTTGCTTAGCTAAAAAACTTCAAACAGGGTGGTTTACATCCCCACAGGGAAGTAACCATATAGTGGATGATAAAGGGAGTAACCAGTCTATTGCAGAGTTACTCTCTACTTATCACCACTTAGACAATAAAGTCTCAACTGGCCAAGGTTAGCCTTATTGTCCTTCGTTTGGGGGGGGTTGTGTGAGAAAGTAGCCTCTTTCTAGCCTTGTTACCCCCACTTTGGGCCTGTTTGTGAGTGTATGTCAGGGTGTTTTCACTGTCTCACTGGTATCCTGCTTGCCAGGGCCCAGTGCTCATAGTGAAAACCCTATGTTTTCAGTATGTTTGTTATGTGTCACTGGGACCCTGCTAGTCAGGACCCCAGTGCTCATAAGTTTGTGACCTATGGGTATGTGTTCCCTGTGTGATGCCTAACTGTCTCACTGAGGCTCTGCTAACCAGAACCTCAGTGGTTATGCTCTCTCTTTACAAATTGTCACTAACAGGCTAGTGACCAATTTTACCAATTTACATTGGCTTACTGGAACACCCTTATAATTCCCTAGTATATGGTACTGAGGTACCCAGGGTATTGGGGTTCCAGGAGATCCCTATGGGCTGCAGCATTTCTTTTGCCACCCATAGGGAGCTCTGACAATTCTTACACAGGCCTGCCACTGCAGCCTGAGTGAAATAACGTCCACGTTATTTCACAGCCATTTTACACTGCACTTAAGTAACTTATAAGTCACCTATATGTCTAACCTTTACCTGGTAAAGGTTGGGTGCTAGGTTACTTAGTGTGAGGGCACCCTGGCACTAGCCAAGGTGCCCCCACATTGTTCAGGGCCAATTCCCCGGACTTTGTGAGTGCGGGGACACCATTACACGCGTGCACTACATATAGGTCACTACCTATATGTAGCTTCACAATGGTAACTCCAAATATGGCCATTTAATATGCCTATGATCATGGAATTGCCCCCTCTATACCATCCTGGCATAGTTGGCACAATCCCATGATCCCAGTGGTCTGTAGCACAGACCTTGGTACTGCCAAACTGCCTTTCCCGGGGTTTCACTGCAGCTGCTGCTGCTGCCAACCCCTCAGACAGGCATCTGCCCTCCTGGGGTCCAGCCAGGCCTGGCCCAGGATGGCAGAACAAAGGACTTCCTCTGAGAGAGGGTGTTACACCCTCTCCCTTTGGAAAATGGTGTGAAGGCAGGGGAGGAGTAGCCTCCCCCAGCCTCTGGAAATGCTTTCATGGGCACATTTGGTGCCCATTTCTGCATAAGCCAGTCTACACCGGTTCAGGGACCCCTTAGCCCTGCTCTGGCACGAAACTGGACAAAGGAAAGGGGAGTGACCACTCCCCTGACCTGTACCTCCCCTGGGAGGTGCCCAGAGCTCCTCCAGTGTGCTCCAGACCTCTGCCATCTTGGAAACAGAGGTGCTGCTGGCACACTGGACTGCTCTGAGTGGCCAGTGCCATCAGGTGACGTCAGAGACTCCTCCTGATAGACTCCTTCAGGTGTTGCTAGCCTATCCTCTCTCCTAGGTAGCCAAACCCTCTTTTCTGGCTATTTAGGGTCTCTGTCTCTTGGGATTCCTTAGATAACGAATGCAAGAGCTCATCCGAGTTCCTCTGCATCTCTCTCTTCACCTTCTGCCAAGGAATCGACTGCTGACCGCGCTGGAAGCCTGCAAAACTGCAACATAGTAGCAAAGACGACTACTGCAACTCTGTAACGCTGATCCTGCCGCCTTCTCGACTGTTTTCCTGGTGGTGCATGCTGTGGGGGTAGTCTGCCTCCTCTCTGCACTAGAAGCTCCAAAGAAATCTCCCGTGGGTCGACGGAATCTTCCCCCTGCAACCGCAGGCACCAAAAAGCTTCATTACCTGTCCCTTGGGTCTCCTCTCAGCACGACGAGCGAGGTCCCTCGAATCCAGCAACTCTGTCCAAGTGACTCCCACAGTCCAGTGACTCTTCAGTCCAAGTTTGGTGGAGGTAAGTCCTTGCCTCCCCACGCCAGACTGCATTGCTGGGAACCGCGACTTTTGTAGCTACTCCGGCCTCCGTGCACTTCCGGCGGAAATCCTTTGTGCACAGTCCAGCCTGGGTCCACGGCACTCTAACCTGCATTGCACGACCTCCTAAGTTGTTCTCCGGCGACGTGGGACTCCTTTGTGCGACTTCGTGTGAGCACCATTTCACGCATCCTTGTAGTGCCTGTTTCTGGCACTTCTCCGGGTGCTGCCTGCTGCTGAGAGGGCTCTTTGTCTTGCTCGACGTCCCTTCTCTCTCCTGACGCAATTTGCGACATCCTGGTCCCTTCTGGGCCACAGCAGCATCCAAAAACGCTTACCGCACGATTTGCAGCTAGCAAGGCTTGTTGGCAGTCTTTCGGCGGGAAATTACTTCTGCACAACTCTCCACGGCGTGAGGGATCCGTCCTCCAAAGGGGAAGTCTCTAGCCCTTGTCGTTCCTGCAGAAACCTAAGCTTCTTCTGTCCAGTAGAAGCTTCTTTGCACCCTCAGCTGGCATTTCCTGGGCATCTGCCCATCTCCGACTTGCATGTGGCTTTTGGACTTGGTCCCCTTGTTCCACAGGTACCCTCGACTGGAAATCCATCGTTGTTGCACTGCTGGTTTGTGTCTTTCCTGCAGTATTCCCCTATCACGACTTCTTTGTCCTTTGGGGAACTTTAGTGCACTTTGCACTCACTTTTCAGGGTCTTGGGGTGGGCTATTTTTCTAACCCTCACTATTTTCTAATAGTCCCAGCGACCCTCTACAAGGTCACATAGGTTTGGGGTCCATTCGTGGTTCGCATTCCACTTTTGGAGTATATGGTTTGTGTTGCCCCTACCCCTATGTGTCCCCATTGCATCCTATTGTAACTATACATTGTTTGCACTGTTTTCTAAGACTATTACTGCATATTTTGGTATTGTGTATATATATCTTGTGTATATTTCCTATCCTCTCACTGAGGGTACACTCTGAGATACTTTGGCATATTGTCATAAAAATAAAGTACCTTTATTTTTAGTATAACTGTGTATTGTGTTTTCTTATGATATTGTGCATATGACACTAAGTGGTATTGTAGTAGCTTCACACGTCTCCTAGTTCAGCCTAAGCTGGTCTGCTAAGCTACCATTATCTATCAGCCTAAGCTGCTAGACACCCTATACACTAATAAGGGATAACTGGGCCTGGTGCAAGGTGCAAGTACCCCTTGGTACTCACTACAAGCCAGTCCAGCCTCCTACAGGATCCCTCTCCATCAACAGGTAAAAAGGGTATCACAGTATCCCCTAACCACCCTGCCATTCAGGATACCATTCCTGTGGTGGGAGAAACCTCTCCTGGGGTGGCACCTGTTCCAAGGGAATCATCAGCTGGCAAAGCTGTACTCCCCGAGGTAGAAGTACCTCTCTGTGGGATAACTAACATTGGTGACAAAAAGAGCACCATTTTAGTTAACATGGAGCATCCCTCCAACCCTCCCAGAGAAACTTTAGTGCAGAAACTCTGCACTGCCTCACAACACTTAGGACAGCATCCCTGCCTTAGTGTGGAGCTCATAGGACAGCATCCCTGCCCTGCTCCAACCCAAGAGAAACAGCATCCCTGTTCTCTCTTCCAGCCATATGGACAAAGTTTTTGCCCAGCCATGGCTTTTCTGAGACAGCATCCCTGTCTGGCATTTCCATCACTACAAATAGGTACAGTGGACAATTCCCACTGCTCTAAACTAAAACTTACTGATAGAAACTCTGAAAATACATCTTCACATTGTTGCTTAGCTAAAAAACTTCAAACAGGGTGGTTTACATCCCCACAGGGAAGTAACCATATAGTGGATGATAAAGGGAGTAACCAGTCTATTGCAGAGCTACTCTCTACTTATCACCACTTAGACAATAAAGTCTCAACTGGCCAAGGTTAGCCTTATTGTCCTTCATTTGGGGGGGGGTTGTGTGAGAAAGTAGCCTCTTTCTAGCCTTGTTACCCCCACTTTGGGCCTGTTTGTGAGTGTATGTCAGGGTGTTTTCACTGTCTCACTGGTATCCTGCTTGCCAGGGCCCAGTGCTCATAGTGAAAACCCTATGTTTTCAGTATGTTTGTTATGTGTCACTGGGACCCTGCTAGTCAGGACCCCAGTGCTCATAAGTTTGTGACCTATGGGTATGTGTTCCCTGTGTGATGCCTAACTGTCTCACTGAGGCTCTGCTAACCAGAACCTCAGTGGTTATGCTCTCTCTTTACAAATTGTCACTAACAGGCTAGTGACCAATTTTACCAATTTACATTGGCTTACTGGAACACCCTTATAATTCCCTAGTATATGGTACTGAGGTACCCAGGGTATTGGGGTTCCAGGAGATCCCTATGGGCTGCAGCATTTCTTTTGCCACCCATAGGGAGCTCTGACAATTCTTACACAGGCCTGCCACTGCAGCCTGAGTGAAATAACGTTCACGTTATTTCACTGCCATTTTACACTGCACTTAAGTAACTTATAATTCACCTATATGTCTAACCTTTACCTGGTAAAGGTTGGGTGCTAGGTTACTTAGTGTGAGGGCACCCTGGCACTAGCCAAGGTGCCCCCACATTGTTCAGGGCCAATTCCCCGGACTTTGTGAGTGCGGGGACACCATTAGACGCGTGCACTACATATAGGTCACTACCTATATGTAGCTTCACAATGGTAACTCCAAATATGGCCATTTAATATGTCTATGATCATGGAATTGCCCCCTCTATACCATCCTGGCATAGTTGGCACAATCCCATGATCCCAGTGGTCTGTAGCACAGACCCTGGTACTGCCAAACTGCCTTTCCCGGGGTTTCACTGCAGCTGCTGCTGCTGCCAACCCCTCAGACAGGCATCTGCCCTCCTGGGGTCCAGCCAGGCCTGGCCCAGGATGGCAGAACAAAGGACTTCCTCTGAGAGAGGGTGTTACACCCTCTCCCTTTGGAAAATGGTGTGAAGGCAGGGGAGGAGTAGCCTCCCCCAGCCTCTGGAAATGCTTTCATGGGCACATTTGGTGCCCATTTCTGCATAAGCCAGTCTACACCGATTCAGGGACCCCTTAGCCCTGCTCTGGCACGAAACTGGACAAAGGAAAGGGGAGTGACCACTCCCCTGACCTGTACCTCCCCTGGGAGGTGCCCAGAGCTCCTCCAGTGTGCTCCAGACCTCTGCCATCTTGGAAACAGAGGTGCTGCTGGCACACTGGACTGCTCTGAGTGGCCAGTGCCATCAGGTGACGTCAGAGACTCCTCCTGATAGACTCCTTCAGGTGTTGCTAGCCTATCCTCTCTCCTAGGTAGCCAAACCCTCTTTTCTGGCTATTTAGGGTCTCTGTCTCTTGGGATTCCTTAGATAACGAATGCAAGAGCTCATCCGAGTTCCTCTGCATCTCTCTCTTCACCTTCTGCCAAGGAATCGACTGCTGACCGCGCTGGAAGCCTGCAAAACTGCAACATAGTAGCAAAGACGACTACTGCAACTCTGTAACGCTGATCCTGCCGCCTTCTCGACTGTTTTCCTGGTGGTGCATGCTGTGGGGGTAGTCTGCCTCCTCTCTGCACTAGAAGCTCCAAAGAAATCTCCCGTGGGTCGACGGAATCTTCCCCCTGCAACCGCAGGCACCAAAAAGCTTCATTACCTGTCCCTTGGGTCTCCTCTCAGCACGACGAGCGAGGTCCCTCGAATCCAGCAACTCTGTCCAAGTGACTCCCACAGTCCAGTGACTCTTCAGTCCAAGTTTGGTGGAGGTAAGTCCTTGCCTCCCCACGCCAGACTGCATTGCTGGGAACCGCGACTTTTGCAGCTACTCCGGCCTCTGTGCACTTCCGGCGGAAATCCTTTGTGCACATTCCAGCCTGGGTCCACGGCACTCTAACCTGCATTGCACGACCTCCTAAGTTGTTCTCCGGCGACGTGGGACTCCTTTGTGCGACTTCGTGTGAGCACCATTTCACGCATCCTTGTAGTGCCTGTTTCTGGCACTTCTCCGGGTGCTACCTGCTGATAAGAGGGCTCCTTGTCTTGCTCGACGTCCCTTCTCTCTCCTGACGCAATTTGCGACATCCTGGTCCCTTCTGGGCCACAGCAGCATCCAAAAACGCTTACCGCACGATTTGCAGCTAGCAAGGCTTGTTGGCAGTCTTTCGGCGGGAAATTACTTCTGCACAACTCTCCACGGCGTGAGGGATCCGTCCTCCAAAGGGGAAGTCTCTAGCCCTTGTCGTTCCTGCAGAAACCTAAGCTTCTTCTGTCCAGTAGAAGCTTCTTTGCACCCTCAGCTGGCATTTCCTGGGCATCTGCCCATCTCCGACTTGCTTGTGGCTTTTGGACTTGGTCCCCTTGTTCCACAGGTACCCTCGACTGGAAATCCATTGTTGTTGCATTGCTGGTTTGTGTCTTTCCTGCAGTATTCCCCTATCACGACTTCTTTGTCCTTTGGGGAACTTTAGTGCACTTTGCACTCACTTTTCAGGGTCTTGGGGTGGGCTATTTTTCTAACCCTCACTATTTTCTAATAGTCCCAGCGACCCTCTACAAGGTCACATAGGTTTGGGGTCCATTCGTGGTTCGCATTCCACTTTTGGAGTATATGGTTTGTGTTGCCCCTACCCCTATGTGTCCCCATTGCATCCTATTGTAACTATACATTGTTTGCACTGTTTTCTAAGACTATTACTGCATATTTTGGTATTGTGTATATATATCTTGTGTATATTTCCTATCCTCTCACTGAGGGTACACTCTGAGATACTTTGGCATATTGTCATAAAAATAAAGTACCTTTATTTTTAGTATAACTGTGTATTGTGTTTTCTTATGATATTGTGCATATTACACTAAGTGGTACTGTAGTAGCTTCACACGTCTCCTAGTTCAGCCTAAGCTGCTCTGCTAAGCTACCATTATCTATCAGCCTATGCTGCTAGACACCCTATACACTAATAAGGGATAACTGGGCCTGGTGCAAGGTGCAAGTACCCCTTGGTACTCACTACAAGCCAGTCCAGCCTCCTACAACACCCACCGAACCTCATACGTGGTCTATCATTGAGTATTATTCATACACCCACCTGGGCCTCATACTTGGCCTCTCATTGGGTGTTATTTACATACCAACCCAGGCCTCATATGTTGCCTCTCATTGGATGTTATTTCTATACCCACCCAGCCTCATACACGGGCTCTCATTGGGTGTTACTTATATACCAACCCAGGCCTCATATGTGGCCTCTCATTGGGTGTTATATATATACCAACCCAAGCCTCACACGTGGCCTCTCATTGGGTGTTATTTATATACCCACCCTGGCTTTATTCGTAGCCTCTCATTGGGTGTCTTTGGAGTATGCCTGTTGTGTTTGTGTGTCTGTGTATCCCTGTGTTTGCATGGCTGTATGCATTTCTTTGTGTAAGTGTGTGTGTGTGTGTGTGTGTGTGTATGTATGTGTGTTTGTGTGTATATGTGTATGTACACACATGTACAAACATATGTTTCAGTGCTGGGGGCAGTGTTCCTCCATTTCTCTCTCCCTCCCTCTCTCTCTGTCTTTCTGACTAGTCCTTTCTTCTTCTCCAAACTGTAGGAAAGTACCATCTTGCCTGGCATGTTACCCCCAATTTTCACTGTATATATGTTGTTTCAGTTGTATGTGTCACTGGGACCCTGGTAACCCAGGGCCCCAGTGCTCATAAGTGTGCCTGAATGTGTTACCTGTGTAGTGACTAACTGTCTCACTGAGGCTCTGCTAATCAGAACCTCAGTGGTTATGCTCTCTCATTTCTTTCCAAATTGTCACTGACAGGCTAGTGACCATTTTTACCAATTTACATTGGCTTACTGGAACACCCTTATAATTCCCTAGTATATGGTACTGAGGTACCCAGGGTATTGGGGTTCCAGGAGATCCCTATGGGCTGCAGCATTTCTTTTGCCACCCATAGGGAGCTCTGACAATTCTTACACAGGCCTGCCACTGCAGCCTGAGTGAAATAACGTCCACGTTATTTCACAGCCATTTTACACTGCACTTAAGTAACTTATAAGTCACCTATATGTCTAACCTTTACCTGGTAAAGGTTAGGTGCAAAGTTACTTAGTGTGAGGGCACCCTGGCACTAGCCAAGGTGCCCCCACATTGTTCAGAGCCAATTCACTGAACTTTGTGAGTGCGGGGACACCATTACACGCGTGCACTACATATAGGTCACTACCTATATGTAGCTTCACCATGGTAACTCCGAATATGGCCATGTAACATGTCTATGATCATGGAATTGCCCCCTCTATGCCATCCTGGCATTGTTGGTACAATTCCATGATCCCAGTGGTCTGTAGCACAGACCCTGGTACTGCCAGACTGCCCTTCCTGGGGTTTCTCTGCAGCTGCTGCTGCTGCCAACCCCTCAGACAGGCAGCTGCCCTCCTGGGGTCCAGCCAGGCCTGGCCCAGGATGGCAGAACAAAGAACTTCCTCTGAGAGAGGGTGTGACACCCTCTCCCTTTGGAAAATGGTGTGAAGGCAGAGGAGGAGTAGCCTCCCCCAGCCTCTGGAAATGCTTTGTTGGGCACAGATGTGCCCAATTCTGCATAAGCCAGTCTACACCGGTTCAGGGACCCCTTAGCCCCTGCTCTGGCGCGAAACTGGACAAAGGAAAGGGGAGTGACCACTCCCCTGACCTGCACCTCCCCTGGGAGGTGTCCAGAGCTCCTCCAGTGTGCTCCAGACCTCTGCCATCTTGGAAACAGAGGTGCTGCTGGCACACTGGACTGCTCTGAGTGGCCAGTGCCACCAGGTGACGTCAGAGACTCCTTGTGATAGGCTCCTTCAGGTGTTAGTAGCCTTTCCTCTCTCCTAGGTAGCCAAACCCTCTTTTCTGGCTATTTAGGGTCTCTGTCTCTGGGGAAACTTTAGATAACGAATGCATGAGCTCAGCCGAGTTCCTCTGCATCTCCCTCTTCACCTTCTGATAAGGAATCGACCGCTGACCGCGCTGGAAGCCTGCAAACCTGCAACATAGTAGCAAAGACGACTACTGCAACTCTGTAACGCTGATCCTGCCGCCTTCTCGACTGTTTTCCTGCTTGTGCATGCTGTGGGGGTAGTCTGCCTCCTCTCTGCACCAGAAGCTCCGAAGAAATCTCCCGTGGGTCGACGGAATCTTCCCCCTGCAACCGCAGGCACCAAAAAGCTGCATTACCGGTCCCTTGGGTCTCCTCTCAGCACGACGAGCGAGGTCCCTCGAATCCAGCGACACCGTCCAAGTGCTTCCCACAGTCCAGTGACTCTTCAGCCCAAGTTTGGTGGAGGTAAGTCCCTGCCTCACCTCGCTGGGCTGCATTGCTGGGAACCGCGACTTTGCAAGCTTCTCCGGCCCCTGTGCACTTCCGGCGGAAATCCTTCGTGCACAGCCAAGCCTGGGTCCACGGCACTCTAACCTGCATTGCACGACTTTCTAAGTTGGTCTCCGGTGACGTGGGACTCCTTTGTGCAACTTCGGCGAGCACCGTTTCACGCATCCTCGTAGTGCCTGTTTCTGGCACTTCTCCGGGTGCTACCTGCTTCAGTGAGGGCTCTTTGTCTTGCTCGACGTCCCCTCTCTCTTCAGGTCCAATTTGCGACCTCCTGGTCCCTCCTGGCCCCCAGCAGCGTCCAAAAACGCCAAACGCACGATTTGCGTGTAGCAAGGCTTGTTGGCGTCCATCCGGCGGGAAAACACTTCTGCACGACTCTCCAAGGCGTGGGAGATCCATCCTCCAAAGGGGAAGTCTCTAGCCCTTGTCGTTCCTGCAGTATTCACAGTTCTTCAGCCTAGTAAGAGCTTCTTTGCACCAACCGCTGGCATTTCTTGGGCATCTGCCCATCTCCGAGTTGCTTGTGACTTTTGGACTTGGTCCCCTTGTTCCACAGGTACCCTCAGTCAGGAATCCATCGTTGTTGCATTGCTGATTTGTGTTTTCCTTGCATTTTCCCTCTAACACGACTATTTTGTCCTTAGGGGAACTTTAGTGCACTTTGCATTCACTTTTCAGGGTCTTGGGGAGGGTTATTTTTCTAACTCTCACTATTTTCTAATAGTCCCAGCGACCCTCTACAAGGTCACATAGGTTTGGGGTCCATTCGTGGTTCGCATTCCACTTTTGGAGTATATGGTTTGTGTTGCCCCTATCCCTATGTTTCCCCATTGCATCCTATTGTAACTATACATTGTTTGCACTGTTTTCTAAGACTATACTGCATATTTTTGCTATTGTGTATATATATCTTGTGTATATTTCCTATCCTCTCACTGAGGGTACACTCTAAGATACTTTGGCATATTGTCATAAAAAATAAAGTACCTTTATTTTTAGTATAACTGTGTATTGTGTTTTCTTATGATATTGTGCATATGACACTAAGTGGTACTGTAGTAGCTTCACACGTCTCCTAGTTCAGCCTGAGCTGCTTTGCTAAGCTACCATTATCTATCAGCCTAAGCTGCTAGACACCCTATATACTAATAAGGGATAACTGGGCCTGGTGCAAGGTGTAAGTACCCCTTGGTACTCACTACAAGCCAGTCCAGCCTCCTACATTGGTTGTGCAGCGGTGGGATAAGTGCTTTGAGACTACTTACCACTCTTGTCATTGTACTTTTCATAAGAGAAAAATATACAAAACAAGGTCAGTGTATATACACATAGCCAAAAAGTTTTGCATTTCCTCTTTTCACTCTTTTCTAAGTGCTGAAAAGTACTTCTAAACTTTCAAAAAGTTCTTAAAAGTTGAAAAAGTTTTTTCTGTCTTTCCAAAAAGTTCTGAAAACTTTTTTCTCTTTGTCTATCACTTTTAACTCTCTCTAAAAATGTCTGGCACAGGCCAAAAAGTTGAACTGTCCAAACTTGCATATGATCACCTTAGCTGGAAAGGAGCAAGGAGTCTCTGCATAGAGAGAGGTTTGAGTGTAGGGAAGAATCCTTCCTTAGAACTGTTAATTAATATGCTTAGAGTACAGGATAAGGCCATAAGTGCCCAATCTGTAGAAAAAGTAGCTAATGGTTCTCAATCTGATCCAGGGACTCCCCCAGGAAAAGGTTCAGGAAAGAAACTTCTCAGCCTGCCCATTACTAGACAGTCTAGCATAGTTGGTACAGAGGTTGAATCACATCATACTGATGATGTGCTCTCACATTATGCTGGTAGCCAAGCTGTTAGGGTGCCCCTTGTAAGGGACAGGTCTCCTTCTGTTCATTCCCATCATACCTCTGTATCTAGAAATGTCCCTCCCACCCACCCTGATGACAGATTGTTAGAAAGGGAGCTCAATAGATTGAGAGTGGAGCAAACCAGACTGAAGCTCAAGAAGCAACAGCTGGATTTGGATAGACAGTCTTTAGAAATAGAGAGGGAAAGACAGAAGATGGGTTTAGATACCCATGGTGGCAGCAGCAGTATTCCCCATAGTCATCCTGCAAAAGAGCATGATTCCAGGAATCTGCACAAGATAGTTCCCCCTTATAAGGAGGGGGATGACATTAACAAGTGGTTTGCTGCACTTGAGAGGGCCTGTGCTGTACAGGATGTCCCTCAAAAGCAGTGGGCTGCTATCCTATGGCTATCATTTACTGGAAAAGGTAGGGATAGGCTCCTTACTGTAAAAGAAAATGATGCTAACAATTTCCAAGTTCTTAAGAATGCACTCCTGGATGGTTATGGCTTAACCACTGAACAGTACAGGATAAAGTTCAGAGATACCAAAAAGGAGTCTTCACAAGACTGGGTTGATTTCATTGACCAGGCAGTGAAGGCCTTGGAGGGGTGGTTACATGGCAGTAAAGTTACTGATTATGACAGCCTGTATAACTTGATCCTGAGAGAGCATATTCTTAATAATTGTGTGTCTGATTTGTTGCACCAGTACTTGGTGGACTCTGATCTGACCTCTCCCCAAGAATTGGGAAAGAAGGCAGACAAATGGGTCAGAACAAGAGTGAACAGAAAAGTTCATACAGGGGGTGACAAAGATGGCAACAAAAAGAGGGATGGTAAGTCTTCTGACAAGAGTGGGGACAAATCTAAAAATGAGTCTTCATCAGGCCCACAAAAACACTCTGGTGGGGGTGGTGGGCCCAAATCCTCCTTTAATCAGAACAAGGAAAAGAAACCATGGTGCTATTTATGTAAGATAAAAGGCCATTGGACAACAGATCCCAGTTGTCCAAAGAAAGGCACCACAGCTCCTACCACTACAACCCCTACTGCTACACCTAGTGTCCCTACTAATAGCAGTGGTGGTGGGAGCAAACCTACTAATAGCCAATCCAAGGGAGTAGCTGGGCTCACTTTTGGTAATTTAGTTGGGGTTGGTCTGATTAGGGAGACCACAGAGGCTACTTTAGTCTCTGAAGGGGCTATTGACTTAGCCACTTTGGTTGCTTGCCCCCATAACTTGGAGAAGTACAAGCAACTAACCCTAATAAATGGTGTTGAGGTCCAGGCCTACAGGGACACAGGTGCCAGTGTCACAATGGTGATTGAGAAACTGGTGCACCCTGAACAACACATACTTGGACACCAGTACCAAGTAACCGATGCTCACAACATAACACAAAGCCACCCCATGGCTGTTGTAAATCTCAACTGGGGGGGGGTATCTGGTCCAAAGAAAGTTGTGGTAGCTTCAGATTTACCTGTAGACTGTCTATTAGGGAACGATTTGGAGACATCAGCTTGGTCGGATGTGGAGTTGGAGGCCCATGCAGCAATGCTGGGCATCCCAGGGCATATTTTTGCTTTGACAAGGGCTCAGGCCAAAAAGCAAAAAGGACAGGGAAGCTTGGATCCTGGAACAATGGACCAAGTGCTCCCTAAAGCTAGGGCTAGTAGAAGCAAACCACTTCCTACTATCCCTCCCTCTACAGTGGATTCTACTTCTGAGGAAGAAGAATTCCCTCCCTGTGCAGAACCTACACCAGAGGAGCTGGAAGCAGACACTGCTGAGCTTTTGGGTGAAGGGGGGCCTGCCAGAGAGGAGCTGAGTGTGGCACAGCAAACCTGTCCCACATTAGAGGGTCTCAGACAGCAAGCTGTCAAACAGGCTAATGGGGATGTCAGTGACTCACACAGAGTTTACTGGGAGGACAACCTCTTGTACACTGAGCATAGGGATCCTAAACCTGGAGCTGCCAGGAGATTAGTGATCCCTCAGGAGTACAGAAAGTTCCTCCTAACACTGGCACATGACATTCCCTTAGCTGGGCACCTGGGTCAAATGAAAACTTGGGACAGATTGGTACCACTGTTTCATTGGCCTAGGATGTCTGAGGACACAAAAGAATTTTGTAAGTCCTGTGAAACCTGTCAAGCCAGTGGCAAGACAGGTGGCACTCCAAAGGCACCCCTTATCCCACTGCATGTGGTTGGGGTTCCCTTTGAAAGGGTAGGGGTTGACATAGTTGGCCCCCTTGACCCTCCTACTGCTTCAGGCAATAGGTTTATCTTGGTGGTAGTGGACCATGCCACAAGATATCCTGAAGCTATTCCTTTAAGGACCACTACAGCTCCTGCAGTGGCAAAGGCCCTCCTGGGAATATTTTCCAGGGTGGGCTTCCCAAAGGAAGTAGTATCAGACAGAGGAAGCAATTTCATGTCTGCATACTTAAAGGCCATGTGGAAGGAGTGTGGTGTAACTTACAAGTTCACAACACCCTATCATCCACAAACAAATGGACTGGTGGAGAGATTTAATAAAACTCTCAAAGGCATGATTATGGGACTCCCTGAAAAACTCCGCAGGAGATGGGATATCCTTCTACCATGCCTCCTTTTTGCCTACAGGGAGGTACCCCAGAAAGGAGTGGGTTTCAGCCCCTTTGAACTTCTTTTTGGACACCCTGTTAGGGGTCCACTCACACTTGTAAAGGAGGGTTGGGAACAACCTTTAAAAGCTCCTAAGCAGGATATTGTGGATTATGTACTTGGCCTCAGATCAAGGATGGCTGAGTACATGAAAAAGGCCAGTAAAAACCTTCAGGCCAGCCAGGAGCTCCAGAAGCAATGGCATGATCAGAAGGCTGTTTTGGTTCAGTACCAACCAGGGCAGAAAGTGTGGGTCTTGGAGCCTGTGGCCCCAAGAGCACTCCAAGATAAATGGAGTGGACCCCACACAATTGTTGAAAAGAAGGGTGAAGTCACCTACTTGGTTGACTTAGGCACTGCCAGGAGTCCCCTTAGGGTGCTCCATGTCAACCGCCTGAAACCCTACTATGACAGGGCTGATCTCACCCTGCTCATGGCAACAGATGAGGGACAGGAAGAAGACAGTGATCCTCTACCTGATCTCTTCTCTTCCACAGAACAAGATGCTCTTGTGGAAGGTGTAGTTTTGGCTGATTGTCTTACTGCTGAGCAGAAAGATAATTGCATAAATCTCCTAGGACAATTTTCAGAACTCTTCTCCATTGTGCCAGGCACCACTTCTTGGTGTGAGCACACTATAGATACTGGAGACAGTTTACCTGTCAAAAGTAAGATCTATAGGCAGCCTGACCATGTCAGGGACTGCATAAAGCAAGAAGTTCAGAAGATGTTGGAACTAGGAGTGGTTGAGCACTCTGACAGTCCATGGGCTTCTCCTGTGGTACTGGTACCAAAACCCAATTCTAAAGATGGAAAGAAGGAAATGAGGTTTTGTGTAGACTATAGAGGTCTCAACTTGGTAACCAAAACTGATGCTCACCCTATACCCAGGGCAGATGAGCTAATAGATACACTGGCATCTGCCAAGTATCTAAGCACTTTTGATTTGACTGCAGGGTATTGGCAGATCAAAATGTCAGAAGATGCTAAACCTAAGACTGCATTTTCTACCATTGGAGGACATTACCAGTTTACTGTAATGCCTTTTGGTTTAAAAAATGCACCTGCCACTTTTCAGAGGTTGGTGAACACAGTCCTGCAAGGGCTGGAAGCTTTCAGTGCAGCATATTTGGATGATATAGCTGTCTTTAGCTCCAGCTGGGATGATCACCTGGTCCACCTATGGAAAGTTTTGGAGGCCCTGCAAAAGGCAGGCCTCACTATCAAGGCTTCAAAGTGCCAGATAGGGCAGGGTAAGGTGGTTTATCTGGGACACCTTGTTGGTGGGGAACAGATTGCACCACTTCAGGGGAAAATCCAAACTATTATTGATTGGGTTCCCCCTACCACTCAGACTCAGGTGAGAGCCTTCCTAGGCCTCACTGGGTATTACAGGAGGTTCATTAAGAACTATGGCTCCATTGCAGCCCCTCTTAATGACCTCACATCCAAGAAAATGCCTAAAAAGGTATTATGGACAGCAAACTGTCAGAAAGCTTTTGAGGAGCTGAAGCAGGCCATGTGCTCTGCACCTGTCCTGAAAAGCCCTTGTTACTCTAAAAAATTCTATGTCCAAACTGATGCATCTGAATTAGGAGTAGGGGCAGTCCTATCACAACTTAATTCTGAGGGCCAGGATCAACCTGTTGCTTTTATTAGTAGAAGGTTGACCCCTAGAGAAAAGCGTTGGTCTGCCATTGAGAGGGAGGCCTTTGCTGTGGTCTGGGCTCTGAAGAAGTTGAGGCCATACCTGTTTGGCACTCACTTCATTGTTCAGACAGACCACAAACCTCTACTTTGGCTAAAACAAATGAAAGGTGAAAATCCTAAATTGTTGAGGTGGTCCATATCCCTACAGGGAATGGACTATACAGTGGAACATAGACCTGGGAGTAGCCACTCCAATGCAGATGGACTCTCCAGATATTTCCACTTAGACAATGAAGACTCATCAGGTAATGGCTAGTCTTATTGTCCTTCGTTTGGGGGGGGGTTGTGTAGGAAAGTACCATCTTGCCTGGCATGTTACCCCCAATTTTCACTGTATATATGTTGTTTTAGTTGTATGTGTCACTGGGACCCTGGTAACCCAGGGCCCCAGTGCTCATAAGTGTGCCTGAATGTGTTACCTGTGTAGTGACTAACTGTCTCACTGAGGCTCTGCTAATCAGAACCTCAGTGGTTATGCTCTCTCATTTCTTTCCAAATTGTCACTGACAGGCTAGTGACCATTTTTACCAATTTACATTGGCTTACTGGAACACCCTTATAATTCCCTAGTATATGGTACTGAGGTACCCAGGGTATTGGGGTTCCAGGAGATCCCTATGGGCTGCAGCATTTCTTTTGCCACCCATAGGGAGCTCTGACAATTCTTACACAGGCCTGCCACTGCAGCCTGAGTGAAATAACGTCCACGTTATTTCACAGCCATTTTACACTGCACTTAAGTAACTTATAAGTCACCTATATGTCTAACCTTTACCTGGTAAAGGTTAGGTGCAAAGTTACTTAGTGTGAGGGCACCCTGGCACTAGCCAAGGTGCCCCCACATTGTTCAGAGCCAATTCACTGAACTTTGTGAGTGCGGGGACACCATTACACGCGTGCACTACATATAGGTCACTACCTATATGTAGCTTCACCATGGTAACTCCGAATATGGCCATGTAACATGTCTATGATCATGGAATTGCCCCCTCTATGCCATCCTGGCATTGTTGGTACAATTCCATGATCCCAGTGGTCTGTAGCACAGACCCTGTACTGCCAGACTGCCCTTCCTGGGGTTTCTCTGCAGCTGCTGCTGCTGCCAACCCCTCAGACAGGCAGCTGCCCTCCTGGGGTCCAGCCTGGCCTGGCCCAGGATGGCAGAACAAAGAACTTCCTCTGAGAGAGGGTGTGACACCCTCTCCCTTTGGAAAATGGTGTGAAGGCAGAGGAGGAGTAGCCTCCCCCAGCCTCTGGAAATGCTTTGTTGGGCACAGATGTGCCCAATTCTGCATAAGCCAGTCTACACCGGTTCAGGGACCCCTTAGCCCCTGCTCTGGCGCGAAACTGGACAAAGGAAAGGGGAGTGCCCACTCCCCTGACCTGCACCTCCCCTGGGAGGTGTCCAGAGCTCCTCCAGTGTGCTCCAGACCTCTGCCATCTTGGAAACAGAGGTGCTGCTGGCACACTGGACTGCTCTGAGTGGCCAGTGCCACCAGGTGACGTCAGAGACTCCTTGTGATAGGCTCCTTCAGGTGTTAGTAGCCTTTCCTCTCTCCTAGGTAGCCAAACCCTCTTTTCTGGCTATTTAGGGTCTCTGTCTCTGGGGAAACTTTAGATAACGAATGCATGAGCTCAACCGAGTTCCTCTGCATCTCCCTCTTCACCTTCTGATAAGGAATCGACCGCTGACCGCGCTGGAAGCCTGCAAACCTGCAACATAGTAGCAAAGACGACTACTGCAACTCTGTAACGCTGATCCTGCCGCCTTCTCGACTGTTTTCCTGCTTGTGCATGCTGTGGGGGTAGTCTGCCTCCTCTCTGCACCAGAAGCTCCGAAGAAATCTCCCGTGGGTCGACGGAATCTTCCCCCTGCAACCGCAGGCACCAAAAAGCTGCATTACCGGTCCCTTGGGTCTCCTCTCAGCACGACGAGCGAGGTCCCTCGAATCCAGCGACACCGTCCAAGTGACCCCCACAGTCCAGTGACTCTTCAGCCCAAGTTTGGTGGAGGTAAGTCCTTGCCTCACCTCGCTGGGCTGCATTGCTGGGAACCGCGACTTTGCAAGCTTCTCCGGCCCCTGTGCACTTCCGGCGGAAATCCTTCGTGCACAGCCAAGCCTGGGTCTACGGCACTCTAACCTGCATTGCACGACTTTCTAAGTTGGTCTCCGGCGACGTGGGACTCCTTTGTGCAACTTCGGCGAGCACCGTTTCACGCATCCTCGTAGTGCCTGTTTCTGGCACTTCTCCGGGTGCTACCTGCTTCAGTGAGGGCTCTTTGTCTTGCTCCACGTCCCCTCTCTCTTCAGGTCCAATTTGCGACCTCCTGGTCCCTCCTGGGCCCCAGCAGCGTCCAAAAACGCCAAACGCACGATTTGCGTGTAGCAAGGCTTGTTGGCGTCCATCCGGCGGGAAAACACTTCTGCACGACTCTCCAAGGCGTGGGGGATCCATCCTCCAAAGGGGAAGTCTCTAGCCCTTGTCGTTCCTGCAGTATTCACAGTTCTTCAGCCTAGTAAGAGCTTCTTTGCACCAACCGCTGGCATTTCTTGGGCATCTGCCCATCTCCGAGTTGCTTGTGACTTTTGGACTTGGTCCCCTTGTTCCACAGGTACCCTCAGTCAGGAATCCATCGTTGTTGCATTGCTGATTTGTGTTTTCCTTGCATTTTCCCTCTAACACGACTATTTTGTCCTTAGGGGAACTTTAGTGCACTTTGCATTCACTTTTCAGGGTCTTGGGGAGGGTTATTTTGCAAACTCTCACTATTTTCTAATAGTCCCAGCGACCCTCTACAAGGTCACAATTTTAGTATAACTGTGTATTGTGTTTTCTTATGATATTGTGCATATGACACTAAGTGGTACTGTAGTAGCTTCACACGTCTCCTAGTTCAGCCTGAGCTGCTTTGCTAAGCTACCATTATCTATCAGCCTAAGCTGCTAGACACCCTATACACTAATAAGGGATAACTGGGCCTGGTGCAAGGTGTAAGTACCCCTTGGTACTCACTACAAGCCAGTCCAGCCTCCTACACAAACCCAAACACCAAACATGTATGATTTGCTGAATCTAACTGACCAACTGGAGTCAAAGCACCGGGTAAATCCACCCGCTCTCTCCACTGCCTCTCTCAGTCCCTCCCCTGACCCTTCCTCCATCTTTCATGGTCTTCTTGAACTCATAAGTGGCTGTTTTCACAAACGGACACTGGAACCAAGCTGCACCTGGCTGATGAGCCCATCACTAGGGTGAAACCGGTCCTGGGTTGCTTGTGCTCTGGATCAGGGAGGACCTGGCCGGGCTGGACTGTTCCTATTGGAGCAGGGCCAAGACTGATTTGCATATAGCTGGTCCAAACTGAGGTGGCCTGGTGTGCAGGATTATAATGGATTGCAATGCGGCCCGAGTGATTACCAGTGGTTGACATTAATTCAAGCATCCATCCATCACTGTTGTGCGTATTCACAAAAGGCGTAGGTGCTTTTCAACCTTATTTTCAGAATTCTTATTTTAGACTGTCCAAGAGGAAAGATGTTTAAAAAAATATATGAAAGGCACTAACCTTCAAAAAAGCACATTCAAATCAAATATTGTTCTGTTTAAGTTATGTATATTTCCGAAACAATATTTGTTTTATTTATAAATCATATGTGGGTGTGGAAAGCTAAAAAGTAAAATATTCCCACCTGTGTGCAGACACAGAGTCTCTCTCAGATGAGGCTGTAAATCTCTCCATGAAGAGGAATCTTCTGTTCCAGGCTCATTTCTCACCCAGGGGCAGCTCTGTCCAGGGAGACTTCCTTGTCTGTCATGAAGGCTGCACTGGGAAACTGGTACAGAGGAGGGAGAGGCTGGTACAGAGAGATGGGGGGAGGAGGGAGAGACAGGTACAGAGAGATGGAGGGAGGAGGGTGAGACAGGTACAGAGAGATAGAGGGAGGAGGGAGAGACAGGAACAGAGAGATGGAGGGAGAGACAGGTACAGAGAGATGGAGGGAGGAGGGAGAGACAGGAACAGAGAGATGGAGGGAGAGACAGGTACAGAGAGATGGAGGGAGGAGGGAGAGACAGGTACAGAGAGATAGAGGGAGGAGGGAGAGACAGGTACAGAGAGATGGAGGGAGGAGGGAGCAGGGAGAGACAGGTACAGAGAGACAGAGGGAGAGACAGGTACAGAGAGATGGAGGGAGGAGGGAGAGACAGGTACAACGAGATAGAGGGAGGGAGAGACAGGTACAGAGAGATGGTGGGAGGAGGGAGAGACAGGTACAGAGAGATGGAGGGAGGGAGAGACAGGTACAGAGAGATGGAGGGAGGAGGGAGAGACAGGTACAGAGAGAGGGAGGGAGGAGGGAGAGACAGGTACAGAGAGATGGAGGGAGGAGGGAGAGACAGGTACAGAGCGATAGAGGGAGAGACAGGTACAGAGAGATGGGGGAGGGAGAGACAGGTACAGAGAGATAGAGGGAGACAGAGACAGGTACAGAGAGATGGAGGGAGAGACAGGTACAGAGAGATGGAGGGAGAGACAGGTACAGAGAGATAGAAGGAGGAGGGAGAGACAGGTACAGAGAGATGGAGGGCGAGACAGATACAGAGAGATGGAGGGAGGTAGAGACAGGTACAGAGAGACGGAGGGAGGAGGGAGAGACAGGAACAGAGAGATAGAGGGAGGGTGAGACAGGTACAGAGAGATACAGGGAGGGAGAGACAGGTACAGAGAGATGGAGGGAGGAGGGAGAGACAGGTACAGAGAGATGGAGGGAGCAGGGAGAGACAGGTATAGAGAGATGGAGGAGGGAGAGACAGGTAAAGAGAGATGGAGGGAGGAGGGAGAGACAGGTACAGAGAGATGGAGGGAGGAGGGAGAGACAGGTACAGAGAGATGGAGGGAGCAAGGAGAGACAGGTACAGAGAGATGGAGGGAGGAGGGAGAGACAGGAACAGAGAGATGGAGGGAGGGAGAGACAGGTACAGAGAGATAGAGGGAGGGAGAGACAGGTACAGAGAGATGGGGAGGGAGAGACAGGTACAGAGAGATGGAGAGAGGAGACAGAGACAGGTACAGAGAGATGGAGGGAGGGAGAGACAGGTACAGAGAGATAGAGGGAGACAGAGACAGGTACAGAGAGATGGAGGAAGGAGGGAGAGACAAGTAGAGAGAGAGAGAGATGAGGGAGAGACATGTACAGAGAGAGAGAGGGAGGAGGGAGAGACATGTACAGAGAGATGGAGGGAGGGAGAGACATGTACAGAGAGAGAGAGGGAGAGACAGGTACAAAGAGATGGAGGGAGGAGGGAGAGACAGGTACAAAGAGATATAGGGAGCGACAGGTACAGAGAGATAGAAGGAGGCGGAAGTGACAGGTACAGAGAGATAGAGAGAGGTAGAGACAGGTACAAGGAGATGGAGGGAGGAGGGAGAGACAGGTACAGAGAGATAGAGAGAGGAGAGAGACAGGTACAGAGAGATAGAGGGAGGAGGGATGGACAGGTACGGAGAGATAGAGAGAGGTAGAGACAGGTACAAGGAGATGGAGGGAGGAGGGAGAGACAGGTACAGAGAGATAGAGGGAGGAGGGAGAAAAAGGTACAGAGAGGGAGGGAGGAGGGAGGGACAGGTACAGAGAGATAGAGAGAGGTAGTGACAGGTACAAAGAGATGGAGGGAGGAGGGAGAGACAGGTACAGAGAGATAGAGAGATGAGAGAGACAGGTACAGAGAGATAGAGAGAGGGAGGAGGGAGAGACGGGTACAGAGAGATAGAGGAAGGGAGGAGAGGGAGACGGGTACAGAGAGATGGAGGGAGGAGGGGAGGGACAGGTACAGAGAGATATAGAGAGGGAAGAGTGAGAGATAGGTACAGAGAGATATAGAGAGGGAGGAGTGAGAGATAGGTACAGAGAGATATAGAGAGGGAGGAGTGAGAGACAGGTACAGAGAGATGGAGGGAGGAAGGAGAGACAGGTACAGAGAGATGGAGGGAGGAGGGAGAGGCGGGTATAGCGAGATGGAGGGAGGAAGGAGAGACGGGTACAGAGAGATAGAGGAAGGGAGGAGAGAGAGACGGGTACAGAGAGATGGAGGGAGGAGGGGAGAGACAGGTACAGAGAGATGGAGGGAGGAGGGAGAGACGGGTACAGAGAGTTAGAGGAAAGGAGGAAGAGGAAGCGGAAGACAAAGAGGGAGAGAAACAGTTACAGGGAAAGAGAGAGGAGAAAAAGAGGAGTTCAGATCAATCTGATATATTGTCTGAGAAAATATTAGGCCAAATTTAAGAAGGGCCTAGCGCCACCTAGGGGCACATTAGCACAATTTTTTTCCACCAATGTGGCGTTAGGTTGGCAAAAACACAGCGCCAAATTTACAAAGTGGTGCAATGCACTCATTGCGCCACTTTGTAAACCTTTGCGTCACAGCATTTTTAACGCCTGCTCAGTGCAGGCGTTAAAGTGAGGCGCACCTTTGTTTATAATGGGCCTCTGTGTACTTTACAGGATTAGCACCAACATTTTTGGTGTTAGTCCTGCAAAGTATCACAATAGCGTCAGAAATTGTGACACTATTGATTCTAACGTGAGCCATAGGGCGCCGTATCATTGACACGGAGCACACATGGTGGCGTTAGGGGGGCGCAATGGGGTGCAAGAAAAGAGGCGCTTCATGTAATGAAGAAATCATGTAATGAATGAATGATGTAATAACGAATCATGTAATGAATGAATCATTTAATGAACAAATAACGTAATGAGTAAATCATATAATGAATGAACCATGTAATGAATCATGTAATGAAGCGCCACTTTTCTTAAAGCTGGGCCATTGTGTCATAAATGTCCATCATCGTCCCTTTGGAGTTAATAGAACATCAACCGCCAAAGAGACAGCTGTTTTGTAAATGACATTTAAGACACAATATAAAGTCAGACATTAATTTTGTTGATGATTCTCTGACACTCAACCCTCTTTGTGTTTGTGTTTCTTTGCACAGCTGTAGACAGAAGTGCTGTGCACAGTAACACAAGAGCATCGGCGGTGTGGAGGTATCACAGACCAGGTCACTGGGGACTGTGAGGGGTGTGGGCTCAAACAGTCTAGTACAATATAACATGACGTGTTAGGAACATACTTACATGTGAGAGTGTGAGGTGGAAGGGGTGTGAGGCAGGGGCGTACCCACCAAGCGTGCAGCAGGTGTAGTGGCACTGGGGCCCAGGGCTGTGAGGGGTGTGAGGCAGGGGCATACCTACCAAGCGTGCAGCAGGTGTAGTGGCACTGGGACCCAGGGCTGTAAGGGGTGTGAGGCAGAGGCATACCTACCAAGAGTGCAGCAGGTGTAGTGGCACTGGGGCCCAGGGCTGTAAGGGGTGTGAGGCAGGGGCGTACCCACCAAGCGTGCAGCAGGTGGAGTGACACTGGGGCCCACAGCGTTGTAAGGGGTGTGAGGCAGGGGCGTACCTACCAAGCGTGCAGCAGGTGTAGTGGCACCCGGGCCCAGGGCTGTGAGGGGTGTGAGCTCAAACAGCCTAGTACAATATAACGTGACATGTTAGGAACATACTTACATGTGAGAGTGTGAGGTGGAAGGGGAGTCAGGCCGGAGCGTACCTACTAAGCGTGCAGCAGGTGTAGTGGCACTGGGGCCCAGGGCTGTAAGGGGTGTGAGCTCAAACAGCCTAGTACAATATAACATGACATGTTAGGGACATACTTAAATGTGAGAGTGTGAGATGAAAGGGGTGTCAGGTAGGGGCGTACCTACCAAGAGTGCAGCAGGTGTAGTGGCACTGGGGCCAGGGCTGTGAGGGCCCCAGGGCTGTGAGGGGCCCACTGCACTCCAGTTGTATCTGGTTTTGAGCTCTTGGCATCCCTGCTGCACCACTGGTACAAGACAGATATGTTGAACGAGCTGCACACGGTAAAAGTAAGAAGGGTACATTTACCAATACTACCCACGTCTACCTCACCCCTGTGTCTACAACCACCGCCCTCACTTTCAGCATCTACTCTCCCACAGTGATGCTCACTAACATGGCTGAACCCAAACCTATATGAAGGCCAGGTCGTGCCACAGGGGCACTGTGCATATCTGACATGATGTCATGCACCACAACATGTTGGAACAGAGCAGGAAACCATCTTTACCTGGAGAGAGACACAGAGACATAGCATGTTGACTCAATGTAAGAGAAGCTTTTTACCTGGCCAGTGACAGAGACATAACATGTTGACTGAAAGTAAGAGAAGCTTTTTTCCTGGCCAGAGACACAGAGACATAACATGTCGACTCAAAGTAAGAGAAGCTTTTTACTTGGCCAGAGTCACAGAGACATAACATGTCGACTCAAAGTAAGGGAAGCTTTTTTCCTGGCCAGAGACACAGAGACATAACATGTCGACTCAAAGTAAGAGAAGCTTTTTACCTGGCCAGAGTCACAGAGACATAACATGTTGACCCAAAGTAAGGGCGTAGGAGGCTGGCCCTCTATGTAGTGTGCAAAGCTAGGCACACTGTGCAGGGGGTCCGGCAACCACACGCTGGTTTACAAATGTAAAAACTAGATCACCTGATGCTCTAATTTTTATGGTAGCTTGGTCGAGCAGTTAGGCTAATCTTGGAGAACTGCAAAGCATTTTTTCACAGTATCAATCATGCAACTCAAGCATTCAAAGGAATAACTTGAGACCAATTTATAAAAATACTTCAGAGTTTTATATAATTTTTAAGACCAAGATTTTCAAAATTGGTTAAGTACTTTTTGATATATGGATTTTTGAAGATTACAAATTTTTTTTTGTTTAGTGCGTAATTACGCACCATGGGAATCAATGGAAAGTCACCTTTAAAAATACATATAAAATCACAGTTGCTTTACCAAGTTCTTCTTTTGCAGGTTAGTCGAGGTTGTTGGTGGGCACACTGTGCCAGCTGGAGAAGTTCGGCCGCTCCTGGTTTTGCCGGGAGCAGCGGTTAAAAGTATCTGGAGCTGATGCAGGGCCACTGGGAGCCACTGCATGTGGAAAAGGTCTGTGCAGGTAAGTTTAGGTGGGGTGACCTTGGAATCCAAGATGGCAAAATCCAGGGACACTCTGGGGTGGTGATGGACAGGGGAGTGATCACTCCCCTTTCTTTTGCCCAGTTTCGCGCCAGAGCAGGGACTGGGGGTCCCTAAACTGGTGTAGACTTGATTATGCAAGAAGGGCACCATCAGTGCCCTTCAAAGAATTTCCAGAGGCTCTGGGAGGATACTCCTCCCATGCCTGTAACACCTATTTCCAATGGGAGAGGGTGTAACACCCTGCTCCTAAAGGAAACGCATTGTTCTGCCTTCCTGGGATTGAGCTGCTCAAGCCCCAGGAGGGCAGAAGCCTGTCTGTGAGATGGCAGAAGCTGGGGCAACCACAGGAGGCTGGTATGGCAGTACTGTGGAGCACCCTCAGTGCATGGAATTGTGCAACCAATACTGGAATCAGTATTGGGGTACAATTCCCAGTTGTTAAACACCATACTTGGCCATATTCTGAGTTACCATTGTGAAGCTGTACATAGGTATTGACCTATGTCCAGTGCACACTTAAAATGGCGTCCCCGACCTCACAAAGTCTGGGAAAATGAGCCTGGACGACGTGGTGGCACCTCTGCTAGTGCAGGGGGTGCACTCACACACAGGTACTTTGCACCCAGCCTTCAGCGTCTGAAGGCCTGACATATATGTGACTTATGTGACTTATAAGTGACCTGGTGCATTGAAAATGGCTGTGAAATAGTGCATGCACTATTTCACACAGGCTGCAATGGAAAGTCCTGTAGGAGCCTTTGCATGGGCTCCCTATGGGTGGCAAAAGTAATGCTGCAGCCCAAAGGGATCCCCTGGAACCCCAATGTCCTGGGTACCTGAGTACCATGTACTAGGGACATATAAGAGGGTCTAGCAGGATCCCAGTGACACAGTCAAGACACACTGACAAACAGGCCAAAAATGGGGGTATCCATGCTGAGGCTACTTTCCCATATTCTGGTTCTTGCTAAATCTTTTATCACGTGTTCTTGTGTGTTCTAGGAAACTTACTGTGATTTACTCCTGCTTTCCTGGGCTCTGGGGTGGGTTCTATTACTTACCTTTGGTGTTTTCTTACACTCCCAGCAGCGCTCCTCTACACACTACACTTGCCTGGGTGGGAAAACGACTTTTGCATTCTACTATTTTAGTATATGGTTTGTGTTCCCCCTAGGCCCATTTCTATATATTGTGTTTTTCACTATGTGTACTGTTTTCTAACAGTTTTTACAGCTAATTCTGCATTCTAGTGTATATAATTTGTGTACATTCCTTACCTCCTAAGGGAGTATAGCCTCTAAGGTATTTTTGGCATTTGTTTCACCAAAATAAAGTACCTTTATTTTTGTAACACTGAGGCCCATATTTATACTTTTTTAGTGCTGCATTTGCGCTGCTTTTTTACTCAAAAATGGTGCAAACTTACAAATTACAATTGTATAGTACTTTTGTGTCAAAATGCGGCGCTAAAAAAGTATAAATATGGGCCTGAGTATTTTCTTTCATGTGTGTAAATACGGTGTGTCTACAGTGGTATTGCATGAGCTTTGCATGACTCCTAGTTAGGCCTTGGCTGCTCGCCTATTCTACCCCTAGAGAGCCTGGCTTCTAGACACTGACTACATTTCGCTAACAAGGGATAACTCGACCTGGTATAAGGAGTAAGTACCTTTGGTACCCACTACGAACCAGGCCAGCTCCTACACTTACCCATAGTAAATGCAGTTGATGGAGGACAGGGCACACAGGCAGTGTGCCATGTCGAGTTTGTGTTTTAGGTTTGCACCAGGACTTTCAGCCTGTGATGGCAGTGCTGGTTACATCTGGATGCATGGCCCTAGAGGGTGGCACAATCAGTGCTGCTGCCCTCAGGGGCCTACCCATAGTACCTCATGCCCTGGGTACCTAAGTACTCTCCTACTAGGGACTTATAGTGGTATCTAGGGGTGTATCCATTTGTACCAATGCATCACAACAGTTTTAGGGAAAGAGCTCTGGCCCAGGGAACCTGGTTAGCAGGGGCTCTGGGCACAATACTTTCTAGGCTACATTATACATCAGGCACAAAGTAGGGGATAACATTGTCAAAAATAGGCCTTTTCTCACAAAGAGAAGCTTTTTACCTGGGTAGAGACACAGAGACATAACATGTTGACCCAAAGTAGGAGAAGCTTTTTACCTGGGTGGAGACACAGAGAGATAACATGTTGACTCAAAGTAAGAGAAGTGTTTTACCTGTACGGAGGCACAGAGAGGTTTTCAGAAGAGAGAGCGGAGGATTCTGGGAAGACCCTTGGCCATCTCCAGCCTGGCCTTGGAGACCAGCACAGCTCTGTACCCTTGGGCGGTAGAACACTTCTCTCTCCACTGCAGGGTGGTAGAACCCGAAGAGAGGAGAGGTGAAGATGAGAGAGAGAAAACAAATACAAGAGATTAAGTGAGGAAAGAAGGTGTGATTTTTTTCCACTCCAAACTGCAGGGCCCTAATTAACTTTCACTGACATGTGATGGAACGAACAACCTTCTGATTCCTTCCCTGCTGCCTCACCAAGTACCCATGCACCAGTCTCCACCAGGTGTGTAACTCGTGCCTCTCCTCTGAACATGAAGAAGCTATCTTTGAAGTCTTCAGCACTTTGCACCCTCTAGTAGCGCAGTAACAGGGTGTTAGACATGTTTAACTTCAATGCGCTATTATTCTTGTTCATCACAAGAAACAAAATTGTGTGCTTGTGAATGAGCCTGATTCACAAAGGTAAACTTACACTTTTGTCTACGTTTACAATTGTTTGTTATTCCACGCCCATGGCACGTCAGTAACTCACATTGGTTTGTGGCTTGCCTTTTAAAATCCTGTTGCTTTCATTTGTGAAAGGCATGCATACGTCATGCCTTTTCTGGTGTTTAGCCCACCTACACAGCACCAGTAAACTACTAAAAACATCTGAGGCTAGATGTTTTCAGCCTGGGGTTCGGACTACTTTATCTGTTTATTTTTCACACAGCGTGATCGCGCTGCATTTTACATAGTGCGATCGCGCTGCGTTTTTTTTTCTCTAATTGGCTCGCTTATGTCAACTGTTTTACTTTATATTTTTATTTTGTGTGGCAAAAAAAGTCCAGTTAGTAATTTTCAATGCAAATAGCTCTAACTCGCGCAAACTTGATAACTATTGCATTGCAAATGCTTGTAAATATATTGTTTCCCACATCACCGACTGTATCCCAGTATCCTCTGCCTTTGAAAAACAATGTATTTTGTTTCTACCCAAAACACACTCACCCAATAGGGGCTTTATTGTAAAATCGGATTTCTATTTACCTTTAGTTACTGTTCAGCATGCACGGGTGATTTCACCTATTCTCTGTTGGTTTTAGCACAAGGTTTTGGCTGGTATGTAAACATAAATGACGCTCTTATGCTGCTGTCCCAAGTATGATTGTCTCCCGAAAACAAACCTACCGTCCAACAGTTTAACATTACCATCTAACGTCTATTAACTATCTTTGCAGAGATGGTAACTTACAGCCTTTAACACTTGCTGAAGCGTCAGTTCTCTCATAAGTGTTTTCAACAGTCTCGTCCTTTTGTGCTCGACTGTAACAAAATTCGGTCAAGTGCCTTTGAAGTAAATAAAACTTACGTAGTCTGCCCTGCCTTATCGGCTCATCTGAAGCTCTAAAAAAAAACACAAAAAACATTTGTTTATCTTTAACAATTATCCAAGCTATTCTATTTACTAGTAACATAATATCTTTGCAGCGCATGCCAAACTTTTCCCAAAATGAATACATATGGCTATGTTTTATGGAGTTGTGTTTAAATAATCTTTTTTTATTTGTTTGATTGGTATATACGGCATGCACATTTCACCTTTAGTATAATTTAAAGGATCTTATGAAATAACCCATGAGACATCAATGCAGTTGCATTTCGTCTGATTTTTAGGTCGAGCGTTAGAGTTCGGCCTGCTGTATACTTTTAAGTATACTATGCAGTGAGTTCCAGCGTTTTCATTTATTAGTTGCAGTGTCCTTCAAAAATCCTTGCTTGCAAGTGGTCAGTTCTTCCTCTTTGTCCTGGCTTTTTTCACTTTGGGAGCAGCACAAAGTACTGTGTAATTACGCTATGTCCTGTTTATTTCTTCTGAGTGGGACTTTTTCTTTCAGAATTGGCCTGTTTGTCTTAAACTGTGGGTGTATAATCAGCCCCTCCTCCCCACCAGCTCCCTCTGTAAACATAAACCAACAGCAGTGGGGTCTTTTCCAGGGCCAGCTCACTCTCGCTCTCTTCCTCTTGTTATTTTCAGTCTGTGTGGCAAGAAAAGTCCAGTCAGTAATTTACAACGCTAAGAGCTCTAACTCGAGCAAACACAAGACTATTGCATTCCAAATGCTTGTTTATTTTGCTTTGGAAATTTCCCCAGTCTTGTTATCGACAGGCCTTGCCACTGGTTGAGGGCGGTTTGGTCTAGCAGACCTAATTGAAATGCAAACAAGGGCCTTCTTGGGTGGGGACATGAGCTGCTCAACACATTCTCGTCAGCGGTTAACACAATCAGTGAGCACTGTTTAAGCCATTGTCAGAGTCGTTTTCAGTATAACTTGCCACCACATGACCCTTTTTCAAAGGGCAGCGGCACGCAGACTGATTTTTCCATGGGCATTACTTAAAGCAGGAAAGGGAACTCCAAAGGTGAATTTGTTTATTTTTTTCTATGTATTTTATTGTGAAAGAAGCAACTTTTTAAAAGAAGATAACTGCTTGAAAGACGAGCATTACGTACAAGGGGCGGATCTAATTATACTTTCGATGCGGTGTGAAGCGACTTGCGCCTATATGGCGTGTTTGTTTCCATCTTTTTTATTTGCTTTCAAATTGGAAGCATATTAAAGCAAAAGTTTTTTTTTTTTAAACCCTCGACATCAGGATTACTCCTCATTAAAAGCCACCTCAAACGGTCAGCTGTATGCTTCTCAGTGAAGGGTTTTAAATGCTATGCAAGTATAACGCTTGATAGGCGTGAGTGATGGATTTGTTAAAGCTAAACACAGTTTGTCTTTTAGTTACCAAACCAGCCTCCTTTAGGCAACTCAACTTCAAACCGTTGTACTAGAGTTTAACTAATTTTAACGATATTTGCTGCCCTGTCGAAATAACCCATGCCAGACATAACTTTATTTTGCCTGAAACCTTCCTCTTTGCAGCCTTGTGTGTCTCCAATCCTCTTTCTCGAACCCGATCTATCATGTTTCTCTGTCTCATTCCCCTTCCATGCCTCTCGAAGTGTTTGTGGGAAGTGATCTCATTAAACTTTTTTTTTTTTGGGGGGTGTTGGGAGTGAAGAAAAATCAACAGTGGATGAACCAGATAGCGCTCATGGGCAGGCGAGAATGATTTGTAGGCAGGTGACGTTCTACAAAGGCTGATAGGTGCATCGAGAGTTATGCTCTTTTAAGGCTCAGGCACCCCCTCCTCCCTCCCCCACACAGTGATGGGACTGGTGCAGAGGCAGTTGGTACGGTTAGTTTGCAAAAAATAAAAACACAGCTTTTTTTTTCTTTTCTTAAAGGTTCTTCTGAATTGGGACATGATTTTTGTCTGCTGAAACGGCTGCGTTAAGGTTATGCCAATGTTTGACAGCAAAGAAAGAAAATGCTCACCCATCCACAACCCGAACATCATAGACAAAACCAGATGGCAACACTACTTTAAACACAAACTACGTATAGTGGGTGTACCATTTAAAATGCTTTTGGAAGAACACAGGGCCAGCACAGTGATAGACACTCAAGGTAACAAATAGCCAGTGCACATGCCTGAAATAGAGAATGGGAATACAAGGCATTCCCATTGCCTAAGTCAGAGGAGAGAATGGCCTGAACGACATTTCTCAAAAAAAGCTTGGGCGGAACAGAGATAATTTTCCTAAGAGTTTTGAGTTGGGGGGGGGGACAAGAGGCTGCTAATTTGTTGACCTGGGGTGCAAGTGAAAGAGTGGATTCAAAGGTGACCTTCGGATTGCAAACCCTACTAACCGGGTATGGGAAGGGCAGAGAAGCAGGCCACCATTCCGCAGACCTAGTGGGTGGGCAACTCTCCACAAACAGAAATTCTATTTTGCCATATTTCGGTGTCAGAGAGTTGGACTTCGTCCAATGCCAATAGAATGACATACACTCTTGGAAGTGAGCCATATCCAAAGCCTCTTTTTCTACCAATCGAATGTTAATTTGAATTTAAATGCTATAGGAAAATAAGAAGTCAGAAGATTAACTAAGAGTGGCTAAAGGTGCAGTGTGGATGTTTTAAAATGTAGAACCCAAGGAAGAACCTTGTGGCAGAAATCAAAAGATGGCGCAGAACAGTGGCGAAGAGATTTTCCATGGAGCAGTCAGGTTGGAAATTAAAAAAAAAAGTTAGGCTCTAGAATCTGACCCAGGTTTGACAGAGGCAGTCAAGGAGTTGGTATGAAAGTGCAGCCACACCACCATCCTAAAGGATTAAATTGAGGCCATCAAGTATTGTACTGCATTGGTCTTTGGATCATCTTCTTACCACAGCACTTTCTGGTGTGTGTTATTTTTGTATTATTCACATAGGGCTTAATACCCCTTGTGAAGACATGATCTGCTCCGCGTTGCATTGGGTTGCAGTGCACCTTTTAGAATTAGCCAACATGGGTGGTTTGACAACGTGGTTTAGATGCAACGCGTCAAACACTGCTGCACATAAACGTAGAGTGTAGCACAAAGTATGGGGGCGTTCACAGTCACGCATGCAGGACCCTCTCATTTGGTAGACAGCATCAAACGTTAATGGGCATTGCTATGGATCAGTTTATGGAGTCCACCAACACAACTGGAAAGACCCAAGCTGTTGGTACCACTGCTAAACCACCAAGGGAGTACTGTATGATGCCCACCCAGGGGCAATATGGAAACCAACTTTAGAGCAGGAACTGTTAAGCCTATATGGAGTATTACAAGAAGTCAAACCAGGCAAATCCATGTCCCAGTTCTTTAGAAGGACTGTTAACACACCAAGAGTGCACTATATGGAGTTCACCCTCGGACGATCGAGGAACCAACTGTACTGCAGGCACCATTGTTATAGTGTAGGTGACCCAGATCTGGTACTGATACTAGTAGCATCTACAAATAGCCCTAATAAGGAGGTTACTTTTACAGATGGCTTGGGTAAAGTATTTTTCTGTGGTCCGCACTAGCTCCCAAACAGGCTAACTCTTAGCCAGATATTACCTACGTAGCCAGAAGAGCTTCAAAGGATAAACAGAATACCCTCTCAAGTGACAGGAAGTTTGCTCAGAGTTTTGTAATGCTGTGAATTCGCTTATTGATATATATTGTGAATGATCTTTGCAAGAGACCAAAGGCAAATAGGCAAATATCATAGGAAAGCAGTTTTAAGGTTGTCGGATGAAATCCTCACCAAGTACAAATCGAGACTAAGTGTAAAAACACGTTATTTCTTTGGGGCCCCATACTGAGCCCTTCATTCAGGAGACAGTTCACTGAGGTGGACTAGTTCTCAAGCAGAGCTACCAGCGCTTTGCAAAGTTGAAGGTAAAGTTAGACCACTTGCCCAATTGCCAGAGAGCGAAAATCCTAATGTACCAACCGAACTGGTTCGCCTTCAGCTTCACCTTTGAGGACAAGGAACCCAATGGTTCTTTACCATTGCATCAACGTGGTCCAAGCAACAACTGCGGCTGAAAGTGATATCCCAAGTTTTCCCAGTCTAGCCTCGCCACAAAACCCTTGGTCCTTTTAGTGTTTAGCTTAACTTCTCTTTACAAGTGTGACCATCAACTATCTCCTTTCCTGACTCAAACCGCAGAGAACATTAGCAGGATGGAAAGAAACTTTTACACACGAAAATGGTATAACCGATTTCTGTCAGATTGGTCATGGTTTATGCTTGATGTTTCTTTGCAGTGGACAGGGAAACAACAATGTATCATTCTGGATTTCTTCCACTTAAATTATTCCTTTCCTCTCAAGCAGTTAAAGATAGTCACTCTAGCTCAGATTTTTACTGTGTATTTCTGTTTTTTTGTATATTTGTATTTTCTTTAATCAGCTAACCCATGTGATTTAGGATGGGGAACACTGATAAATACTAACTATCACTGTTGCTTCTTAAATAAACATCTGCTCAATATTTAACTAGGTGATGGCAACAATTGTAGCTCATATGGGAGGTCTGAGACTCCAGATTTAAAAATTCACCTCAATGGCTGGTTCAATCGAACTCCTTTCCTTTAGTATTCTCGTAAACACCGCTTACATTATCCATATAACCTCTCTCTGCCCGGTCTGCTGAACAAGAGGATGAAACTGTTAAGTGCACTTTTTAACCAGCGCGGAATTAGCTCGTGCAGTCAATCTGTGATCACATGCTTAAGGCAATGAACACCGC
This sequence comes from Pleurodeles waltl, assembly GCF_031143425.1. Taxonomy (NCBI): domain Eukaryota; kingdom Metazoa; phylum Chordata; class Amphibia; order Caudata; family Salamandridae; genus Pleurodeles; species Pleurodeles waltl. Next base: position 31,919,694 of record NC_090442.1, read on the forward strand.
TTTGAACTGTAATTTTACCAAATTTTTAAAGCTTGCTGCAAAAAACTGGAAGGCTATGTGATCATGCTGCTTTGAACCTTCTAATGTTTTTTGCTAAATCCTAATTTTAAATGTGGATTACTATTATCACAATGTCTTGACTTTTTAGCATTGTTTTGGTACCTTTTTAGGGTCGAGCCTGCGTAGCATGCGCTTATGCGTGCGTATCGCTTGTGAGACGCTGTACTAGTTAGAAAAGGGTCAGAGCCCTGTCCTTGTAACGTCAGTGTCTTTCATTGGTTCATGGACTTGCCTTTTAAAATCTGCTTGCTTTCATTAGTGGAAGGCATGCATACGTCATGCCTTTTCCGGTGGTTGGCTCTCCTCGAGCGCAGCGACCAAGTACTGAAAACACACGAGGCTCGCTGTTTTCCGTCTGGTTTGTGGACTACTTTTCCTCTTATTTCGCAGTGGGATCTTGCATGTTTAGCAGCGCGATCACACTTGTTTTTTTCCCATTTAATGAGGCAAGAAAATTCCAGTTGGGACTTTACAACTCCTAATAGCTCTAACTCTGAGAAATGCGAGACCCGTTGCATTGCAAATGCTTTTTGCATTTTACGGTGGCCGAACGGAGACAGAAAATAGCTGCTTCTGAGTGAGAACCAAGTTGGTTTATTTTCCATTGTGTTGTTGCAATTTAAGATAAACAGTGCCAGTAAATTACTTTGTATATCCCACCTTGCTATCATTATAAGGAGAAGCTCACGAAATAAACAAAGTATTTGCATTAACGCTGCATTTCCTCTGTGTTTCACATTACCCGACAGGCAGAGACGTACAATACCTGCTTAGAAGAGCAGACCCAAATCTTTGGTTTTGCTGTGTGTTTTGTGTACCAAAAGAATGTTCATTGTTTTTTTAATTATGCAGAGTAGTCAAATCTATATGACATGGCACAGAACGATTTCAGAATTGGAAGACTGCATGAATTAAAACATTGTGAACTGTATGGTGTCTATTTTGTGACGGTATTAAAAACTTGGAGCACACACTCGTTTTATGCAATCTTTCTGTTATAAATTACATTTGTTGCATGCATGCTTTCATATGCTGACCCTCTAATTCATAACACTAGTTCTCTTTGACTTTTCCTCTTCAATCTTTATGAAGTCATAACAAAATCTCACCATCATCTTCATTGTCTCTCCACACTGTCATCAATATTATCTATATCTATCCATCTTATCAACTCTCACGCACACTTTTCTTTTACACCTTTTTATGGATCTGTGGCCCACTCTCCCCTTCTTTTTCTCTTTCTCACATACTCGCTCTGCTCCTCTATCTAGAGCTCAGTCACCACTGCGTACAGAAACTACCTATCTCTCGCTATTTCCTTTATATTTATTCTGTGCAGTTCTTACCCCTATCTATTCACCACATCACATAATTCCACTACACAAGGACACTACACACCACACAATTCCACCCAACACAATTCCACAACTAACAATTCAATTCAACACACATAACTCCTCAACAAACCACACACAGCCATTTCACTATAAACAAAAACACGTAGCTAAACAAAAGTCAACAGCTCCCACTCTCGCAAATGCATTGTAAATGTTTGGTATTGGAGCATTTTGTGAAATGTCCTTACTTTGTGTGCTGAGTTCCCTCCCCAGGCGATTTAAAGTGAATATTTCTGTTGCCATCACACTACCTCACGCTTCCTCCTGTTACAGTTGTGATGGCCCCTCCTCTGGTCTCGGTTTGCCTTTCATCCCAGCCGGGATCCTTTCTAGACATTCACACATGGAGCCAATAACTCTTGCACTCGTGGCAGCCATGGCACTTTGAACTGACTTGCTTATGTAGACTGTTTTACTTTTCATTTTCAATTTATGTGGCAAGAAAAGTCCGGTTAGGAATTTACAACGCTAATCGCTCTAACTAGAGCAAACACGAGACCCATTGCATTGCAAATGCTTGTTATATGTGGAGGCTCCTCTGTCATAAAGAAACTACTCATAAAATACCTTTGTGAATAGCAAACAATTGTAAACTTACACAAAAGTGTAAGCTCATCTTTGTGAATAAGTCCCACTGTAGCTCCTTTCCCTGATTCTAAATAAAGTGTGAAACATTTGTTGACGATGACCACAAAAAGCTAAGTCAGGCTGCAACAGTACAGTTACTCAAATATACACAGAGGGCCTGATTAAGAGTACCTGTCCCCCAAACTCTTGGTCTGCTTGCCTCATTATTAGAAGGCAGTACTATAAGGTTTCCGTAGACATTGACTCTGTTGACATAAAGCTACCTATGATGGAGGAGGGGCTGCCAAATGAAGAGTAATACGCTGCCTGAACTATTAAGGGTGGACAGAGTAAGGACCCCACAACCTGGAAGAGAACTCCCAAGCTGTGGGAGTCATTAGTTTTTGTTTTTCAAAAACAGACTCTCCCTTTGTTTAAAGTTTGGTGAACAGCCGTCAGAACCGACTGTCTACTAAGTTTCTTGGCTGCACAATCAGCGTCCCCCAGATATCTCCTTTACCTCTGCAACCATGTCTATAATATGGCACGGCACGGAGACAAAGTGTTCTTTCATTTGTGTTGGGCCCCATCTGCATGCAAAAGAGGGAAAGCCCCCTTGTGCTCCTGCTGGTGGGAAAGAGGCACCAATGTGATCCGTATTATACAAGTTGCCGCACAAGCATCATTGGCCTCTTCTATAATACCAACGTGCCCCACATATGCACAAAGGGAGCTCATACACAAATGGTGCTCATAGGACACTTCCTGTAATATGTTCCCCGGGTGAACATTCAAGTGGTGCAAAAAAGGGCTCTCATGGCCACAGTGAAAACAACTAATCACCAGCAGGACAGGTTCAGGCTCCCAAGCATTGAACCATCCACAATCCACTGATGCGCCACACATGGAAGGTGCCACATGTGCTTGTCCACGCAAATCTCCTTTCTTAAAACATCAATCTATAAGAGAAGAATGGTTTATGCCTTTTTAGGTCCTTGCTGTATGAATGGGTGAGCCCATCTTTAAGACGCCGCACGAATTGCCCTTGCACAGTCATATGTTTACTTTGCTGTTGGAGGACTTACAGCTTTTTAGTTCACAAAGTAAAAATGCATGCCCATGTAGGCTTTCCTAAACATTCAATAAAAATAATCAATTGAAAATACTAGCCCTGGGTCAAAGGTGTCAACTGTACAAAATGTTGGTGTGCGTGCCTTGTGCAGGGCAGCGGTCACCATCTCACTCCCTCCATAACACTCTTCTTTGTGGACACAACTTCAGCTCCACACAGTGTGACTGTTTGACAAGACCTCATGCCACCACTACACGCTACAGGCTACACATAGTAGAAAAAACACAACACATACAAGACAACATATCATCTTCAGAAAGGTACTTTGGGTCAAGCTTTTTTAGCCATTGGCTTGTTTGCCATTTGTAATCTACCACACGTAACCAACCACACCTTACATAGCCATATAACGTACCTAACTAGTATTACTTCAATAGCTAACCTCCTTACCTATCAAACCTATTATACCTAAACTATCTAGTACCAACCATACCTGCCCCACACCTAACTTACCTGACCTATTCACCTACTATACCTACTGTACCTAACCTACACTATCTATCTATCTATCTATCTACCTTAACTACATAACTACCCCACATACCTAATCTACTCTGATTCCCATGCCCAATCTAACACACATAATGTATAAGACTTACCAAATATATCACGCCTACCTATCGTACTTAACTTACCAGACCTGCCTACCGTAAACACCTACCATCTCCAGCTACAAACCTACATTACCACCATCCCCACCCACCTACCATAGCTAACCTACAATACTTGACTTTCCATATCTCTCATACCTAACTGTAGGAGGCTGGCCTGGCTTATAGTGGCTACCAAGGGTACTTACACTCTGTGCCAGGTCCAGCTGGACGTTATTTCACTCAGGCTGCAGTGCCAGGCCTGTGTAAGAATTGTCAGAGCTCCCTATGGGTGGCAAAAGAAATGCTGCATCCCATAGGGATCTCCTGGAACCCCAATACCCTGGGTACCTCAGTACCATATACAAGGGAATTATATGGGTGTACCAGTATGCCAATGTAAATTGGTAAATGTAGTCACTAGCCTGTTAGTGACAAATTTGGAAAGCAGAGAGAGCATAACCGCTGAGGTTCTGGTTAGCAGAGCCTCCGTGAGACAGTTAGGCATCACACAGGGAACACATACAGAGCACATATTTATGTGCACTGGGGCCCTGCCTGGCAGGGTCCCAGTGACACATGGACTAAAACAACATACATACAGTGAAATATGGGGGTAACATGCCAGGCAAGATGGTACTTTCCTACACAACCCCCCAAACGAAGGACAATAAGACTAGCCATGACCTGATGAGTCTTCATTGTCTAAGTAGAAATATCTGGAGAGTCCATCTGCATTGGAGTGGGTACTCCCAGGTCTATGTTCCACTGTATAGTCCATTCCCTGTAGAGATATGGACCACCTCAACAATTTAGGGTTTTCACCTTTCATTTGTTTTAGCCAAAGTAGAGGTATGTGGTCTGTCTGAACAATAAAGTGAGTGCCAAACAGGTATGGCTTCAACTTTTTCAGTGCCCAGACCACAGCAAAGGCCTCCCTCTCTATGGCAGACCAACGCTTTTCTCTAGGGGTCAACCTTCTGCTGATAAAAGCAACTGGTTGATCCTGGCCCTCAGAATTCAATTGTGATAAGACTGCCCCTACCCCTAATTCAGATGCATCAGTTTGAACAATGAATTTCTTGGAGTAACTTGGGCTTTTTAGGACAGGTGCAGAACACATGGTCTGTTTCAGCTCCTCAAAAGCTTTCTGACAGCTAGCTGTCCATAATACCATTTTAGGTATCTTCTTACTAGTGAGATCATTAAGAGGGGCTGCTATGGAGCCATAGTTTTTAATAAATCTCCTGTAATACCCAGTGAGGCCTAAGAAGGCTCTCACCTGGGTCTGTGTTGTAGGGGGAACCCAATCCATGATTGTCTGGATTTTCCCCTGAAGTGGTGCAATCTGTTCTCCACCTACCAGGTGCCCCAGATAAACCACCTTTCCCTGCCCTATCTGCCACTTTGAGGCCTTGATAGTGAGGCCTGCCTTTTGCAGGGCCTCCAAAATTTTCCAAAGGGGGACCAGGTGCTCATCCCAGGTGGAGCTAAAGACAGCAATATCATCTAGATATGCTGCACTAAAAGCCTCCAACCCTTGCAGGACTGTGTTCACAAACCTCTGAAAAGAGGCAGGTGCATTGTTCAACCCAAAGGGCATCACTGTAAATTGGTAGTGCCCTCCTATAGTTGAAAATGCAGTTTTAGGTTTAGCATCCTCAGACAATTTGATCTGCCAAAACCCTGCAGTCAAATCAAAGGTGCTTAGAAACTTGGCAGATGCCAGTGTATCAATGAGCTCATCTGCCCTGAGTATAGGGTGAGCATCAGTTTTTGTTACCTGATTAAAACCTCTATAGTCGACACAAAACCTCATCTCCCTTTTTCCATCTTTTGAGTGAGGCTTTGGTACAAGCACCACAGGACTCGCCCATGGGCTTTCAGAAGGTTCAACCTCTCTTAGATCAAGCATTTTCTGCACCTCTTGTTTTATGCAGTCCCTGACATGGTCAGGCTGCCTATAAATCTTACTTTTGACAGGCAAGCTGTCTCCAGTATCAATTGTGTGCTCACACCAGGATGTGGTGCCTGGCACAATTGAAAAGAGGTCAGAGAATTGTCCAAGGAGATTTATGCAGTTGTCTTTCTGTTCTGCAGTAAGACAGTCTGCCAAAACTGCTCCTTCCACTAAAGCATCTTCTTCAGTGGAGGAGAAGAGATCAGGGAGAGGGTCACTCTCTTCTTCATGTACCTCATCTGTTGCCATTAGCAGGGTGAGATCAGCTCTGTCATAGTAGGGTTATAGGCGGTTGACATGAATCACCCTAAGGGGACTCCTGGAAGTGCCCAGATCTACCAAATAGGTAACCTCACCCTTCTTCTCAACAATTAGATGGGGTCCACTCCATTTGTCTTGGGGTGCTCTTGGGGCCACAGGCTCCAATACCCACACCTTCTGTCCTGGTTGGTACTGGATCAGAACGGCCTTCTGGTCATGCCATTGCTTTTGGAGCTCCTGGCTGGCCTGAAGGTTTTTACTGGCCTTTTTCATGTACTCAGCCATTCTGGACCTTAGGCCAAGTACATAATCCGCTATGTCCTGTTTGGGAGCTTTTAAAGGTTGTTCCCAACCCTCCTTCACAAGAGTGAGTAGACCTCTTACAGGGTGTCCAAAGAGGAGTTCAAAGGGGCTGAAGCCCACTCCTTTCTGGGGTACCTCCCTGTAAGCAAAAAGGAGGCAAGGTAACAGGACATCCCATCTCCTTCTGAAGTCCCATTATCATATCTTTGAGAGTTTTATTAAACCTCTCTACCAGTCCATTAGTCTGTGGATGATAAGGAGTGGTGAATTTGTAGGTTACACCACATTCCTTCCACATTGCTTTCAAGTATGCAGACATGAAGTTGCTACCTCTGTCTGATACTACCTCTTTAGGGAAACCCACCTGGAAAAGATTCACAGGAGGGCCTTTGCCACTGCAGGGGCTGTAGTGGTCCTTAGAGGAATTGCTTCAGGATATCTTGTGGCATAGTCCACAACCACCAAGATAAACCTATTTCCTGAATGTAGGAGGCTGGCCTGGCTTATAGTGGGTACCAAGGGTACTTACACTCTGTGCCAGGTCCAGTTACCCCTTATTAGTGTAGAAGAGGTGTTTCTAGCAGCTTAGGTTGATAGAAGGTAGCTATGGCAAAGCTGCTTAGGCTGAACTAGAAGACATGTAAAGCTCCTACTATACCACTGGTGTCATATGCACAATATCATAGGTAAACACAATATACAGAGTTACTAAAAATAAAGGTACTTTATTTTTATGACAATATGCCACAAGTATCTCAGTGAGTGTCCTCAGTATTAGGACAAGTTATACACAAAAGATATATATACACAAACCAAAATTAGGTAAGTAATAGCAAGAAAAGTAATGCAAACAGTGTAGAATCACAATAGGTTGCAATAGGAACACATAGGTATAGGGGCAACACAAACCATATACTGCAAAAGTGGAATGCGAACCACAAGTGGACCCCAGACCTATGTGAACTTGTAGAGGGTCGCTGGGACTGTAAGAAAACAGTGAGGGTTAGAAAAATAGCCCACCCCAAGACCCTGAAAAGTAGGTGTACAGTGCACCTACTACCCCCAGAGAGCACCGAAGTCGTGACAGGGGGATTCTGCAGGAAGAACAAACACCAGCAATGCAACAACAGTGGATTTCTGGACCTGAGTACCTGTAAGACAAGGGGACCAAGTCCAATAGTCGCGACAGTGTCGAGAGTGGGCAGGAGCCCAGGAAATGCCAGCTGAAGATGCAAGGAAGCTGCTACCGGTTGTAAGAAGCTTGGAGTTCTGCAAGAAAGAAGAGGACTAGGGACTTCTCCTTTGGAGAATGGATGTCCCACGTCACTATGAAGCTTGCAGATGTGTTCCCAACAGAAAGACCGCAAACAAGCCTTGCTAGCAGCAAGGGTTGTGGTAGAGGTTTTTGGATGCTGCTGTGGCCCAGGAGGGACCACGATGTTGGCACTTGGAGGAGGGGACAGAAGGGGCGCTCAGCAACTCAGAGAGCCCTCACAGAAGCAGGCAGCACCCGCAAAAGTACCCCAACAGGCACTTAGAAGAAGAGTGAACTGGAGTCCATGCGAAGTTACAAAAGGGAGTCCCACGACGTCTGATACCAACTCAGCGAGCTAGGCACTGCAGGACGGAGTGCTGGGGACCCAGGCTAGGCTGTACACAAAGGAAATCCTGGAAAGTGCACAGGAGCCGGAGCAGCTGCAAATCACGGGGAACACAGCTTTGCAGTCTGGCGTGAGGAGGCAAGGACTCACCTCCACCAAACTTGGACTGAAGAGTCACTGGACTGTGGGAGTTGCTTGGACAGAGTTGTTGTGTGCCAGGGACCACCATTGTCAGGATGACAGGGGACCCAGAGGACCAGTGATGCAGTCTTTTGGTGCCTGCGTGAGCAGGGGGAAGATTCCATCGACCCACAGGAGATTTCTTCGGGGCTTCTGGTGCAGGGTGAAGGCAGGCTACCCCCAGAGCATGCACCACCTGGAAACAGTTGCGAAAGCCGGCAAGATGAGGCGCAACAAGGTTGCTGGTAGTCATCTTGCTACATTGTTGCGGTTTTGCAGGCGTCCTGGAGCAGTCAGCGGTCGATCCTTTGGTAGAAGGTGAAGAGGGAGATGCAGAGGAACTCTGATGAGCTCTTGCATTCGTTATCTGAAGAATTCCCCAAACAGAGACCCTAAATAGCTGGAAAAGGAGGTTTGGCTACCAGGGGAGAAGGATTGGCTACCAAGAGAGGTAAGAGCCTATCAGAAGGAGCCTCTGACGTCCCCTGGGAGGTGCAGGTCACTCCCCTTTCCTTTGTCCAGTTTCGCGCCAGAGCAGGGCTGGGGGATCCCTGAACCAGTGTAGACTGGCTTATGCAGAGATGGCCAGCATCTGTGCCCATCAAAGCATTTCCAGAGGCTGGGGGAGGCTACTCCTCCCCAACCCTTCTCACCTTTTCCAAAGGGAGACACACCCTCTCTCAGAGGAAGTTCTTTGTTCTTTCTTTCTGGGACTGGGCTGCCTTTGCCCCAGGGGGGCAGAAACCTGTCTGAGGGGTTGGCATCAGCTGCAGTGAAAACCCGGAAAGGCAGTTTGGCAGTACCCGGGTTCTGTGCTAGAGACCCGGGGATCATGGAATTGTCTCCCCAATACCAGAATGGTATTGGGGTGACAATTCCATGATCTTAGACATGTTACATGGCCATGCTCAGAGTTACCATTGTGACGCTACACATAGTTAGTGCCCTATGTGTAGGGCACGCGTGTAATGGTGTCCCCGCACTCACAAAGTCTGGGGAATTTGCCCTGAACAATGTGGGGGCACCTTGGCTAGTGCCAGGGTGCACACAAAATAAGTAACTTTGCACCCAACCTTCACCAGGTGAAGTTTAGACATATAGGTGACTTATAAGTTACTTATGTGCAGTGGTAAATGGCTGTGAAATAACGTGGACGTTATTTCACTCAGGCTGCAGTGGCAGGCCTGTGTAAGAATTGTCAGAGCTCCCTATGGGTGGCAAAAGAAATGCTGCAGCCCATAGGGATCTCCTGGAACCCCAATACCCTGGGTACCTCAGTACCATATACAAGGGAATTATATGGGTGTACCAGTATGCCAATGTAAATTGGTAAATTAGGCACTAGACTGTTAGTGACAAATTTGGAAAGCAGAGAGAGCATAACCACTGAGGTTCTGGTTAGCAGAGCCTCAGTGAGACAGTTAGACATCACACAGGGAACACATACAGGGCACATACTTACGAGCACTGGGTGTAGGAGGCTGGGCTGGCTTGTAGTGAGTACCAAGGTGTACTTGCACCTTGCACCAGGCCCAGTTATCCCTTATTAGTGTATATGGTGTCTAGCAGCATAGGCTGATAGATAATGGTAGCTTAGCAGAGCAGCTTAGGCTGAACTAGGAGACGAGTGAAGCTCCTACAGTACCACAAGTGTCACTTGCACAATATCATAAGAAAACACAATACACAGTTATACTAAAAATAAAGGTACTTTATTTTTATGACAATATGCCAAAGTATCTCAGAGTGTACCCTCAGTGAGAGGATAGGAAATATACACAAGATATATGTACACAATACCAAAACTATGCAGTATAGTCTTAGAAAACAGTGCAAACAATGTATAGTTACAATAGGATGCAATGGGGACACATAGGGATAGGGGCAACACAAACCATATACTCCAAAAGTGGAATGCGAACCACGAATGGACCCCAAACCTATGTGACCTTGTAGAGGGTTGCTGGGACTATTAGAAAATAGTGAGGGTTAGAACAATAGCCCACCTCAAGACCCTGAAAAGTGAGTGCAAAGTGCACTAAAGTTCCCCAAAGGACATAGAAGTCGTGACAGGGGAATTCTGCAGGAAAGACACAAACCAGCAATGCAACAACGATGGATTTCCAGTCGAGGGTACCTGTGGAACAAGGGGACCAAGTCCAAAAGTCACAAGCAAGTCGGAGATGGGCAGATGCCCAGGAAATGCCAGCTGTGGGTGCAAAGAAGCTTCTACTGGACAGAAGAAGCTGAGGTTTCTGCAGGAACGACAAGGGCTAGAGACTTTCCCTTTGGAGGACGGATCCCACACGCTGAGGAGGGTCGTGCAAAAGTATTTTCCCGCCCAAAGACCGCCAACAAGCCTTGCTAGCTGCAAATCGTGTGGTAAGCATTTTTGGATGCTGCTATGGCCCAGGAGGGACCAGAATGTCGTAAATTGCGTCAGGAGAGAGAGGGGACGTCGAGCAAGACAAGGAGCCCTCTCAGCAGCAGGTAGCACCCGGAGAAGTGCCAGAAACAGGCACTACGAGGATGCGTGAAACGGTGCTCACCCGAAGTTGCACAAAGGAGTCCCACGTCGCGGGAGAACAACTTAGAAAGTCGTGCAATGCAGGTTAGAGTGCGGTGGACCCAGGCTTGGCTGTGCACAAAGGATATCCGCCGGAAGTGCACAGGGGCCGGAGTAGCTGCAAAAGTCGCGGTTCCCAGCAATGCAGTCTGGCGTGGGGAGGCAAGGACTTACCTCCACCAAACTTGGACTGAAGAGTCACTGGACTGTGGGAGTCACTTGGACAGAGTTGCTGGATTCGAGGGACCTCGCTCGTCGTGCTGAGAGGAGACCCAGGGGACCGGTAATGCAGTTTTTTGGTGCCTGCGGTTGCAGGGGGAAGATTCCGTCGACCCACGGGAGATTTCTTCAGAGCTTCTAGTGCAGAGAGGAGGCAGACTACCCCCACAGCATGCACCACCAGGAAAACAGTCGAGAAGGCGGCAGGATCAGCGTTACAGAGTTGCAGTAGTCGTCTTTGCTACTATGTTGCAGTTTTGCAGGCTTCCAGCGCGGTCAGCAGTCGATTCCTTGGCAGAAGGTGAAGAGAGAGATGCAGAGGAACTCTGATGAGCTCTTGCATTCGTTATCTAAAGTTTCCCCAGAGACAGAGACCCTAAATAGCCAGAAAAGAGGGTTTGGCTACCTAGGAGAGAGGATAGGCTAGCAACACCTGAAGGAGCCAATCAGAAGGAGTCTCTGACGTCACCTGGTGGCACTGGCCACTTAGAGCAGTCCAGTGTGCCAGCAGCACCTCTGTTTCCAAGATGGCAGAGGTCTGGAGCACACTGGAGGAGCTCTGGACACCTCCCAGGGGAGGTGCAGGTCAGGGGAGCGGTCACTCCCCTTTCCTTTGTCCAGTTTCACGCCAGAGCAGGGCTAAGGGGTCCCTGAACCGGTGTAGACTGGCTTATGCAGAATTGGGCACATATGTGCCCAAGAAAGCATTTCCAGAGGCTGGGGGAGGCTACTCCTCCCCTGCCTTCACACCATTTTCCAAAGGGAGAGGGTGTAACACCCTCTCTCAGAGGAAGTCCTTTGTTCTGCCATCCTGGGACAAGCCTGGCTTGACCCCAGGAGGGCAGAAACCTGTCTGAGGGGTTAGCAGCAGCAGCAGCTGCAGTGAAACCCCAGGAAAGGCAGTTTGGTAGTACCAGGATCATGGGATTGTGCCAACTATGCCAGGATGGCATAGAGGGGGCAATTCCATGATCATAGACATGTTACATGGCCATATTCGGAGTTACCATTGTGAAGCTACATATAGGTAGTGACCTATATGTAGTGCACGCGTGTAATGGTGTCCCCGCACTCACAAAGTTCAGGGAATTGGCCCTGAAAAATGTGGGGGCACCTTGGCTAGTGCCAGGGTGCCCTCACACTAAGTAACTTTGCACCTAACCTTTACCAGGTAAAGGTTAGACATATAGGTGACTTATAAGTTACTTAAGTGCAGTGTAAAATGGCTGTGAAATAACGTGGACGTTATTTCACTCAGGCTGCAGTGGCAGGCCTGTGTAAGAATTGTCAGAGCTCCCTATGGGTGGCAAAAGAAATGCTGCAGCCCATAGGGATCTCCTGGAACCCCAATTCCCTGGGTACCTCAGTACCATATACTAGGGAATTATAAGGGTTTTCCAGTAAGCCAATGTAAATTGGTAAAATTGGTCACTAGCCTGTTAGTGACAATTTGAAAAAAATGAGAGAGCATAACCACTGAGGTTCTGATTAGCAGAGCCTCAGTGAGACAGTTAGTCACTACACAGGTAACACATTCAGGCACACTTATGAGCACTGGGGCCCTGGATACCAGGGTCCCAGTGACACATACAACTAAAACAACATATATACAGTGAAAAATGGGGGTAACATGCCAGGCAAGATGGTACTTTCCTACACAACCCCCCCCAAACGAAGGACAATAAGACTAGCCTTGACCTGATGAGTCTTCATTGTCTAAGTGGAAATATCTGGAGAGTCCATCTGCATTGGAGTGGCTACTCCCAGGTCTATGTTCCACTGTATAGTCCATTCCCTGTAGGGATTTGGACCACCTCAACAATTTAGGATTTTCACCTTTCATTTGTTTTAGCCAAAGTAGAGGTTTGTGGTCTGTCTGAACAATGAAGTGAGTGCCAAACAGGTATGGCCTCAACTTCTTCAGTGCCCAGACCACAGCAAAGGCCTCCCTCTCTATGGCAGACCAACGCTTTTCTCTAGGGGTCAACCTCCTACTAATAAAAGCAACAGGTTGATCCTGGCCCTCAGAATTAAGTTGTGATAGAACTGCCCCTACTCCTAATTCAGATGCATCAGTTTGGACATAGAATATTTTAGAGTAACAAGGGCTTTTCAGGACAGGTGGAGAGCACATGGCCTGCTTCAGCTCCTCAAAAGCTTTCTGACAGTTTGCTGTCCATAATACCTTTTTAGGCATTTTCTTGGATGTGAGGTCATTAAGAGGGGCTGCAATGGAGCCATAGTTCTTAATGAACCTCCTGTAATACCCAGTGAGGCCTAGGAAGGCTCTCACCTGAGTCTGAGTAGTAGGGGGAACCCAATCTATAATAGTTTGGATTTTCCCCTGTAGTGGTGCAATCTGTTCCCCACCAACAAGGTGTCCCAGATAAACCACCTTACCCTGCCCTATCTGGCACTTTGAGGCCTTGATAGTGAGGCCTGCCTTTTGCAGGGCCCCCAAAACTTTCCATAGGTGGACCAGGTGATCATCCCAGCTGGAGCTAAAGACAGCTATATCGTCCAAATATGCTGCACTGAAAGCTTCCAGCCCTTGCAGGACTGTGTTCATCAACCTCTGAAAAGTGGCAGGTGCATTTTTCAATCCAAAAGGCATTACTGTGAACTGGTAATGTCCTCCAATGGTTGAAAATGCAGTTTTAGGTTTAGCATCTTCTGATAATTTGATCTGCCAATACCCTGCAGTCAAATCAAAAGTGCTTAGATACTTGGCAGATGCCAGTGTATCTATGAGCTCATCTGCCCTGGGTATAAGGTGAGCATCAGTTTTGGTTACCTGGTTGAGACCTCTGTAGTCTACACAAAACCGCATTTCCTTCTTCCCATCTTTGGAATGGGGTTTTGGTACAAGTACCACAGGAGAAGCCCATGGACTTTCAGAGTGCTCAACCACTCCCAGTTCTAACATTTTCTGCACCTCTTGCTTTATGCAGTCCCTGACATGGTCAGGCTGCCTATAGATCTTACTTTTGACAGGCAAGCTGTCTCCAGTATCTATAGTGTGCTCACACCAAGAAGTGGTACCTGGCACAGTAGAGAAGAGTTCAGAAAACTGACCCAGGAGATTTATGCAATGGTCTTTCTACTCAGCAGTAAGACAATCAGCCAAAACTACACCTTCCACAAGAGCATCTTGTTCTGTGGAAGAGAAGAGATCAGGTAGAGGATCACTATCTTCTTCCTGTCCCTCATCAGTTACCATGAGCAGGGTGAGATCAGCCCTGTCATAGTAGGGTTTCAAGGCGGTTGACATGGAGCACCCTAAGGGGACTCCTGGCAGTGCCTAAGTCAACTAAATAGGTGACTTCACCCTTTTACTCAACAATTGTGTGGGGACCACTCCATTTATCTTGGAGTGCTCTTGGGGCCACAGGCTCCAAGACCCACACTTTCTGCCCTGGTTTGTACTGAACCAAAACAGCCTTCTGGTCATGCCATTGCTTTTGGAGCTCTTGGCTGGCCTGAAGGTTTTTACTGGCCTTTTTCATATACTCAGCCATCCTTGATCTGAGGCCAAGTACATAATCCACAATATCTTGTTTAGGAGCTTTTAAAGGTTGTTCCCAACCCTCCTTGACAAGTGTGAGTGGACCCCTAACAGGGTGTCCAAAAAGAAGTTCAAAGGGGCTGAAGCCCACTCCATTCTGGGGTACCTCCCTGTAGGCAAAAAGGAGGCATGGTAGAAGGATATCCCATCTCCTGCGGAGTTTTTCAGAGAGACCCATAATCATGCCTTTGAGAGTTTTGTTAAATCTCTCCACCAGTCCATTTGTTTGTGGATGATAGGGTGTAGTGAACTTATAAGTCACACCACACTCTTTCCACATGGCCTTTAAGTGTGCAGACATGAAATTGCTTCCCCTGTCTGATACAACTTCCTTTGGGAAGCCCACCCTGGAAAATATTCCCAGAAGGGCCTTTGCTACTGCAGGTGCTGTAGTGGTCCTTAAAGGAATTGCTTCAGGATATCTTGTGGCATGGTCCACTACCACCAAGATAAACCTATTGCCTGAAGCAGTAGGAGGGTCTAGGGGGCCAACTATGTCAACCCCTACCCTTTCAAAGGGAACCCCAACCACAGGCAGTGGAATAAGGGGTGCCTTTGGTGTGCCACCCGTTTTGCCACTGGCTTGACAGGTTTCACAGGACTTACAAAACTCTTTTGTGTCGTCAGACATCCTAGGCCAATGGAACAAGGGAACAAGCCTGTCCCAAGTTTTCATTTGTCCCAGATGTCCAGCTAGGGGAATGTCGTGGGCAAGAGTTAGGAGGAACTTTCTGTACTCCTGAGGAATCACTAATCTCCTGGCTGCTCCAGGTTTAGGATCCCTTGCCTCAGTGTACAAGAGGTTGTCCTCCCAGTAAACTCTGTGAGAGTCACTGACATCCCCATTAGCCTGTTTGACAGCTTGCTGTCTTAGACCCTCTAGTGTGGGACAGGTTTGCTGTGCCACACTCAGCTCCTCCCTGGCAGGCCCCCTTTCACCCAAAAGCTCAGCAGTGTCTGCTTCCAGCTCCTCTGGTGTAGGTTCTGCAGAGGGTGGAAATTCTTCTTCCTCAGAAGTTGAATCCACTGTAGAGGGAGGGATAGTAGGAAGTGCTTTACTTCTACTAGCCCTAGCTTTAGGGAGCACTTCGTCCATTGTTCCAGGATCCAAGCTTCCCTGTCCTTTTTGCTTTTTGGCCTGAGCCCTGGTTAAAGCAAAAATATGCCCTGGGATGCCCAGCATTGCTGCATGGGCCTCCAACTCCACATCTGACCAAGCTGATGTCTCCAAATCATTTCCTACTAGACAGTCTACAGGTAAATCTGTGGCTACCACAACTTTCTTTGGACCAGTAACCCCCCCCCAGTTGAGATTTACAACAGCCATGGGGTGGCTAAGTGTGTTGTTGTGAGCATCGGTTACTTGGTACTGGTGACCAAGTAGGTGTTGTTAAGGGTGGACCAGTTTCTCTATGACCATAGTCACACTGGCACCAGTGTCCCTGTAGGCCTGAACCTCAACACCATTTATTAGGGGTAGCTGCTTGTACTTATCCATATTAAGGGGACAAGCAACTAAGGTGGCTAAATCAATAGCCCCCTCAGAGACTAACACAGCCTCTGTGGTCTCCCTAACAAGACCAACCCCAACTAAGTTACCAAAAGTGAGCCCAGCTACTCACTTGGATTGGCTTTTAGTAGGTTTGCTCCCACCACCACTGCTATTAGTAGGGACACTAGGTGTAGGAGTAGGGGTTGTAGTGGTAGGAGGCTTGGTGCTTTTCTTTGGACAACTGGGATCTGTTGTCCAATGGCCTTTTACTTTACATAAATAGCACCATGGTTTCTTTTCTTTGTTTTGATTAAAAGAGGATTTGGGCCCACCACCCCCACCAGAGTGTTTTTGTGGGCCTGATGAAGACTAATGTTTAGATTTGTCCCCACCCTTGTCAGAAGACTTACCATCCTTCTTTTTGTTGCCATCTTTGTCACCCCCTGTATGAACTTTTCTGTTCACCCTTGTTCTGACCCATTTGTCTGCCTTCTTTCCCAATTCTTGGGGAGAGGTCAGATCAGAGTCCACCAAGTACTGGTGCAACAAATCAGACACACAATTATTAAGAATATGCTCTCTCAGGATCAAGTTATACAGGCTGTCATAATCAGTAACTTTACTGCCATGTAACCACCCCTCCAAGGCCTTCACTGAATGGTCAATGAAATCAACCCAGTCTTGTGAAGACTCCTTTTTGGTCTCTCTGAACTTTATCCTGTATTGTTCAGTGGTTAAGCCATAACCATCCAGGAGTGCATTCTTAAGAACTGTAACATTATTGGCATCACTTTCTTTCACAGTAAGGAGCCTATCCCTACCTTTTCCACTAAATGATAGCCATAGGATAGCAGCCCACTGCCTTTGAGGGACATCCTGTACAACACAGGCCCTCTCAAGTGCAGCAAACCACTTGTTAATGTCATCCCCCTCCTTATAAGGGGGGACTATCTTATGCAGATTCCTGGAATCATGCTCTTTTGCAGGATGACTATGGGGAATACTGCTGCTGCCACCATGGGTTTCAAAACCCAACTTCTGTCTTTCCTTCTCTAATTCTAAAGACTGTCTATCCAAATCCAGCTGTTGCTTTTTAAGCTTCAGTCTGGTTTGTTCCACCCTCAACTTATTGAGTTCCCTCTCTAACAATCTGTCATCAGGGTTGGTGGGAGGGACATTCCTAGATACAGAGGTATGATGAGAATGAACAGAAGGAGACCTGTCCCTTACAGAGGGCACCCTAACAGCTTGGCTGACAGTGTAATGTGAGAGCACATCATCTGTATGATGTGACTCCACCTCAGTAACAACTATGCTAGACTGTCTAGTAATGGGCAGGCTCGGAAGTTTCTTTCCTGAATCTTTTCCTGGGGGAGTCCCTGGATCAGATTGGGAACCATTAGCTACTTTTTCAACAGATGGGGCACTTTTAGCCTTATCTTGTTCTCTATGCATGTTAAGTAACAATTCCAAGGAAGGATTCTTCCCTACACTCAAACCTCTTTCTACACAGAGACTCCTTGCTCCTTTCCAGCTAAGGTGGTCATATGCAAGTTTGGGCAGATCAACATTTTGGCCTGTGCCAGACATTTTTAGAAAGAGTTAAAGTGATAGAAAAAGAGAAAAAAAATTGTCAGAGCTTTTTAGAAAGACAGAAAAAAACTTTTTAAACTTTTAAGAACTTTTTGAAAGTTTAGAAGTACTTTTCAGCACTTTAGAAAAGAGTGAAAAGAGGAAATGCAAAACTTTTTAGTTATGTGTACACACACTGAACTTGTTTTGTATATTTTTCTCTTATGAAAAGTACAATGACAAGAGTGGTAAGTAGTCTCAAAGCACTTATCCCACCGCTGCACAACCAATGTAGGAGGCTGGACTGGCTTGTAGTGAGTACCAAGGGGTACTTGCACCTTGCACCAGGCCCAGTTATTCCTTATTAGTGTATAGGGTGTCTAGCAGCATAGGCTGATAGATAATGGTAGCTTAGCAGAGCAGCTTAGGCTGAACTAGGAGACGAGTGAAGCTCCTACAGTACCACAAGTGTCACTTGCACAATATCATAAGAAACCACAATACACAGTTATACTAAAAATAAAGGTACTTTATTTTTATGACAATATGCCAAAGTATCTCAGAGTGTACCCTCAGTGAGAGGATAGGAAATATACACAAGATATATGTACACAATACCAAAAACATGCAGTATAGTCTTAGAAAACAGTGCAAACAATGTATAGTTACAATAGGATGCAATGGGGACACATAGGGATAGGGGCAACACAAACCATATACTCCAAAAGTGGAATGCGAACCACGAATGGACCCCAAACCTATGTGACCTTGTAGAGGGTCGCTGGGACTATTAGAAAATAGTGAGGGTTAGAAAAATAGCCCACCCCAAGACCCTGAGAAGTGAGTGCAAAGTGCACTAAAGTTCCCCAAAGGACATAGAAGTCGTGATAGGGGAATTCTGCAGGAAAGACACAAACCAGCAATGCAACAACGATGGATTTCCAGTTGAGGGTACCTGTGGAACAAGGGGACCAAGTCCAAAAGTCACAAGCAAGTCGGAGATGGGCAGATGCCCAGGAAATGCCAGCTGTGGGTGCAAAGAAGCTTCTACTGGACAGAAGAAGCTAAGGTTTCTGCAGGAACGACAAGGGCTAGAGACTTCCCCTTTGGAGGACGGATCCCTCACGCCGTGGAAAGTCGTGCAGAAGTGTTTTCCCGCCGAAAGACCGCCAACAAGCCTTGCTAGCTGCAAATCATGCGGTAAGTGTTTTTGGATGCTGCTATGGTCCAGGAGGGACTAGGATGTCGCAAATTGCGTCAGGAGAGAGAGGGGTCGTCGTGCAAGACAAGGAGCCCTCTCACCAGCAGGTAGCACCCGGAGAAGTGCCAGAAACAGGCACTACTAGGATGCGTGAAACGGTGCTCACCCGAAGTTGCACAAAGGAGTCCCACGTTGCCGGAGATCAACTTAGAAAGTCGTGCAATGCAGGTTAGAGTGCTGTGGACCCAGGCTTGGCTGTGCACAAAGGATTTCCGCCGGAAGTGCACAGGGGCCGGAGTAGCTGCAAAAGTCGCGGTTCCCAGCAATGCAGTCTGGCGTGGGGAGGCAAGGACTTACCTCCACCAAACTTGGACTGAAGAGTCACTGGACTGTGGGAGTCACTTGGACAGAGCTGCTGGATTCGAGGGACCTCGCTCGTCGTGCTGAGAGGAGACCCAAGGGACCGGTAATGCAGCTTTTTGGTGCCTGCAGTTGCAGGGGGAAGATTCCGTCGACCCACGGGAGATTTCTTCGGAGCTTCTAGTGCAGAGAGGAGGCAGACTACCCCCACAGCATGCACCACCAGGAAAACAGTCGAGAAGGCGGCAGGATCAGCGTTACAGAGTTGCAGTAGTCGTCTTTGCTACTATGTTGCAGTTTTGCAGGCTTCCAGCGCGGTCAGCAGTCGATTCCTTGGCAGAAGGTGAAGAGAGAGATGCAGAGGAACTCTGATGAGCTCTTGCATTCGTTATCTAAAGTTTCCCCAGAGACAGAGACCCTAAATAGCCAGAAAAGAGGGTTTGGGTACCTAGGAGAGAGGATAGGCTAGCAACACCTGAAGGAGCCTATCAGAAGGAGTCTCTGACATCACCTGGTGGCACTGGCCACTCAGAGCAGTCCAGTGTGCCAGCAGCACCTCTGTTTCCAAGATGGCAGAGGTCTGGAGCACACTGGAGGAGCTCTGGACACCTCCCAGGGGAGGTGCAGGTCAGGGGAGTGGTCACTCCCCTTTCCTTTGTCCAGTTTCGTGCCAGAGCAGGGCTAAGGGGTCCCTGAACCGGTGTAGACTGGCTTATGCAGAATTGGGCACATCTGTGCCCAAGAAAGCATTTCCAGAGGCTGGGGGAGGCTACTCCTCCCCTGCCTTCACACCATTTTCCAAAGGGAGAGGGTGTAACACCCTCTCTCAGAGGAAGTCCTTTGTTCTGCCATCCTGGGACAAGCCTGGCTTGACCCCAGGAGGGCAGAAACCTGTCTGAGGGGTTGGCAGCAGCAGCAGCTGCAGTGAAACCCCAGGAAAGGCAGTTTGGCAGTACCAGGGTCTGTGCTACAGACCACTGGGATCATGGGATTGTGCCTACTATGCCAGGATGGCATAGAGGGGGCAATTCCATGATCATAGACATGTTACATGGCCATATTCGGAGTTACCATTGTGAAGCTACATATAGGTAGTAACCTATATGTAGTGCACGCGTGTAATGGTGTCCCCGCACTCACAAAGTTCGGGGAATTGGCCCTGAACAATGTGGGGGCACCTTGGCTAGTGCCAGGGTGCCCTCACACTAAGTAACTTTGCACCTAACCTTTACCAGGTAAAGGTTAGACATATAGGTGACTTATAAGTTACTTAAGTGCAGTGTAAAATGGCTGTGAAATAACGTGGACGTTATTTCACTCAGGCTGCAGTGGCAGGCCTGTGTAAGAATTGTCAGAGCTCCCTATGGGTGGCAAAAGAAATGCTGCAGCCCATAGGGATCTCCTGGAACCCCAATACCCTGGGTACCTCAGTACCATATACTAGGGAATTATAAGGATGTTCCAGTAAGCCAATGTAAATTGGTAAAATTGGTCACTAGCCTGTTAGTGACAATTTGAAAGAAATGAGAGAGCATAACCACTGAGGTTCTGATTAGCAGAGCCTCAGTGAGACAGTTAGTCACTACACAGGTAACACATTCAGGCACACTTATGAGCACTGGGGCCCTGGATACCAGGGTCCCAGTGACACATACAACTAAAACAACATATATACAGTGAAAAATGGGGGTAAGATGCCAGGCAAGATGGTACTTTCCTACACTGGGGCCCTGCCTGGCAGGGTCCCAGTGACACATGAACTAAAACAACATACATACAGTGAAATATGGGGGTAACATGCCAGGCAAGATGGTACTTTCCTACACTAACCTAATACACCTAACCTACCATAACTACCAAATGGACCACCCAGCTATATGCCAAACCTAACCTACAATACTTGACTTACCATATATCTCATACCTAATCTAGTACAATTAACCTACCATAACTAACAAAAGGACCACACAGCTATCTACCAAACCTAACCTACAATACTTGACTTCCCATATCTCTCATACCTAACCTAGTACACTTAACCTACCATACCTACAAAACGTACCATACACCTAGCTACTATACCAAACCTACAATACTTAACTTCCCATATCTCTCTTACCTAACCTAGTACACCTACCCTACCATAACTACCAAACGTACCATACACCTAGCTACTATACCAAACCTACCATATTTAACTTACTGTATCCATCATATCTATCCTAGTACATCCATACCATAGATAACTACCATAGCTAACATACCATTAACTAATCTACTGTAGGAGGCTGGACTGGCTTGTAGTGAGTACCAAGGGGTACTTGCACCTTGCACCAGGCCCAGTTATCCCTTATTAGTGTATAGGGTGTCTAGCAGCTTAGGCTGATAGATAATGGTAGCTTAGCAAAGCAGCTCAGGCTGAACTAGGAGACGTGTGAAGCTACTACAGTACCACTTAGTGTCATATGCACAATATCATAAGAAAACACAATACACAGTTATACTAAAAATAAAGGTACTTTATTTTTATGACAATATGCCAAAGTATCTTAGAGTGTACCCTCAGTGAGAGGATAGGAAATATACACAAGATATATATACACAATAGCAAAAATATGCAGTATAGTCTTAGAAAACAGTGCAAACAATGTATAGTTACAATAGGATGCAATGGGGAAACATAGGGATAGGGGCAACACAAACCATATACTCCAGAAGTGGAATGCGAACCACGAATGGACCCCAAACCTATGTGACCTTGTAGAGGGTCGCTGGGACTATTAGAAAATAGTGAGAGTTAGAAAAATAACCCTCCCCAAGACCCTGAAAAGTGAGTGCAAAGTGCACTAAAGTTCCCCTAAGGACAAAATAGTCGTGTTAGAGGGAAAATGCAAGGAAAACACAAATCAGCAATGCAACAACGATGGATTCCTGACTGAGGGTACCTGTGGAACAAGGGGACCAAGTCCAAAAGTCACAAGCAGCTCGGAGATGGGCAGAT
Organism: Pleurodeles waltl; assembly: GCF_031143425.1. Lineage (NCBI taxonomy): Eukaryota > Metazoa > Chordata > Amphibia > Caudata > Salamandridae > Pleurodeles > Pleurodeles waltl. Next base: position 31,941,721 of record NC_090442.1, read on the forward strand.
GCCCAAGAAATGCCAGTGGTTGGTGCAAAGAAGCTCTTACTAGGCTGAAGAACTGTGAATACTGCAGGAACGACAAGGGCTAGAGACTTCCCCTTTGGAGGATGGATCCCCCACGCCTTGGAGAGTCGTGCAGAAGTGTTTTCCCGCCGGATGGACGCCAACAAGCCTTGCTACACGCAAATCGTGCGTTTGGCGTTTTTGGACGCTGCTGGGGCCCAGGAGGGACCAGAAGGTCGCAAATTGGACCTGCAGAGAGAGGGGACGTCGAGCAAGACAAAGAGCCCTCACTGAAGCAGGTAGCACCCGGAGAAGTGCCAGAAACAGGCACTACGAGGATGCGTGAAACGGTGCTCGCCGAAGTTGCACAAAGGAGTCCCACGTCGCCGGAGACCAACTTAGAAAGTCGTGCAATGCAGGTTAGAGTGCCGTGGACCCAGGCTTGGCTGTGCACGAAGGATTTCCGCCGGAAGTGCACAGGGGCTGGAGTAGCTTGCAAAGTCGCGGTTCCCAGCAATGCAGCCCAGCGAGGTGAGGCAAGGACTTACCTCCACCAAACTTGGGCTGAAGAGTCACTGGACTGTGGGGGTCACTTGGACAGTGTCGCTGGATTCGAGGGACCTCGCTCGTCGTGCTGAGAGGAGACCCAAGGGACCGGAAATGCAGCTTTTTGGTGCCTGCGGTTGCAGGGGGAAGATTCCGTCGACCCACGGGAGATTTCTTCGGAGCTTCTGGTGCAGAGAGGAGGCAGACTACCCCCACAGCATGCACAAGCAGGAAAACAGTCGAGAAGGCGGCAGGATCAGCGTTACAGAGTTGCAGTAGTCATCTTTGCTACTATGTTGCAGGTTTGCAGGCTTCCAGCGCGGTCAGCGGTCGATTCCTTATCAGAAGGTGAAGAGGGAGATGCAGAGGAACTCGGCTGAGCTCATGCATTCGTTATCTAAAGTTTCCCCAGAGACAGAGACCCTAAATAGCCAGAAAAGAGGGTTTGGCTACCTAGGAGAGAGGAAAGGCTACTAACACCTGAAGGAGCCTATCAGCAGGAGTCTCTGACGTCACCTGGTGGCACTGGCCACTCAGAGCAGTCCAGTGTGCCAGCAGCACCTCTGTTTCCAAGATGGCAGAGGTCTGGAGCACACTGGAGGAGCTCTGGACACCTCCCAGGGGAGGTGCAGGTCAGGGGAGTGGTCACTCCCCTTTCCTTTGTCCAGTTTCGCGCCAGAGCAGGGGCTAAGGGGTCCCTGAACCGGTGTAGACTGGCTTATGCAGAATTGGGCACATCTGTGCCCAACAAAGCATTTCCAGAGGCTGGGGGAGGCTACTCCTCCCCTGCCTTCACACCATTTTCCAAAGGGAGAGGGTGTCACACCCTCTCTCAGAGGAAGTTCTTTGTTCTGCCATCCTGGGCCAGGCCTGGCTGGACCCCAGGAGGGCAGCTGCCTGTCTGAGGGGTTGGCAGCAGCAGCAGCTGCAGTGAAACCCCAGGAAGGGCAGTCTGGCAGTACCAGGGTCTGTGCTACAGACCACTGGGATCATGGAATTGTACCAACAATGCCAGGATGGCATAGAGGGGGCAATTCCATGATCATAGACATGTTACATGGCCATATTCGGAGTTACCATGGTGAAGCTACATATAGGTAGTGACCTATATGTAGTGCACGCGTGTAATGGTGTCCCCGCACTCACAAAGTTCAGGGAATTGGCTCTGAACAATGTGGGGGCACCTTGGCTAGTGCCAGAGTGCCCTCACACTAAGTAACTTTGCACCTAACCTTTACCAGGTAAAGGTTAGACATATAGGTGACTTATAAGTTACTTAAGTGCAGTGTAAAATGGCTGTGAAATAACGTGGACGTTATTTCACTCAGGCTGCAGTGGCAGGCCTGTGTAAGAATTGTCAGAGCTCCCTATGGGTGGCAAAAGAAATGCTGCAGCCCATAGGGATCTCCTGGAACCCCAATACCCTGGGTACCTCAGTACCATATACTAGGGAATTATAAGGGTGTTCCAGTAAGCCAATGTAAATTGGTAAAAATGGTCACTAGCCTGTCAGTGACAATTTGGAAGTAATGAGAGAGCATAACCACTGAGGTTCTGGTTAGCAGAGCCTCAGTGAGACAGTTAGGCACCACACAGGGAACATATACATGCACACCTATGAGCACTGGGGCCCTGTGTGACAGGGTCCCAGTGACACATACATATAGGCCACAAACCTATGAGCACTGGGGTCCTGACCAGCAGGATCCCAGTGACACATAACAAACATACTGAAAACATAGTGTTTTCACTATGAGCACTGAGGCCTGGCTATCAGGATCCCAGTGAGACAGTGAAAACAGTGACAAACATCCTGACATACACTCACAAACAGGCCAAAAGTGGGGGTAACAAGGCTAGAAAGAGGCTACCTTCTCACACAACCCCCCCCCCAAACGAAGGACAATAAGGCTAACCTTGGCCAGTTGAGACTTTATTGTCTAAGTGGTGATAAGTAGAGAGTAGCTCTGCAATAGACTGGTTACTCCCTTTATCATCCACTATATGGTTACTTCCCTGTGGGGATGTAAACCACCCTGTTTGAAGTTTTTTAGCTAACCAACAATGTGAAGATGTATTTTCAGAGTTTCTATCAGTAAGTTTTAGTTTAGAGCAGTGGGAATTATCCACTGAACCTATTTGTAATGATGGAAATGCCAGACAGGGATGCTGTCTCAGTAAAGCCATAGCTGGGCAAAAACTTTGTCCATTTGGCTGGAAGAGAGAACAGGGATGCTGTTTCTCTTGAGTTGGAGCAGGGCAGGGATGCTGTCCTATGAGCTCCACACTAGGGCAGGGATGCTGTCCTAAGTGTTGTGAGGTAGTGCAGGGTTTCTGCACTAAAGTTTCTCTGGGAGGGTTGGAGGGATGCTCCATGTTAACTAAAATGGTGCTCTTTTTGTCACCAATGTTAGTTATCCCACAGAGAGGTACTTCCACCTCAGGGAGTCCAGCTTTGCCAGCTGATGATTCCCTTGGAACAGGTGCCACCCCAGGAGAGGTTTCTCCCACCACAGGAATGGTATCCTGAATGGTAGGGTGGTTAGGGGATACTGTGATACCCTTTTTACCTGTTGATGGAGAGGGATCCTGAGTTTTCAGGCCTTCTCTCCTTTGCTTTTTCATTTCACTTGAAATGAGAGGGAACAATTCCTCAGGGATGCCCAGCATGGCTGCATGGGCATAAAACTCTACATCAGCCCAACCTGAGGTCTCTAGGTCATTACCTAAGAGACAGTCTACAGGTAAGCTAGGTGATACCACCACCTGCTTAGGGCCAGTAACTCCACCCCAACTAAACTGAATTATAGCTAAGGGAAGAAACTTAGTGGAGTTATGGACATCAATAATCTTATACTGTTGTCCAATGATGTGTTGTTCAGGAGGCACTAGGTTTTCAGTCACCAAAGTGAAACTGGCACCTGTGTCCCTGTAGGCCAAGGCCTCAACACCATTTATTGAAACTGTCTGCCTGTACTTATCCATTGTAAGGGGACAAGCAGCCAGTGTGGCAAGGCCAATGCCACTAGGTGTGACAGAAACTGTCTTGGGACTGATTACATCAGTTTCCACTATGGACCCATAAGTGAACCCAACTACACCCTTTGCTTGACTGTTGCCAGCAGTCCCACCACTAGTACCACTACTGCTAGGGGCACTAGAGCTTGATGTATTAGTGGTGGTAGGCTCAGGGGGTTTACCTGGACAGGACTTATCCCCTGGCCTATGGCCTCTGTTTTTACACACAAAGCACCAAGGCTTTTTAATGTGTGCAGGTTGAGAAGAAGAGGAAGAATTAGTTTTATTCCCACCCTCTGAAGAGTGTTTAAGATTTGAAGTGGGATCTTTGGTTTTACCCTTATCCCCATGCTTATCTTGAGATTTTTCACCATCTTTCTTCTTATTGCCATCTTTGTCACCCCCTGTATGAACTTTTCTGTTCACCCTTGTTCTGACCCATTTGTCTGCCTTCTTTCCCAATTCTTGGGGAGAGGTCAGATCAGAGTCTACCAGGTACTGGTGCAACAAATCAGACACACAATTATTAAGTATATGCTCTCTCAGGATTGTGTTATACAGGCTTTCATAATCAGTAACTTTACTGCCATGTAACCACCCCTCCAAGGCCTTCACTGAATGGTCAATGAAATCAACCCAGTCTTGTGAAGACTCCTTTTTGGTCTCTCTGAACTTTATCCTGTACTGTTCAGTGGTTAAGCCATAACCATCCAGGAGTGCATTCTTAAGAACTGTAAAATTATTGGCATCATTTTCTTTCACTGTAAGGAGCCTATCCCTACCTTTTCCACTAAATGATAGCCATAGGATAGCAGCCCACTGCTTTTGAGGGACATCCTGTACAGCACAGGCCCTCTCAAGTGCAGCAAACCACTTGTTAATGTCATCCCCCTCCTTATAAGGGGGAACTATCTTGTGCAGATTCCTGGAATCATGCTCTTTTGCAGGATGACTATGGGGAATACTGCTGCTGCCACCATGGGTATCTAAACCCAACTTCTGTCTTTCCCTCTCTATTTCTAAAGACTGTCTATCCAAATCCAGCTGTTGCTTCTTGAGCTTCAGTCTGGTTTGTTCCACTCTCAATCTATTGAGCTCCCTTTCTAACAATCTGTCATCAGGGTGGGTGGGAGGGACATTTCTAGATACAGAGGTATGATGGGAATGAACAGAAGGAGACCTGTCCCTTACAAGGGGCACCCTAACAGCTTGGCTACCAGCATAATGTGAGAGCACATCATCAGAATGATGTGATTCAACCTCTGTACCAACTATGCTAGACTGTCTAGTAATGGGCAGGCTGAGAAGTTTCTTTCCTGAACCTTTTCCTGGGGGAGTCCCTGGATCAGATTGAGAACCATTAGCTACTTTTTCTACAGATTGGGCACTTATGG